>NC_045560.1:138014497-138317622 GCF_009819795.1 Aythya fuligula | reverse complement strand
GTTTTGCCTTGTTTTCATCATACCATTATACCTTGGCTGACCTGCCTCAGCTAGTCGGGTTTAATCAGTGAGAAAGTACATGGTGTGTTTGCTTTTCCCTGAAAACCATTTTCTGCTCTGTAACAAATCTGAAGCCCTATAAAAATGTACCGACAGCCTGCACGAGTGCAGCTGGGGCTAAGGGGAGCGGGGTGGCAGTGAGCACAGCAGGGCCTGCAGCTGCTTCTGCTGCTGGTCCATCAAGGCTGTGGATGTTTTGGAGCTGGGACTCTCTCTTCATGAGTAATCCACTGAGCAGCCCCTTGGGAAGAAGCTGGCACTTGGCCTGTAGATGGGGTGGTGCCCATTTTATGAGCCTCTCTGCTAGTCATGAGGATTTCCTTCTGAAGGAAAGCTTAAAATAGAAGCCATGGGCTCCTGTGGCAATGGACTGTGGAAGAGCAGCCTTTAGCAGCTTTGTTTTTTACCTGTGTGGGGCTGAATTTTCTTTGGTAGCCTCAGCCCAGCTCAGATATTAGAGCTGTAGTGAGCAGACAGGTCAGTGCCTTGAGTGCTTCCCTCCACGGTGCTGATGAAGAGGTGCTTCAGCCCCTGCACACCTTCCCCTTCAACGTGAGACCTGCAGCAGCCATGGGCATGGCTATAGTGCCACAACTTTTCCTTACTGACCTGACTGGGACCAAAGCCTTCCCCATCTCCTAACAGCCCTGTCTTCCCCAGGGCCTGGATCCACGGAGCTCCGGCCCAGGCTGCCCAGCTCCCACACCCCTGCAGGTGGTTGCAGGGGGCCTAAAGAGGTGTAAGAGAAGCAAGCACAGGGCTGAGCATGGTGTAAATACAGCAATATAATACAGGAATATATGCTTGGGCAGTAAGCTGAGAAAGCCTGAGCTGCCTTTGCTCCTGGCTGAAGGACAGGATCCATCCCAAGGTGTCGCAATGGCTGGTGCCCCATCCACCCTGCTGCCTCCCACCTGCGCCGTATTTTACGTTGCAAAGCATTAATTATTGCTGTAACAAACATTCCTGACCTCGTGCTCTGGCAGCAGCCAAAGCGAAAGGCAGTTGGGCATTCACGCCAACTAAGTGGCAGCTGCAATTAACGCACCTCCGCGTAATTACGGCGCGGCACCTGGCCGTGGCTGGGAGGCTTGAGCAGAAGCCAGGCCGTGTGGGAGGAGGGCTTCCCCAGAGGCCCTGGTGAGCGCGGGGCTGGGCGGTGGATGGATTACAGCTGTGTGTTTAAAAATAACCCGCTAACTTTGCAGAGGAATGTATTTGTTATGGAGCCACTGGAAGGCCGGGGTAAGAGACCCGGGAGCAAGCTGGGAGTCGAGCCAGGAGACGGCTCCTGGGCACGATGCTCCCCAGGATAGAAAGACTTGGGCTGCCGAGCGAGGAACCTGCTCCTGTTTGTTTGCTCTCCGTGTTCGGGGAAACAAGACTTTGTGTATGGTTTGTGGGAGAAATAAACACCATTGCGCCAAGGAACTGCTTCGCTCGTCACCAGTTGTGTTGTAGTGGAAACAACCTGGCAAGACCCCACATGTTGGCTAATCCCTGGGCCAGATGGAGGTAACAATGTGTTTAAAGTGTTAATTAACTAGTTCGCTGCATGTCTGATTTACTGTTTTTAAGCAAGTTGCTAAGAAGGCTCATTTAAGAAGTGCGTTTACCAGTGCATCCTGCTTTACTGCTTGCACCCACAAAAGCTCAGCCTGAACAGCAAAGTTGTTAGCTTGGGTGTAACAGCAGGGATAAGCGCTAGCACATGTGAAGGACAGAGCCAAAAGCTGCAAAAGAACGAGGAGCATGACAGAGAACTGAAATAAGGGACACACACACCTTTATTCCTGCAAGAAAGACACAGGGCACTGAGGTTTCCTCCTTAAAAATACAGCTGTCAAAATTAACTCTTGATGATGGTGATGCTACAGCAGGGAACTCCTGTGAGTGTAGGATTCCTGCACATATTCAGGTGAGGGTTTTCCCAAAGAGTGTCTCTACAACACAGCCCCAGCACACAGTGGGGTGGGAGGGAAGCAGGCAGGCAGAAAACTTGTGTAGCTTCAGTGGAAGGGATTGCCTGCCCCCGAGGGGTGGATGAGGAGGAAGGGTGATGTGAGACAAAAAAATGGGGCTGGAGCTGGTGTGTAGAGGAGCTGAGAGGGAGAATAGGCAGGGACAGGCCTGGACCAGGGATGGCCTCGTCCCCTGGCCTGGTGCTTGCTGTGGTTTTGTCTGCAGAGTGCATCTGCTCAGGGCATGGCAGAATTGAGCTCCCTCAGGGACATGTACAGCACCGTGTTGACTCGGTCCTAGATCCAGTTGAGGTGTCGGGGCGTCCGAAGGCTTCGTGTTTGCCCTCTGGGCATCTCTGCCAGTGGAAAAATTCCTCTTGGTGCATCTTACGCCCCAGAAGCTGCCTCAGAAAGCCGTGGCAGCAAAGCATCTGTGCTGTAAACTGAACGTCCCTCCAGTGGCACCAGCCCGGAGCTTTTATTTAGTCTCGCAGCTCAGGCAGCAGATTTGCCTGCTGTGACGAGACGCGTGGAAGACAGGGTTTCTCATAGCTAGAAGAAGATGGTGCTCTTCAAACAGCTTGCAGAGCTGCTCTGAGGAGGAGTTGATCTGTGAGGCAGAAGGAACGAAATCAGGCCATATCTTTCCAAAGTGGAGATGATTTTTAAGTCTTGTGTGGTCAAGCAGTGCAGATGTGACTGCTTCTTCTCAGGTTCAGCCTCGGCTCTGATTTCCTGCAATAAGGGCACTCGTGGAGGTCTGAGTGCTTCTGTCTTGGTGACGCCATCTCTGAGGCTATAAATCAGCACTTTCAGCAGGACAACATCGGCTTTGTTTTGGGGAGAGCCTTTGGGTATTCTCAGAGCTATACAAATATTGCAGAATCATTATTTCCTTCTTAAAGAAAGCCACTTTTAACCATTGATCACAACGAGTGATCACAACCAGGATCACAACGAGTTCCAAGTTTAAAGCTGAGGCCCAGTGGGACAAGTTTCTCCTTTCCCAGGCTTTCTCCCCCTTCCTCCCTAGCTCAGTAGGTGCAAAGGGAGCACAGGCTGGAGCCTGGGGTCTGTTTTCTCTGCTGAATGCTGCCAAGCATCCAGAATCACTGGGTGAACAGCAAGCCCCAGAGCATCCCCTCACTGCCTGTCCCTCCTTTCCTCGTCTCCTTGAGAACCCAAGGAAAGGAACATGTGGGAATACTCAGATGAACAGAGAAACAAAACAGTGCAAGAAGTAATTTAAAACACAGGTCAGGCAGTCCCAGGGGCAATTAATCCCTCCTGCATGTCCATCCCCAATGGCATTTCTGCCCTGAGAGCCAGCCTGTTGATCAAGGGCCTGGCATGTTGGGCAGCAGAGCTGCATGTAACCTGCAAATAGTGGTGACAAGGGAAAAAAAGAGCAGGAAGGACAAATAACAAGTTTACTTTAGGTATATCAATAACTAGGCATGGTGTATTTTGAAAGCATTGAAGTAAGGTGAGCTTTGAGAAGGAGGCTGAAGGCAAATACGATAGCAGCTAGGTGTTTTCCTGACCTGGCCTTCCTCTTATTCATTTAAAGAACTTCCCTCTAACTACTCCTAACTTTATTGCTTAATTGCTGGGGAAAAAAAAAAAAAAAAAAAAAAACACATAAAAACTGAGATAAAAATAAGGCGTTTACATTGGCTAAGCAGCAAGATGTCTTGCCTCAGAACCCTGAAACAGCTGGAAGAAATAAACCACCACAGGAGAAGTGTTGCTTTTAAAAAAAAAAAAGCATCTCCTTTTCTGATATTTCATGTAATCAGAAATTTTCCATTGCTGCCTTTAGTTACACAGGGGCCTTTCATACACCCGTATCTGTTGATCTCTGATAAAATTGCACAAAGGAGGCAGCTCATTAGCTCTCACTTCTGCTCTGAGCATGTTTTGATGTGCAGATCGCTGACAGCACAAAAAAAAATCCTTTCTGGCTGTGTAGGTAGCTATAATAGCAGTATTGACAGTGTGTACCTGCTGCAGGCAAAACACAGGGGATTCTCCATCTCCTCGGTGTTTCATCTGAGGAATAATGACCAAGTGATGTGAAGAGTGATTGTGGGGTTGAACCTGATACAAAGCGCTCCCGTGAAACCTGCTTGCCAAAATGATGATCCAGTTCCAGTAATTCAGCACCCACTGTGGCATCTCAAGTCAGACCCTTGACATAAACTTTAAGTTTTAAAAATTGAGCTAGTTATTGATTAAACTAATGATAACTTTTATTTTTATAAAGGCTTTCAAGCTCTGCCTTGTACAGACGGCTTCTCAAACATTTAACAATTCCAGGCATGAACAGTTTATCTGAACATTTTGCTTGCAATGCTGGAGACGACAAACAAAGCACTGTTGTGTTAGCGTGGGGAAGCAGAAAGCAAAACTAAACGAAACACTTCAGTTATCTAAACTGGCTGGAATTAAACAGCATAAATGAGAAGAAAGTCGCATCATCTTTTAACTAGAGAAAACGTCAGACATCAAAGCTGGGATCTTTAAAAAGAAAAATTGTTGGCAGCACTCTACATGTGTGCGTGACGGGCATGAAACTTTGTTTTTGCTTTGATTTCTTCCTTTCTGCTCTGAAAACATGGAGAGAGGTAAAATGACTCCATTAGAGTTAAATGCCTGTGCTCACTAATGGAACAAAGATAAAAAGCAAACAACAAATGCATTACTATGACGGTGTGGCTGCTCCATCATCTTAGCTGGTGCTTGTTTCTTTCCCTAAATTAAGAGAAGATGGTTTTGGGCTCAATTTAGGGTGGGATCCATCTTGCCTCTGTGGGTAAACATGAAGGCTGCATACTGGGGCTCAGAGAGAGCAGATGGCTCTGCAGTTTTGGGGTGGCTGCTTGCAGTGGTTTTACCTTGCTAGGCAGCTGAACTCCACCACAAAAACTCTCTCACTCCACCTCCTCAGAAGAGGAGGGGAAGAAGAAAAGGAAAGAAAAACATCTCACGGGTTGAGATATGGATAATTTAATTAAAGGAAAAAATATTTATTAAGGGAAAATTAGTATTATTAAGCGAAAAATAGATAATTTAATTACTCCCTACTTCCCACCAATGAGCAATGCTTGACCACATCCTTGAAGCAGGGTCTCAATACGTAGCCATTGCTAGGGATGACAGACGTTTTCACAACGAGAGCCCGTCTATCCCCTCTCCATCCCTTTTTGCAGCTTTCATTGCTGAGTGTGACACCGTATGCTATGGAATATCCCTTTGGTTGGTTTAGGTCAGCTGCCCTGGTGATGTCCTGTCCCCATCTCCTGCCCACCCCAGCCTGCTGGCTCTGGGGGGGTTGGAGGGAGTCCCAGTGTGGTGCCAGCACTGCTCAGCAGCAGACACAACCCTGGTGTGGTACCAGTAAAGCTGATGACACAGAACTGGGAGGAGTGGCTGATATATCAGTGTCATGCTGCCATCTAGATGGACCTCAACAGGCTGGAAAAGTGGGCTGACAGGAACCTTGTGAAGCTCAACAAGGAGAAGGACAGAGCCCTGCACCTGGGCAGGAAAAATCCCATGTGCCAGCACAGGCTGGGGGCCTCCCAGCTGGGAAACAGCTCTGCAGAAATGGACCCGGGAGTCCTGGTGGGCACCTATCACCAACAGGTGAAGGGAAGTGATCCTTCTCCTCTGCTCAGCGTTGGTGAGGTTGGAGTACTGGGTCTGGTTCTGGGCTCCCCAGGACAAGAGAGACATGGACATAATGGAGAGAGTCCAGCAGAAGGCCATGAGGATGATGGAGGGCCTGGAGCACCCCTCCTGTGAGGGGAGGCTGCGAGCTGGGACTGCTCAGCCTGGAGAAGAGGAGGCCCAGGGGATCTCATCACTGTCTGTACATCCCTGAGGGGAGGGAGCAGGAAGGCCGGAGCCAGGCTGTGTGCAGTGGTGCCCAGTGCCAGGACAGGAGGCCTTGGGCACAACCTGGCCCCCAGGAGGCTCCCCCTGAGCACCAGGAGCCCTTCTGTGCTGTGCAGGTGACGGAGCCCTGGCACAGGCTGCCCAGAGGCTGTGGGCTCTCCTCCTTGGAGCCCTTCAGCAGCCGCCTGGACGTGGTGCTGGGCACCCTGCTCTGGGTGTCCCTGCTTGGGCACGGGTGGCACCGGGTGGCTCCAGAGGGCCCTGCCGGCCTCAGCCACTCTGTCACTCTGTGACATTGATGTTCCCCTCCTGTGGTGGTGTGGTGGTTTTACAGGAGGTGAACAAGCAGGCTGGGGCCCTGCTTTGCTCTTGCTAATGGTGCTCCTCAGTGCCAAGGTGCTGACGCCCGGCTGGCACGGCCCTGCTGCAGCTACAGCAATTTGCAGAGGCAGACAGAAAAGGTCTGCTTCTGCACGGCCCAAGCTCCCCACTCAGCCAGTCAGTCACAGAAATTTGGTCTCTCCATGAATGGTGGCTGAAATTAGACCTGAGGAAAGTTCGTCTTTAATGTCAAGTGGCACTGTTTCATTATGCAGATTTTTTCAGAGCTGCAGCCAAATCAGTCCAGTGCTGCTTAATTGCTTAATATGATAAATCATGGCTTTTGCCAACTGCTTGCCTAATTATGTATTTTATTCACTGTAAACAACAGCTCTAAAAGGATGGAAGGGAGGCTGCGCAGGGTTTCCACTGCCAATCTGATGGGCCCGAGTACAGCAGCCATCTCCGCAGCTATACTTAGCTTGCTGCCACTGATGCAATAGAAACAGACCTCCAAGAAGTTATCTTTTATACTCCACTCTTCAAAATAATGACCCTTTTTACCATTTCTTTGGCGAAGTTGTGCTTCTGAAGGTTATTCGTCCTGTCTCCTGATGATTTGCCTATTCTATAAAACATCATTTGGCTTCTTTCGGTGTGTTCAGTCCAGAGCTTCAGAGCAGCCTTTGGCAAGACCTAGGAGAATCCTCTCCTTAGCTCCTGCCACTTCACCACAAGACTCAATCATTTTATATTTTATCTTATCTATTTTATCGTATCTTATTTTATTTTAATTTTATTTTTAAACTCAGTTCCAAGAATTACTGATAAACTGGAAAAAAAAAAAAAAAAGAAAGAAAAAATTAAAAAAAAATAAAAATCACAAAACATTATTTCTAAAGCAACTAAAAGTTTAGTTTCAGCTCAGAGCAAATTTAACTGTTTTAGTGGAAAGCTGGGAATTAAGGGATGGGATGAAGGTGACACATGGCAATTATAGGGCAGAAGTCCCCTGCCTTCGGGAGCTCACAGCCTGCTGGATGTGAGCAGAGGGACGGTACCGTGCAGGGTGCATAGGAAAAAAGGGCAGCACAGCCACTGGCAGGCATGATGGTAGCTCACCACCCACCACACTGCCTTCTCGTGTCAGGGTGGCTGCTCCAGAGCAGTGCTGGTGGAAGAGGCGAGACCAAACGCGTTCCCACCACCACGGGAGGTTTCCTGGCGTCACTTCACAAACACCCCCACCCAGCAGCGCCCCGTCAACAGAAAACAGCTTTCCACTTCAGCAATGCTGGTGAGGTTCATACATTTTAATGCTCATATACTGACTGCTCTTTTCAGTCTGCTTTAATTGAAAGATAAGCTGAATTTCTTATCTTGTTCTTCTGCAGTAGGAGTTCAATCTTGAAGTAGCACATTTTCCTGCTGTGTTCCAAATACATTTGAATTAAACATGGTCATAATATTGGAGAAAGCATCAACCTCTATATAAAATCATCGTTTGTACCGAGGGAGCTGTATAATACTGTATTTTAAAGTGATGGTCATTACAATCAACTGTTTGGGCCATTCCAGCTGAGGAGAAAAGCATCCAAGCCATCTGTATCACATAGTGAAATATAAATGTCTTGTTTTTAAACTGCTGAAAATGAAAGGTGTTTGACTTCAGGGGATTCAATATCACTTCAAATATTTTTTTGCATCAGGTTTCACAGCAGCAGCAAGATGAACCAACTCTGAATTTGAAGTCTCAGCTCCCTGCTTGCAGGTACCCTGTGGTTTTTTTTAGAGAAAGGTGATTTCAGAAATGAAAACCTAAGGTCCACTCACAGAAATATGTGCAGAGACTGTGATCATAAGTGCAAAAACCACTATTCAAGCTGCAAGTAACAACCAATCAACTCTGCACGCCAGTAGATAAGTGCCCCCGGACTAGCAGCTGCATGGTGGATGGCTGCAGCTGGTTGCTCTGTAGCTGCATGAGCACCTTTGAAATGCATTTTGTGCACGTTCTTTTCATGTGAGCTGAAGCCACACTTCCTGTGTTGAAAACTTGCATTAAAATTTATTTCCATAGAAATTCCAAAAGTTATTAGATTTATCCTTGCATTTTGTGAGCAACACCTACATGCTTCCTGGTATTTTATTTTTACTTTTTTTTTTTTTTTTTTTTTTTTAAGTGCCCCCCCCCCCCCCCCCCCCTTTTTCTTGAAAGCTGAATAACTATCATGGGAAGAGGCATTTTTATTTATTTATTTATTTTTTAGCAAAACAGTACTTCAAAGCTAGTACCATCAGAGGTTACTTACTGTGACTCAGATTTATGGACAAGGCACTGCAAAGGCTTTGGGCTCTCATTTTAATATGGCTATACCCTCCCCATTTGTAGCTCTAGTCTCAGTCTTTCCAAGATTATACCAGGAAAACACATCCCAAGATTCAGAGAATCCTGCTGCTCCAATGTTTGGACAGTTTGGCTAAAAAAAATTTTAAGATCATGGATTTTCACTCTCTGGTCACAGCAGAATTTTTTAAAAGAACAAGGTAATACACTTGAAATCTGTACTTTATCTTAGTAGGTTTTCTTGGCATTAAGCTCATGCTGAATAATTTAGTAAGTTTCATCAAAATCATCTGAGAACTGTACAACTGAGAAAACCGTATTTCTAAAGGGTTTTTTTTAGCACTAAAACTGCTGATGCAAGATGCAAAAGCTTTATCTTGTAGATCCCAGACTGAGTTAAAAAGCAACTACACTTGCAGAAGATTAGTTGAGGAGTTTCATATAAGGTCATCCTTTTGCATTAGACACACACCAAAAGCAAGTAGAGCGAAGGCATGGGTTGCATGGATCGACTTTGAAGTGCTCTCCACTGCTGGTGACCTTTAGCTCTCAAATTTGTTCTACACTTAAGGTTCCCAGAAACCTGCCATAAACCTGTGAAGCACCTGAGAAGTGCAAACACAGTGGGCCCCCAGCAAAATGGAAATCCCAAGCTTTTGAGAACATTTGCTGGAGCAAAAGGGTCTGGGGGAGTGAGGGGCTGCGACATTGCAGACACTGACACGTAGGCTGGGGAACGATGGAAGAGCTTGCAAATTCAGGGGAAGTAAATGGCATGGAAAGGCACAAAAGGTTACAAACATAAGCAAAATTGGTTTCACAGGTTACCCCCATGCTCACCCTCTGCGTGCCACCACCCATGTGTGGGATTTGAGTAGGAGATGTTACAGAAAGTTATTCGTAGTAGCATAAAGAGGAATGTCTCGCGTGGAGTTGGTGAAGATTTACTCTGTCCAGTCAATCCCAGGACTGAGATGAGTTCAAAGTGGGTTAAATCTTTAGTTCTGCAACTCGTATTTGGACAGCAGCTGTTTACTGGCTTAAGGGAAACACAAGCTATATCACCAAGGTCCTCAGAGTTTATCCTTGTCTTGTCCTGTGGCAGGCAAACACCATAGACAGATCAAGCAGTTTTGATGCCTTCTGGTTCACCTTGATGGGGTACTCCATCCCACAGGGCTTTTGTGGCAAAAAGTCAGTGTGTGCCTCTCCTTGTGGCTTTAAGCATGGTTTATTCTTTATTAAGCATAGTTTATTCTTCTGGAGAACTAGTGCCCTGTCAGTTGTGCAAGAATTGTAAGTAGTTTTGAACCTGAAGAGACCCTGTATCCATCCCTGTTCTATATTTTCCATATCCTTTCCCACCTGAAAGCCTTAATCCCGAGTTCTGAAGCCCAGACCATAAGCAAATTGGCCTCCAGTTGTGCAAAAAATACTTTCAGCTGGAAATACTTTCAATTGGAAAATCTTATTTGGACCTTAGTAAACTATGAGGAAAGGCAGGAGTAGTTCTCAAAGGCCCTTGTAACTTTGTGGATGAGTCTGCATTGATTTGTGTGAGCTTCTTGTGATTCTGTGATCCCTAAAGCCCTGTGGTTGACCAAGAAAATTATTTTGCTCCTCAGAAACTTAGGTAACTGTGTGGATGATGAAGAATAGGAATACGTGTTTTGTACATTGTCTCCATATGGCAGTGAAAGCCCTTTCATATGAACTCATCACTACCCTCAGGAGTCCCAGGGATCTACAGCCCTTTCTGTAACAACAAACACAGCTCATGGGACCTGGTTTCCACCCAGTGGCCATGGACTGCTGGCCACTAGGACATGCCAAGCTCCCATGCTGCTGCAACTCTCCACTCCAGATCTACACCCTGGGCTCTGCACCTCTGGGTTTGGTTTGCTGTAGGTCTCAAGGAAAGCAGATTTTCTCCTCTGAAGCTTTTGAAACTCCTTTGGTGGTGTCTCATTTATAGAACTATTCTCTTCCAGTGGTCCACACATAGTATCTCAGGACCAGTACCCTGCATATCACATCTAGTCATCCAACAGCTGGTCTCTGGGCGGTTGTCCCCACCATCACCAGGATTTCCATCTGATATGGTACCCTGCAGCATTAGGGCATGAGTGTGCCGTGTGGTGGGGGACAGTGCAGCCCTTGGCCCCTGCATACCCTGCTTCCAACTGCTTGTCCATGTGGACAAAGGTGTATGGGAAGGGAAGGTGTGAGGCCACATGGGTATGTAAGAATCTCATATGGTAATTTGAGGCACT
This sequence comes from Aythya fuligula, assembly GCF_009819795.1. NCBI lineage: Eukaryota > Metazoa > Chordata > Aves > Anseriformes > Anatidae > Aythya > Aythya fuligula. Next base: position 138,306,760 of record NC_045560.1, on the reverse strand, counting down.
TGAGAAACAGCTGTGTTGTTGGGGCCTCCATTCTGAATGTGCCACACTTGCCCTGTGTCTTGGTATGACATCTCCAAGGTAGTGAAAAAAAACAACCAACCAAACAAAAACTATTATTTATAATCTTGCAGGCTGTGAGTTAGTGGACTTTGAATGTGGGGCCTGCTTTAGGTAGGGAGAAGGTGTTGTATGGCCTTCCCCAGGTGCTTCACTGTGCCTCAGCAAATACAAACCTGACAGGGATCACACAGAGGGTGGAGAAACTTTGTTCAGCTTTCAGCTCTGCTCTTGTCAGGTCACCAGAATGTATACCCAGGTGCCCAGTGCCCACCTCAGATACTTTTTGAGCATTTACTTTTTAAACTGAGCTATATAAGTGCCTGTTTATCCTCCAGAAGGTGAGCCAGTTCTGCTGGCCTCCTGTATGCCTGAGAGTCACTGGCATTTGGTGCTTGTCAGAGGGCTGACAGCCCCAAACGAGTTACTCTTTGAGGCGCAGGGATCCTGCTCCCGACCAAGAGCTATTATTTAGGGCTCAATTCATCTTTTGTCTGAGGCTTGCCCTCGGCAGCTGGCTGGAGCTCCTTGCAGCTTGCTCTGCGCTGTGTGATGCGTGGTGGTGCCGGCCTTTGTCTGCAACTCCGCTTGCCTCCCTCTCTCCTGGATTATCCTTCAGCCCAATGGTGCTTACCGAGCCATGGCTGTCCCTAGGATTTCTCCAGCCCAGCAGCACATGCGGTGTGTCTGTGGGCTCAGAGACATCCCTGCCATGAGCGTGCAGAGCTCGGCAGGGCCCTTTGTGTCCTCCTCGGGCCTTGCATGCGAATCCTGTATTGTGTCCAGACAAAGCGAAATTCAGTTCTGTGCTGTGCTGGCAGCCTGATACCTTTTTATTTCCTTTCTCTTAGAATTATGGACTTTTAAATCCGTGCTATGCTCTATGAGGAAGGAGTTGAGCCCATTTATCTTACTCTGGTGAAAGCAGCTGCTGTGTTTGCAGAGAAGCAGAGGGCTGGGCCCAAGGGCTTAAGCCAAAGGCCAGCTGTGACCAGCCCAGGTTTTTCTCACCCAGACTGTCCAGTTAAAATAGTTAGGGATGGTTTTTAATTGCAAAACTTAGGGTTTTGTGGAGTTCAGGGGTATGTCTGGGGGATGATACGTCTGGGGGACATTTGAAGCACATTTTGAAACAAATAACACATCGGTAAAGTGCCCACAATGCTACAAGGCACGGGGGAAGAGGCCTCAGAAAATGTAAATTTACCTTACAGTTTGTTGTGGCTCTTACTTTAAGAATTATATATAAAAAAATATCAAAGCTATGTGGGTGGTGTTCAAAGATGAATTTCAATGACATTTAGAGCCTTTTGAATTTTTTCCTTGCAGAAGTAAGTCTCTCGTTCGCTTCGAGGCTGGGATGGAAGCTGAGTTACTCCAAGCAATGTGTGGCAGCGAACGGATCCCAACACCACTGGGTTTCTGCTGTCTCAGAGCAGCTCCTTGCACCGCTCCTCAGTTGGGTGGACCTGGGTTTTGGGCTCAGCTCTTGCACAAGCAGCAGATCCATTCAATATTTTGGTTTTGTGACTCTGGTAAACTCCTGAGTTGTCCGTGATACTGTGCTTCATTTATGGCCAATTTTGGGTGCTACGTAACAGATGCCAGAAGTGTTTTGTTTTGACTCAGCAGAGATCAGTGCCCTTCCCCATGCAGCATCTATTAGTGTCTGAGCCAAGTAACTCTTCCTTTAAAATCTGTCAGCCTTTTCTACAGAAATAAATGCCCAGGAGAGGAGGGGAGAGGCTGGGGACAGAAAAAATGTTGAGGTGTGAATAGGCATGTAAAAATGGCTTGGAATGCCTTCTGGGCAAGGAAGTGTGCAATTTGTTAGTACTGCTGGGCCTTTCCCTCTGCTCCTTTGCCTGTGGCTTGTTTCCTCCTATTTATGTAAAGCCCAGAGCTTGTGCTGCAGGCTGAAAGCAGCAGAGTGGAGAAGAGAAGCCAAAAATTTAGGAGAAAGTTAGCCCAGCTTGTGATGCCCTTGGGAAATCAGTGTGATGGGAAAGTTGAACCTTTCCTTCCTCCCATTTTCTAACTGCAGACGTTGGCCTTGTCTGAGGATCAGACCAGATTTCGAGCTCCCCTGGCGGTACGCGCGCTGCCCACCACAGCAGCCTCCCGTAGTAACGCAGAAGGCAGGATACAAATAACACAGCCACAACGTGTGTGAAAGGAAGCTGTGGGCTCCCCGGCTTGGGGCGGAGGTTCCCCAGCCTCGCTGGGGTTGTGTTCGGCACCACCGGGAACCATCCGAGCCTAAGGTTCAATGCCTCTTGTCACCAAGCTGTCTGTGGTTGGAAAAGAGGGCACGAGAGGACACAGAGACCGCTGGAGGAACACAAATAGTAGGGTCACACTTGTGCTTGCAAAGACCACGGCTTTGTTCTCAGGGCGTAGTCTCGCTTCAAGGATGTGCACTGGTCAGGGCTGCTCTGCAGGGCTGAGGCTGAGGATCACACCTCAGTTTGAATCTGATATGAAAGGCTTCTCTCACCCAAGATCCGTCCCCTCCCAGAGAAGAGCCAGCTGCCCAGAGAGATATCATCAGCACGAGGAGATTTTTCCTTTACTCTGTTGCAAACACTGTGGCTGCATGCAAGGTGGGAAAGAACAAAGACATTTCTTGCCTTGCCAGCCCCCCTGGTGCTAAATAAACATCCACACGGTCTGCACGGTACTTTGTCTGCTGTTGGGGCACCTCGGCTTCACACAAATTAATCTACCTGATGAATACTTCAGCCTGTTTGATTTTTCTGCCTCCCTCCTAGACGACTATATTTTACCTTTTTTTCAAAGCTCTGGTAATTCACCTGGTCCCTTGAGTAATTGCTCATTTTACTTTGGAAAGGACATGCATTTATCCTTTTTTTTTTTTTAATTCTCATTTTGTCCCCAGTAATATGAATAATGCATGTGCTGTCATGCAATTAGTCCACTGAGCTACTAAAGAAATCTTAATACCCAGGTTTCTGATGGCATCAGGTAGGAAGGCTGCTGCTACCAACATTTTCTGTGCTTCAATTTTTGGTCACGTACCCTCTTAATCTCCCCTGTTGTTTGACCAGCTGATGGTTTTCATTTCTAATGAAGAAAATCGCTCTGTGAATCCATGATAACCAAAGGTTTTGGATAAATGAATTTCACCGGGTCGTTAAATCATAACAGCACAAACGAAATAGGATAAAGGAATCCAAATGTCCTCGCTGCCACTTGGGCGAGGTGGTGGTTGGTTGGCCAAATATCCGAGCCTCCAAGAGGGCCCCCATTTTGCTCAGGAGTCAGTTTGATTTTTGGTTGTTGATTTTAAACACTCTGATTTTTTTTTTCCCCTAGGTGTGACAGTTGTCTTAAATATTTTTACTGGTCCCTGCCTGCCCGGGGGACACCCCTCCAGGAGAAACAAAAATCCAGTGCAAGTCCTCTCCAGGGGAAACAGTAAGAGGATTTTTTTGGGTGGAATAATCCTGGCAAAGGGGAAGAGCTCAGGGAAGACTTCCCTGATAAATCCAAAGCTGTTTAAACTTCTGAAATGGCCTTTTAGTTTCCAAGAGGGAGCAATAACTATTTTAGCTACATGCTCCATTAGCCTAGTTATGGTTATGAACCACGCTAAGGCTAACAGCTTCAGATAATAAAATGCACAGCGTGAGCCTCGGGAACATTGCTGGTAGAGGAGAAAATATGAATATTTATCTGGGGCCAGATTTAGCCCTTTTAAGTGGGGGGAAGGGAGGGAGGGCTAACCCTTCACCCGAGGTAAAATACTGACCTAAATGGCCAGTTTTATGCTCAGACTTCTTTTTTCCTTGATGTTTCTTTTTCCTAATTCCCCAAATACGATGGATAGGGGGTCCCATTTGCCTTGCACACAAAGTGCCCTGTGCTGCAACGAGGAGGTTGGGCTTCTGCCACCCCTCTGGGATGCCTGCACGGGTGGCTTCCACCCTGCCAGGGGCATCCACCCATTTCAGAGGCCAAAAAAGAGACACCGAATTTGCAAAAATGTTCATCCTGCCACACAAACAGACTGCATCTCCCACTGCCCTGAGGGGCCACGTGCCTTAAAACAGTTGAGAAAGGCTGAGCAGGGAAAGAGGCTCAGGAGGTGGTGGCAGCTGGGTAAATCTCCTCTTCCTCCCCTTTGACACCTGGTGGCATTTTGTTTCCATCCCCAGATCAGATATGCCAGCTGGTTAATAAATCCCCGTGCAGGGCAGCAGCTTGCCTGATGAAAACGAGTAATTACCTTTCACCTGACCAGAATTTTTGATTGCCACTGGCGTGATGAATTGGATTTTTCCTACGGTTGCTTAAGGAAAGCTGTGACCCCTGGCGAGCTGTTCAGTATGTGGGAAATGTAAACAGGCTCTAAACCATCAAAAAGATGAGCAGGGGGCTGACGGAGAGGCATCGCAGGAGGAGGTCTGACATTTTGGTGGATAAGCTGGGGGGAAAGGAGGTAAAGAGCCCGGTAACAAAGTGGACACGCAGCACTGCGTCAGGTGGAGCTGCAAAGCGTGGAGGTCATTCAGAGGAGGGCAGGGAGACTGAGAAATAAAACCTGGTGTGATCAGGGAGGGAGCGATACGATCCCTCCTCTCATCAGCAGAAAGCTCAAACCCGGGGAGGAGTTAATGTGACCCAGATGTTCCTGTTAATTTATCAAATAACTACACAGTAATCAAAGGCAGCCAGACTGTAGCTGGGTGTTGATACGCTAAGCATGAAGGAATGGCGCTGGGTTCTCAGAAAGCTTTTCTTTAAAATAAGCATTTTGACTGCCATTTTGTGCTCCCAGACAGTCACAGGCATCCACGCCTGGCCGGGATGGGCAGCAGCGTGCTGAGGGTGCGCCCAGGCTCCTGGGAAAGCTTCAGCTCTTGAGGCCTTGGAGCTTTTCCTAAGGATGTGCAAGTGTGGTGGCTTTTCAAGCCAGGTTTGCAGTTCTGCACGGGTGGCAGGCAGCCCAGAGCTGATGGGGTTGGTATCAGCACCTCCAGCTGGGTCACACATCCAGCCAGAAGGGCAGGAGGGATGAGAGCCTTACAGGAAAAAAAACTACCAGGACTTTTAATGCTGGAAAGAGCAGATTTTCCATAATCATGTTTCTGTGAAAACAGCAAGAGCAGCTTGGTGGTTTCTGTATTTTTTTTATTCCCTCCAGAAAATAAAATTAAAAAAAAATAGTCAGTACCAGCCGGAAAGGAATCTGCAGCCCGAAGGGACAGGAGCTGCCATGTGTCTGAGCATCTCACTGTGGCATCTCATAATGAGAATTTTGGGCAGTGTTAATAGCATCAGCTCCACTTGGGCAACCTGTCAGAGAGATTGGATGTCAGCTGCAGAGCAAAATACAGCTCCAGCCTAATTGTGGTCCTCCAGGAGGAGCCTCATGAATATGTATAAATAGCTGAAAAGTATATTATGACACCTAGCTGATTCTTCAAAATGCAGATAATTGCGCAGACGTGGTGAAGACTGATAAAAAGTGTGATTGCTTTGAAGAGAGGAGTAACTTGTGAGTGTCTGAGCTGAGTTAGGCATCTGAAATTATGCAAGGGGGGTTTCTACAGAGCAACAGCACTCCTCCAGCCCCAGTTATGGTGGCTCCACGATGCCTCCAACACATTTCTCTGAATTCCTGTGCCAGACCAAGAGACTTGAGGATAAAATATTGGACTGTGCATGGGAGCACTTAAAAAATGACCCTTTGTAATGATTTTTATTTTATTTTATTTTATCATTCCACGTTATCCTATAAATGGATGTTTTTCTAGGATGATCGCATAAACCTCATAGTAAATACAAGTTGTAACGTATCAGGATGACAGACAGCAGCTAGGAAAACACAGCGCAGGATGCCTGATTTTGAAGGATCGCTCTCACAGCCCAGATTTTAAGGGGCAGTTTAGGAATTTCTGCTTAGCAGCTTAACTATTCTGGGTCATATGCTGCTCTGCCTTTCTGGGGAGCTTTTCTGAGAAGAGGGCAGCCCGCATTTGGCTTTTCACAAGTGAGACCGAAGTGCTGAAGTTGTTTCTCTGAAGGAGCCATGCCTGCCACACCAGGCACTCAAGGTTTTCAGCCTAACAAGCCTGGGAAGAGGAGCAGGCTGCACATCCCTGGGGTTCCCAGTGCTCGCCTGCTGCTCCGTGGCTGGATGGAGATGAAAACCCGAGGGGCTGGGGCTGTGCACTTCGAGGCTGAGACAAGCCATTGCAGCCGTGACTAAAGCTGTTTGTGCTCCAGATGTAGCCGTGCTCTAGCACATTTCATCTGCCTCCTCTGAAACAAAAATAGTCCCGAAAATTACACAGGAGGGAGGCAGGTCTGTTCGTCTAGGAGAGCACTTAAATGTTTGTATACGCGAGGACGGCTAATACAGAGCAGAGCAATAACTCCTCGGCTCTCTCGAGAGCAGGTGGTTCCTGTTACCAGTTCCAGAGAGTTTCTCTGTAAAAGCAGTGAGCTGTCCAGGGCCGTGTCCTCACTTTGCCTCTGCAGGCAGTTTACATCCACCGGGTCTGCTGGGTGCATCCTGCACCCTCTGAGCCTCCGGCAAAGGGACTTCTGCTCTGCTCTGGCCCATTTTACCCTTTTTTGAGCCCCCTCCCCAAGTCCTTTCCTTGTGCAGCTGTCTGAATGAGCCTGGTGGGGTTCATTTGTTGAATCTCCTGTGCTCCCTCACCTGCTTTTGAAGATTGGGGCATACGCAGGGACCACAGTTCCTGGCACATCAGACTGTGTTACCAGGGGTTGTTTCATTACCTAGTGAGACAACATCTGGGAGCGTGGCTGGGAGGTGCCCAGAAGTGGCTCCTCATTTATTTGTTGTACACGGGGGCAGTTACCTTCCTGTCACCCCAATGAATAATGCGATAATACAAATTGTTGCACATTTTGTGAATCAAAATGAGGCCACAGCCTAGTCTAGAGACAAATGCAGCTGCCATTCAGATGGGAAGTGATTCCTATACTCTTGTATAGGAATGGAGGCAACAGGGCTTTCCCATATCAGTATCTTCTGAGTTGACCATATAGTCAAATCCAACTCTCATTTCCATATTTTTTTTTCTCCTTGGAGGTGCAGCAGAGCCTTCATCTCCTTGGAAAAGCAACTTTCTGCCTGCTGATGGCTATGCAATCCCTGAATTTGGCTCCTTGTGCTTTTCTCTCCCCAGTTTCAGAGGCTTTGTCTGTACTACTTAGAGAAGGGGCCCTGGAAATGACAAAAGTGGTTGTGTCCTTGCTCCTGACGTATGACTGATGCAGGCTGCCTCCCTCAGGACTGTGCATCTGGGTGTGTGGAGGAGGCTGGTTGCCTGTCTGCCAGGGTGAGGCTGGTGTTGAAGGAGCCCTTTTCCCCATGAGATGGAAATGTGGACACTCAGGGACCAGTGCTAAGTGACATCTGTAGGAATGTGACAATGAGAAGCTTTTCCTTTGGCTAATGATGTGTGGATCTACGCCCCTGCTTCAGATCTGCATCCTCTAATAGTGGTGTCTCTCCTCTCACCACAAACACAAATTCAGGATGCCTAAAGCAGAGATCGTGGTGTTCCCTCTAAGCTACACATTTCTTAGTTATTGAGCACCTTCATCCTTGCACTTACATGGTCAGCATCTTCTGCAGGTCCTCCCAGCCAGGTGATGTCCACAACATTGCAACTTCTGCATGTTTCTGTCTGTCTGTTCTCTCCTGAAATTACTTCCCAGCTTTCCAAACGTCTCAATTATGGCAGGGTCACTGCCCTACCAATCCCCGCCCAGATCGTGCTCTGAAGGCTGTTTTCCTGGCTCTGTTCTGAACACACCGATTCTCTCCATCCACCCCACTGTCAGTTTCCCTCCTCTCTTACAGTGACATTCAATTCCCATCCTGGACATCATCCCTCATCTGCTGTCAAAACACCAGTGCCTGCCCCAGGATTGCCTCCTACCTCCTCTCCCACCATCGCTCACATGTTCCCTTTCACTGCCTGTGCTGGAAGGAGCTCCTCACAGGCATCCAAAATGCTGCTTTGTCATTGCTGAAACCTTTTTGAGCAAACTCTTTCTCTTCAACACTTGTAATTAACTTAGGACAGCAAAGCAGTCAGGCTGTGGAGGGGATGAAGTGCTCCCTGTTGTACTGACCATGAATTTGAGTGGCTTCCCATTATCTACCTTGGTTTATATTTAAAGGCAAATGTTGGAGCACATGAACCTCAGTGCCTAAAGCACAAACCCTCGCAAACACATCCCTCCTGGCACATTTTGAAAACTCCCTGGCCACCTCCCTCCATCCTTCAGCAGCAGGCTGCGAGGCAGCACAGCATCCTTTGGCTCCGAAACCTTCAGCTAGGATTTTGGCTGCTTACTGCTCCAGATATATCAGCTCCAGGTAGGTTGGGCAGGCAGTGGGAAAGGGAGTCCTGAGATTTAAGCAGCCCTGAGGTTTAAGCCTCGGCCATAAGCTGAGCACCTCAGCTCTGGCATTATCTGCCCAGAGCATCCTGCAGCACTCCTGGAATATTCCACGTGGAGGAGAAAAAATCATGGTTAGTAAAGGGCACGGTAATCATGTAAATTCCTTAATTACCTTGATTAGTCCAAACTGTGAGCACAGCCCTGTTTATCGTGCACTGCCTGGCAATGCAGCTGGGGTGGGTTGGGATCAGATGGCAGGAGTGGGGTGTAAGGGTTTGCTATCACGTAAAATCTACCTTGAGCCCTATGTCTAGAAAGGAATTTGTGTCAGGTGAGGTGCTTATACTGGAAGTACTAAAGGACTGGGATCTGGATGGTTTTCTTGGAGGATCTGCAGCTCAGTGACTGAGCTTTTCACTCTTATCCTCTGGTTACTTTGGAGACTGCGTGGTGGCCCTGGAACTGTAAGGGACATCTGCTCTGTCCCAGTTTGACTGGTCTTATACTCTGACAAAGTTGCACTTAGTTTAACAACCCATGCTGGTGAAATCTTGATGCCTCTGAGACTGTATCCTTGAAGCTGGTTCCTTCTGCATCCTCCAGCCTCTTCAAAATTCAGAACAAAAAGTAGATAGAAGGAGAACTTAAAGAAAAGAAATTAACAAGGTTTCATTTTCAAAATAACTTGAGTATTTCTGCTTTATTCTGGCTTTTATTCACAGCAATCCCTATGTTGATGATGTTAGAATTACATCATTGAGACTGCTGAGATACCAGGTCTGGCTTTAGTTTTGGTGTGGGACTGCGTATCTCTAAAAATCACCCTCCCTTTTTCATCCTGCAGACAGTACTGATTATTTCAGAAGAGATTCATTTGACATTCTAAAAATATAACTCAGAAATATAAGTTTCCCCTTTTAAAGGAATATTTCTGGAGACAGTGGAGCTTGTTGCAGCAAGGCAGGATGTATGGTTTGTGTCAAAATATCAATATATTTTGATATACGTGCTCAGTGATTTTGCTTGTGCTCCTCTCTCACGGTGGAGTCCCTTTGCTGCCCTGGCCAACACACGTCCCGTGGCTGCAGGAAATCAGCCACACGGCAGGTTTTGCAGGGGTTTGTCTTACAACAGAGATTTGTTCCTAGAATGAATCAGCCTTTCCAGGATGAAGCCAGTAGAAGTGGGTCCTGAATTTTTGGGCATCCCTTGGTGTAGACAGCCGTGTGAACTCTGAGTATATTGCTACATAAATTACAGGCTTGTGTTCTACTTTTTGGGGAATTGACACACAAAGGAAAGAGAACACAATCTCATACCGATGTGAAAATTGCTTTCTATAGCTTAAAGCTGCCTTTTGAAACACGTTTTATTTTTAACATCGCATCAGTTGTCTCCAAATATAGACTGCTGGGGAGAGAGGAACGGGTGCCCGTGGATTCCCTGCCCCTGCACAGAGGAGGAAATACCCATGCTCTTCTTCACCATCCCTGGGGCTGGGAGGGAGGTTTTCCCCCTAGACCTGTGATTTACACCCACCCTGTGAGGCTGTGATGTGGTGCTGATGCTGGCAGGGCTAGGAGGAGGAGGAGGAGTGCCCTAAGTGAATTCAGTACAAAAGTCCTTCTCTGGGCCTGGCCCTCACCACCTAACCCAGACTTTTGGCAGAGATCTGGTGCCTCGGTGGAAGACAGAACCCAGCCAAGCTCATGAACAGCTGAGAAACCACGAGGATGAGCATAAATATGCTTATTTATGCTGCTGCTGCCTAATTTATGCTACCATTGAGGTGACAGAGGAGGCCTGGAGACCCAGGACACGGCAGGGGAAGCCAAAAGGGAGGGCTCTCCTTATTCCTAGCTGTGTCACTGGATGGTGGCTGCACCTCGGTGCCCACCCACACTCCTTCCTACTCCTTCCTACTCCTCTGAGCCAGCTGCTCAGCTCGGCTTCGTGTGGAAATGCTGCTCCAGCACCTGCCCGGCCCTTTGTGTGGGAGCAGTGGGTAGGCCCAGCCTAGCGTGGCTGGATGTTGGTGTTTGTGGAGCCCTTCTGTGGGCAGAGGTGGGAATCGGGTTTGTAAAGTAGAGCTGTATGGGGTTCATAATGTCTTCTGGACATCCAGCCAGGCCACCAGGGTGGCTGGTGCTGTAGCAAACCGTTTCTCTCTCCAGGCAGGTTCGTGATTTCCCACACGAGTGGAGAAGTGTCTTTACAGGGTACTTGTGACAACAAAACCATTGCTGAACTCCCTGCCTCTCCCCAACCTCTGCTAACAGCTCACTTTCCTTTGGGTTTCTTCCCCCCCCACACCTTAGATTTAAGTTTCTGAGTTTAAGTTTAAGAGCCTGGAATATCACCACCTTCACGGCTATCAAGTCTCGCAGCTATTCCCCAGTGTCCTAGTAACTCAGATCAAACAAAATTAAAATAATTCAGCTTTCCTTGGGCTCCCCTTGTGACAGCGTTGCAGGGGTATGAGATTATAGAGGCATTTCCAGATGTGATCTACAGAGAAAAGGGGCCTGATCCCACCCTGAGCAGCCAGAAAACACCACAGGACGTGGGCTTGTGGGCTGTACCCATGCCGCTAGGCACCACGAGGACATGGGGGCTGCAGAAGCCCCTTTCTCCTGTCCCTCAGGATAAATCCACCCACCAGCCCATCTAAACACTGGTAATTAGCCCCTGTTTGTGTCTTGGCTCCTGGGACATGTGGTGTTTTAATCCCTTGAAAGGGGTTGGCAATCCCACCTGGGCTTAGTGGGTGAACTTTTATACCCTATGAAGTATTTTATGGATTTTTATAGATTTTATAGTACTCTGCTTTACAAAGTAAGTCTGGGCAAGAACCACCCAAGTCCAGGCCGCTCTGGTGAGGCTGTTTTGGGAGTTTTGCTTTCACATGGGATGTGGTGTGGGTTCAGCTGTTATGGGACAGGAGAAAGGCCCCCCCAGGTACCAGCCCCCTGCCCAACTACCTGAGGGCAGGCAGGAGAGAGCAGACCCTTCCCCAGTACCTCCTTAAACCGTGCTCCAAGGTGATCTTCCTGCAGAGACGCCAGGCAGAGAGAGGCTTACACAGCTCCTGGGGAGACACAGCAAAGACTTAACAGATTTTAAAATGATCCCTGCCCCCAGCTGGCTGCTGCCTCCAAGCAGGAAATAAATTTTCCTAATCACTATTAACTTTTTTTTTTTCCTCTTGGCATGTAAAGCCTGACTGCAGATTCAAATCTCTGTATAGTCTGGAGCTTGACCTGACCCTTATAGTGCTTTTATGGTTTTGCCTTTTAAAGTTTCATTACCGGGTAATTAGCATATTAATGCTATCAACGTTAGATTCTTCATTAAGGCAAAGCATTAGTGTCCTAGATAAATGACCACATCCACCAGAAAGTTGCTAAGTCTGAGGTTGGGCTAGCATACAGAATGAAGGAAGCGTGTTTCTTTTGAACTCATTTTTCCTATTAATTAAATAAACACTCCCAGCCCAGTTCTGAAGTGCTTGCTCAGTTATAGCCCTACCTTCAATCCATCAGACGAGCTCGCAGAGGTAGCTCTGAACAATGTCATGGAGACAGCTGCTGCTTCTCTTCCCAGATGTGTGCAGAAAACACCCTGGCAAGGTAACAGAGCCAGATTCCCCGTAAAATTTGGGTTAAATACCAAACCTGCAGAGCCATCTCCCAGGATGTGAGGGCTGTGCTGCCCCCAGGAGAGTCAGTGGTGACACAGGTCCTGGCTTGGCCGCCTACCCCCAAAGGTGGACCCGTGCCTGGGGTGCCCACAGGCACAGGCATCACATCCAGGGAACTTTTATTTTAACCACATGCATTAAAGTTTGCAGGAGGTGTTCAGCTCAAGGTTCCTCAAGCAAGAAGGTGCCGGGGGCGGTAGGTGAGGGAGGTGACAACGTGTTGGTGGCTGGAGCTAACGGCGGTCACCTTGGTGCATCCTGTTGGGTGTCAGGGGAAAAAGCAAAGTACCTGGTGTGCCTGAAAGTGGCCGGGTCGCTCGCCCCAATCTTAGCTTGACCCGGCTCAAATAAATCCCCTGCCAGGGATTGTCTTCACCGCCGCCTTTAAATAGCAATGTCTTCATTAACCTAAGCCTTCTCTTGAGCCTCCCGGCTGCTCTCTCTGCCAAGCTGTTTCTGTTACCTCTGTCTCAGCCCGGCCTGATCCTTCCTGCACTGGTGCTAAAGGCTGCAGGGTCACAGGGATGGTTACACCCTGGTGTGATGGCCACAGGCCATGAAGATTCACTTGAGGGGAACTTCTCCAGGCGTTTCCGCAGAGCAGCATCTCTGCAAACCAAGCATCACAGATGCATCTTTATCTTTCTTTTTCATTCTTTTTCTTTATCTCTTTATCTTCTATGTGTACATGGGGGAAATGTAGGTGTTGGAAGAGCCCCTTGGGAGCACGTAGCATGAGGATCCTCATTCCATGAGGATCGTGCTCCTTGCCCAGAGCCTGGGTGCTGCCTCAGGGTATCAGCCTGCTTTCCTCCTTGTCAGGAGCCTGCTGATAAGGTCACAGAAATGATCTGGGGAGAGACATGACCTTTTCCTCGGACTTCCCGGTGCACATTAAAGCCTTCCTGGAGGAACCGGTGACTTTCACTTGTTTACTCATTCTGCTAAATCAGTTTTATTTGTCGGTTCCTGTTCAGGATGCCAGACTGATGGTCACTTCACATGCATCTCCTGCCTTGCTGTAGCTGTGGTGGCTGATACCCACCTGGGTGCTGCAGGGATGGGGACTCAGGAGCCATGCTCAGAGACATCCTGATGGGATGAGCTCCCATGAGGTTGAGCTCCCTCTTATGGATGGCTACAGAAGGCTGAGTTAGACCTTTGCATCCTAAAAGTCTTTATTCTCCACCTTTTTTTATGTTGCCCTGGCTTTGGGGAAGCTTTCGGAGTGGCGTTATACCATGTACGGCTGTTGGGACAAGTTTTGGCACACACAGATGGGATAATAAAGCTATTAGCCTCTAAACATACTGATTTGGGAGCACAAACCCACCTGCTGAGCCCACTAAGTGCGGTAGGAAGGGAATAGTCCAACTCCTCTATTTGCCAGACACACAGCAACAAAAAGCCCATTCATCTCTTCCATAAATCTTTCCTCCTTTCCTCCTTTTTTGTAATCAATATGGGTCAGACCTCTTTTTATACAGCATAAAGCTCTAGTTTAGCTGAGTAAGAAATGTAACATCATTTTGACAATCTATAAATGCTCTGAATATGATACATTTAATAAAATCAATCCTGGCTTTAAAGGAAGCAGAACAAAAATAGTTCTGTGGCCATTAAGGACGGTGTTTACTATTCCAGAGCAAACATTTGTAATTTTATCTCCCATCACTAAATATATTGGCGAAATCAGCGCCTCCAGACAATGCGGAAAATAAACTCCCCAGCCCTTCACTGGGCTGAAAAAGCCAATTAAAAACAACTTTTTAGGCAAAGCATGATCTGATCCTTTCCATTATTCTTCAAAGGCATTCAGCCTTGCTCAGTAAAGGCAAAGGAAACCTTGAACAAACATCTGACGGTTTTTTTGGTCATTATCAAAAGCTCGGTTTCAAAAGCTGAGAGCATTTCTGAAGCATAGCAAATCAGCCGGGAGAGCGTGAAGGCACCGGCTGCAGCTCTGGCCAATCTGCAGTCTTGGTCCACCCAAGCCTCAAGGCAGCCCTCAACAGCTCTGTGAGTCCCCTGGAGCTGCAGAAATGCTGATTTCTGTGCCCAGGGCAGGTGAGAGAGGGGTGCCTGTGGGACGAGGGCAGTGGGATTGTGGTGAAGCCCCACAGCAGATCACTCCCCCAGGAGGCAAAACCCATCCAGGGGCAGGAATGGGAGAACTTTGTAGCTGGGTCGGGGGTTTGAAGTGCCAAGAGTGGAGGGCAGAGCTGCTTCTTGCTGCCCCATTTCCCCAAAATCCCTTCCCCAGACACCAGCAGCATTAATGTGCATAATTTAATTCTCTTTCCTTTACAGCTTTTCACGTGCACAAGCAGCTGGGGCTGCCCAGGACGTGCAGCATCTGGGTGCAGGGGTGAGCGGCAGCTCCTCGTGCCCCTTGTCGTGAGGGGATGGCTGATGGGGGCGATGAACGGCTGGAGAACAGCATTTAAACACACGCTTGATACTTTCTCCTAGAATTAGGACAGAATTACGCTGCTTTGCATTCTGATTAATTCCTTTAGCCTACAACTGGCTTTGGATTTGCATAAACAGCATAGCTCATGAAAGCATCACGCTCCACTATCGAGAGCTGAAAACCAGGAAAATTTTCAGCTTTTATTTTGTTTTTGGTATTTCAGTTAATTTCCTTAGTGCATTTGTCATTGTTTGGGAACATAAAATGTGTTGCTAGAACTGTAATTAATGCCAGCTCAACAGAATAATGTCAGAACTACGATGACATCTCACTGAATGTGAATTTTAGCTTTTCTGATAACGATGAAAAATCCTGAGCCACGTTTTTAATTGCTTCTGGCTCTGCAGGTTGCCCTCTGCCGTGGTCCAGCCGGTGTAACTCTATTTGTAGTTCAGCTTTCAGATGGTTTCCCTGGGTCAGGCCAAAAGAGAGATCAGAAGGGTTAAGGTAAGGCAGCGCTCAGGCTGTGAATCTGGGTGGTCAAAGTTGCTCTGATTTCAGCAAGAATTATGTGACCTGATGTGGGCAGCGTGGCATCGGGGGGCTGAAAGGCTGGGAGAAAGGAAAAAGGGGGCTTTCTGCCTTTGCTTACAGCCGGGTGAGCCTCTGCTCAGCACTCATGGGGCTGCACCTGGAGCACTGTGTCCAGTTCTGGCCCCCCCAGAACAAGAGGGACATGGACACACTGCAGAGTCCAACAGAGGGCCATGAGGATGCTGGGGGGCTTGGAGCAGCTCTGCTATGAGGAGAGCAGGCAGCGCTCCCCCCAGCCTGCTGACCAAGGAAGCGCTGAGCATTTTTGTCGGGGAGCCAGTGCTTCCCTGTAAGCAGCGATGGGAGCTCGAGTGCAGACCCTCCGACAGCTCAGACTGCTGCCTGTCTGTGGACAGTGAAGGCTAACACCATGCTCTGGGGTTTTCTGTTGGCATTTCAGCCCTGGTTTAAATGGATGAAGGAGGTCTCACACTGATTTCCCTGTTTACAAAAGAGATTCTGGCTTGTCTCCTGTCAAGTAAAAAGGCAGAGCTGTCTTGTGTTCAGTGCCCACGCTCTTTAACGTGTTTACAACCACTCCAACACCTAGGCCATCAGTAAAACAAGACTTTCTCATGGCACGGGTTGTCCTAGTGATCAGCAATGCAAGGCAGTGGGTGCTCAGGTTGTCACCTGTGTTGTGGTGGTGTGACAGCCAAACACCCCTTGTGGGGTTGCGCTCAAACCCCAGAGCCTCCCTACTGCCCCTGTGTGCTTAGACCCCTTTATGCTTTCTTTCCAGCAAGAAGGAAGCCCAAGAGAAGGTTTATCCAGAAGCTGGCGCTGACATTTCCACCCCATTAGGGTCACACACACTCTCAGACAGCCCAAACACATCAGGCCAAAGGGCACCACAAGAATCCAAACAGTTTCGGGCTCTTCTGCAAGTGCTTATCTATGTCACATCGCAGTGCCTTAACAGAATATTTAAGTCATCCATTCAGCCACAGAAGCTTTCTCCTCTCCTCACCCTTGTGGCCTGAATTAAGCCCAGGTACAAGTGTTATGATTTCTGAGGGTGAATTCCAGCCTTTCCTGAGGAGTAGTGGAAAGCTGTTCGGGGTGTGCTTTCATATGCCTACTTGCTAAGCTCAGAATTTACAGTATTGTTTATCAGATTTCTCAATATTTACATTCAGTTCCCATTCCAGTAAACAGATGACATATTATATGATACTACTGTTCAAAAACCCCAAGGAAATGAAAAACAGAAACTCGCCATTGGAACAGTAGTGAAACTGCAGCAGAAAGCCACAGACATGAAAGGTGCTGGATTTAGGTCCCTCCCAAAGCCTTTTTCCTCTGTCCATTATTTATAGATAACGCACAGTTCGTACACGTTTAGGACAGACACAAACTGTTAGGAACACAGGAATTGCCAGGTGGGTTCAGCCTCAATATTTTTCACTCAGAATCTGTCTCCAACAGTGACAATTCCCAGATGCTTTGGAAGAAAGATTTCTGTAATGGATGATAGTAGGAAAGCCAGCCTGTAAATCAAATCCTCCTTTACTAGAGGAACTTGGCTTGTGACAAGGAGCATGAGGAGTGCAGTCTGCATTTTTTGAAACTCAGTTTAGTAAAGAATGAGAAAAAAGTTGCTTTTTGCACACAAATGCCTGGAGCTGTGGGAGTCCTGTGCAGCTCTGGCACGCTCCAGTGTCATGGGCATGGAGTGCCCAGCTGAGCACCTCTCATTAAACGTGCTTGAGATTTTTCTTCTCTTAATGCAGTGAGATACTGATTGCTCCAGAAAGGGAAAATCATTCTTGCTTCATTGCAGGGAAGTTAAAGTTACCTTTGTATTGCACTTACTGACCTTAATTAAATTGAATAATTTTACATAATAAATTGAGCATTGCACCTGCAGTACGCAATGCAGACTGGTCAAAATGTTCATTTTAATTACGTGAAGTTTATTCAACCATGTTAACGCCAGTAACTCCATCTGGCTGGGGCAGCAAGCACAGTTTGGCGTTTACTTGCAGGTACGCAAAGATTTGGTTTCTGCAAGCTGACAGGAGATGAGCCAGCTGAGGGAACTCGTGTTTGATCTACCAAATTAATCAGAAGCCATGAGAACCTGATAGTAGCAAATAAAGCTGTATCAACCTCACCTAGTTCAGTCATATAGGGATGTTTCCAGCATATGAGTTAGCTTAATTTAGAGCAAATTTTGGCAGTGATTCTACCACAACAACCCACACCACAAGGAGTTAAACGAATGAGACGGGGGATTTTAAGTATTAGCTGTGGCTGAATTTTAATGTGGTATTTTTTCATAGCACAGAAGAGCTGCTAAGCAATTCTCTTTAAAGACCAGCTTTGAGCTTAGACGTGAAGAGGTGCAGCGTGCCGTTCTGTGAGCGGTGACTTCTCCTGGCAGGCTGTACTCGCTGCTTGTAGGCTTTATTTTAAAGTATCCCCATGTGAAGTGATTGTAGGAGAGGCTCTGCCATGACACACTTTAGCAAGAGAGTGACACTCCTTGTCTTACTACGGAGAGCAAGCACAGACCCCATCTGCGTTGTTATTATGCTGTTTCTTGGTGTGTATTTGTTTATTTTCTGTTAAGAGCAGAAGTTTTCTTCTTTCCCAATGCACAGAGGAAGGCAAACCATCAAGACACACATCTGCAGGGGTGGTCAAACCCTTGGTACGAGCTCCTTCATTCTGCAGCTGGACTTTCCAGCATCTGCAGGGATGAGGGGGCAATCTGAGAGAGCTGTGTGTTACTTTTTAAGGGAATGAGCAAATGTACAACCTCATTAACATGAGTTACTGCTGTGAAATAGCCAGAAGATATGCAAAGAAGAAGCAGGTTGGCAGGCCCTTGCGCTTTGCGTGCCAGATGTATATGGAGCTGAAGAGGTTGCCATGAAAAGGAAACTTCTTGCATATTGATTTACTGTGCGAGCGCCTAACCATAAACCAGAAATACTTTAGTGGTTAGGAAATACTGAGATATAATATGTATTTCTGTGATGATAAAGTAAATTCTTCCTTTTATAATAGCATCTCCTGCAAAGCTTCTTTTTAAAGCAGTCAGTCCACTAGACATACAGCAGATACAGGATAGGGAGAGCGCAGCTTTCTGAAAGCCACTGCAGGCAGAGTCCCTAGTCCTGGTATCAGTGGCTAATCTCACAAGCATTTGCACAGACTTTGCCCAAGATGTGAGATTTACAATATAAACCATAATACAGAACAGCCTCTTTATCAGCTGTCTGCTGCAGCCTGTGGTTTACCCCACAGAAAAAGAAAAAAAAAGAAAAAAAAAAAAAAAAAAAGGAGTTTTGGTGCTTTGTTCTCAGCTGATTTTGTGGGAAGCAGAAAACTCAGTTGCTTTTGGTGCTCCGCTTATTGCAACCTCCAACAGGCTTAACCATAAAGACCATCTCTTTCCAACCCCCAGCTCTCAGCCTCTCAGTGGAGGAGAGGTGCTCCAGCTCTTTCAGCATCTTCATGGCCTTCCTCTGGTTCCTCTGGACTGGTTTTAATAGGTTCATGTCCTTCTTGTGCTGGGGCCCCCAGAGCTGAACGCAGGGCTCCAGGTGGGGTCTCATGGGAGCAGAGCAGAGGGGGACAATCACCTCCCTCGCCCTGCTGGCCACGCTGCTTTTGGTGCAGCCCAGGATATGGTTGGTTTTCTGGGCTGCAAGTGCACACTGCCAGCTCATGTCCATTTTTGATCCACCAATGTCCCCAAGTTCTCTGCAGGACTGCTCTCAATCACTGCAGAACATCATTTATGATGCATTTTGAATACAGGTCAAGGACTGGGCAGAGGATTTCTCACCCCATGTTTTTTTCTCTGAAAGAGCGGGGAGGGATGGAGGAGGATGAGGAGGCTGAGCCAGGTCTCTGGATGGGTATTGGGACTTGGCATTGTAAAGGATGGATGGAGGAGGCTGCACGCAGCTGTGTGTCCTCAGAGAGGGCAGACTCTTTCCATCCCCAGCATGGCAGAAAATGCACGATGGAAAAAAGTCTTGAAAGAGAGGAAGGAAAGGATCTGGTTTGGATCATTGCTGTGGCAATGTCTGCAGAATAAGGTCAGCATTGTGCTGGAGGAGAAAAAAATTATAATGTCGAGTGTGTCAGCTTCGGCAGAGCTGGGCTGCTGCCCGGGGCCCATCGGTGCCCCTGCTTTGCTGTGTGCTCACACTCAGAGCATCCCAGAGAGGAGGAGCAACCCCATCCCCATCGCCATCGCCATCGCCATCGCCATCCCTATCCCCATCCCCATCACCATCCCCATCCCCATCCCCATCCCCATCCCCATCCCCATCCCCATCCCCATCCTCATCCTCATCCCCATCTCCATCCCAATTCCCATCCCCACAACAGCCCCAGCAGGGCAGGGGGACACCTGCTAGTTTCTGGGGTGAAGTGTCCCAGGTTTTGTTAACTGCTGCAGGAGTGGAGATGGACCTTTCTGACATGAGATCCCGCTCCTCACTGCAATGGGTCCCTCTCTCTGTGCCTTCACGATAGACCCTCTGCCACGGGGACGTCTCACCCCTTCTCTCTGTGTGTCTTTCCCAGCTTCTGTGGGAGGCAGATTTGTTGGCAGGACACCCAGGAGGAGGGAAGATGAGCATTTCGGCTTTAGTGGCAGCTGTGGGCTGGTGGCTGGCTGCCGCGACATTCCCCTATATCTCGGTGATTATTTTTGTTTAATACGTTGCCGTTCGATGTTTATTTTGCAGGTGTTTATTTTGGAAAGGGCTCTGTTTACACGTCTGTTTTTATGCGACACACACACATAGGGAGATGTTTGCTTTGCCGGGACCTTGCATTCCTCCCCACACACACCACACACATCCCAGCTGGGACAAGTGGGGGGTCCCCTCGCTCCCAGGTCCCCACCAGCCAGCCCCCAGCCCTCCCTCAGGCAGCTGGGACAAAGCACGTTCACGCTGCAAAGTGTTTTCAGGCAAAGAGTGGCAGAAGCCTCTCAAAGTGCAGTCCCCACCACCCTGCATGCCAAAGGACAGCTGTTATGTCCCTCACATTTAAGGCATCTCAATCCTAGCTCTGCAGAAGCCCCTTCCTCCTCTCCTGGCCCACGGTCACCCTCTCATGGTGGCCGCAGGAGCAGCCCTTCATGGTGGAGCTGCACCAGCACAGATCCCACTGCAATTCTTCTTCAGCCCCACGCTGAGGTGTTGGACAGGCAGGCAAATGGTGTTTCCATGCCCAGGCTTTGGGGTCTTAGCTATTTCTTCAGAGACATTGCACACCAGGTTGCACCCTTCCTGACGTAAAAAAGCAGAATGAGGATGTACCAGGAGTCAGCCACTCTCTCGTTTACATCATCTGTTCCACCAAAAACCACAGGTAACGTTTATAGGAAAGGGGAAATAATATTCATTTAGAGTCTGCCAGCAGGTGAGCCAGCTTCCTCTTCTGGGCCACTTCTGCCTGTTGCTGGCAGCACCACCATTCAGCTGGCGGCTGCCAGGCTTGTCTGAGGAGAAATTGGTGTGTTTGTGGCCTCTTGCCCTACATGTGGGCCCTCTCTGACTCAGTGCCACCATCCTTTGCCCTTTTACAGCTGTCTCTATCAGTTTCACCAGGGCTTTAAAGATGGGAAATGCAGCCGGTCACTTGAGGGCATTGTAGGCCTCTCCAGAAGAGAGCCGTGGAGGAAGCTCGGGAAGGGCCTTGCGAGGTTTGCACCACAGCAGAGGAATATACAATAAAACCCCTTATGGGAATCCCAACAGACACCTGTACGGATTGCACAGGTGGATCTTGAGGTGTGATAATGTAAAAAACAGACATTTCTTGTTCTGTGTTCTTACGCAGTCACACGGGTACATGTGTTACATGGGCAACATGCCACCAAGAAGTCATCTGACTGAATGCACGTCTGTCCTACAAAGGCAGTTTGCATGTGTATTTAATGCCACTCAAGCCAGCAAAGTACACATTATTTGTCTTCTTCCTTTATAACATAGGCTGTTACTAAAAAAGAGAGAGGGAGAACTTTCTTCTGACAGCCTCCTTTGGCCAGACAGGGCCATGTCCCAGACCCCGGGTCTGTGCAGAGCCCACAGCCCCTCACACCGATGGTGGCAGGGGACATGGGCTGCCCCTTGAGAGTCACCTCCTAATCCACAGGTGTGTGGTTTTGTGGGTTGTAGTGACACACAGGAGTGACAAACTGGGGTTTAGTGGATTCTCCCTGAAGCCTTGAACCATGCAACAAGCAACCTCAGTCCTTACCTCACTGGCATTTCATATCCTTACACCCTCTAAGGCTGAGAAGTCCATTTACAAAAGCCAATGACTGAACCCACAGAAATAATTAGGCACCTCAGGTAGTCCCTAGCTGAGCAGAGGGCACCTGCACCCACAGCTGAGGTCCTGAAAACCTTTCTTGGCCTGCCCCGGTCTGGCACCATTAGAACAATGGCATGGGCTCTTCACTGTGGAAGACCTCAGCCCTGTAGCCCTCAGAGCATCTCCAACTAAGTGGGCAGGGGAAATGGGGGTTATATATAGTTTTAATTGTATATTAATCTGAATTATATATATATATAATATGTTAAATATAATTTGTATATTTCATTTTTATTTTATGTAATCTGTATATTTTATGCCCACTTAATCTTTAAATACTCTTAGATCATGGAAATCCTTATAATTTGATATTTGTGAGAGCCTGCCTGATCGTTGACCGGTGCATTAAAATTCTTTGTTTAATCTTGCCACAGAGCTCATGAAAAAAAAATCAGGAGTACATTTGCATTCATCTGCCTCCCATCCTTGTCCGCTTAGATAAATGAAATGAGTACAGGAAGCCAACAGCCAGGAAATCTGAGAGTGGCAAGGTCAGGATTTGAAAACTACACGGAAGTTCAGAAATGAGAGAGAGAGCATTTATTCTTGATGTGTTCATGCAGGTTCACACAGCATTATAGTCCTCTCAATTTTTTTGTGAAGGTTTCAGAGGTCTCTGCTGCCCAGTGAAGATCCCGCTGGTAGCCTGATGTTTCAGGAGTGCTCACAGTGCAAGTCAGAGAGCCTTAAAGTGCTCCCCAGCTGCTTTTCAGACTGCACAGAGAAAAGCAGTGAGGGCTCTTGAATACAAAAGATGTGATGCCTGCTCAGTCATGAAGACCTGATAAAAACGTGGACATATTCTCAGTTTTTCTTTTATTATTATTTTTTATTTTTTTTAATGAAAATGCACTGTTTATAAAAATAACTGTTTCCTAGTGGATCCTTCACTTGGTGCCATGGTGCCCTGCTCAAGCAGGTGCCCCCTTGCCAGGTGGACAAGCCAGCGTCCCCATAACCCCTGCAGGAGCCCTTGTCTTTGCCCTTGCTATCCCTGCCACCTCCTTGCTGCTCCACACAGGTGTCCATGGGGAGGACAACCCACCCCCGCCCCCCTGGACACCTAGCACCTCAACTCAGTGATTCGGGGATGTTCCCTTTAGGGCTTTAGGGTCTGTCATTAAGAGTACCTTTAAATATATTTCAAGTTAATATAGTTAAAGCCTGTTTCAGACCATTACTGGAGAGGTCTAAGACTTGGAGACTGGGAAAAGACTGAGTTATGCTGGTTCCAAGCTAAAGGGATTCAAAAATGAGGATTTAAATAAGATTTCTCATTACAAAGTTTTCTGACTTTGTTCAGCTTCTGCTGTGTTCACATCACTTGTTTGTTTTTTTAATATGAATTTACTTTGCAGAAACACTTGCTCTCCTTTCTCTGCAAGCCCCACCTGTGTTCAGATGCACTTTTTTGACTCAGAAATGGGGCAGTTTTTATTCTCTGTTTTCAGATTTGGCGTGTTTGCAAAACACTTGATGACAATAGAGAGATCTTGAAGTTAATTACTGAAGAAAGATTGAATGTTTTGTTTTATTTTGTTTTGTATGTGTTTGTTTTTTAACATCCTTGCAAATATGCCCCACGCCTGTATTTCAAACATTGTTAGTCACTCAGGCCCTTATCCAACAACTTTTCATGTCAGTGGAAAGGCTGACGCTGGCTTCAGGGGCTGCTGGATTAGGCATTACAGTGCAACAGCACTGACCCTTGCAAGATTTTTTAAGCTGCTCTTATGCACCTTATCCCGATGTGTGGACCTGTTTGCATCCCTGTCTCCTTGCATAAGAGGGACGTGGCTCAGCAGGAACCCTGCCTCATCTCACTTGGGCCCTGGCACCACGCTCCTCATTGCAACTCATTTTCCCAAATTCTAATCAGGAGGGCTTCTCACCACTGCTCCAGATGGGAACTGTTCCCTGACAGCAAAATGACATAAAATAAGCAGATGTAGGGCTGCAGAGCAGAGCAGCCAGCAGCGGCTGGAAAACCTTCGTAAAGGCTCGTGCCGCCCACCTCCCCATGCTCCACGGTGACGTCCTCCAGCAGCCACCTCCAGCTGGGACAGCTCTCCTGAGCTGCTGTCCTCGGGGCTTTCAGACTGTGGGGTCAGCACCTGAATTAACTGAGCACATTAACTGGGGTTACCCCTGCTATAGGACGTATGGCACGAGCACGTGTGTTTGTCTTGCATACACATTGGAGGCGAGACACAGCCTCTTAAATTGGTTAAGTATGTCAGTGCAGTGGAGTTAGGCTAAATCACCTTTAAAAATAGGAATCTGGATACGGTTCCACCCTTCTTTGTCCAAAATCTGTCTCTGGCTATGGTGAGCTAAGTAGTGAGTGTGTGCGTGGAAGAAAAACAAATTGTTTCCAAATGTTTCAAGGATGGCCATAAACACTGTCTATATAAAGAAACCTCTCATAAATATCCCTGAGATGTTACTGGTAACCTATGATATAATTCACTTACTCAAATCAGAATCTGACTTGCAGCCGTAGCTCTACGGCCTGAACCACTGCAAATGTAAGCAGTATTTAGATGGAGCAACGTTTTCCTCAGGGTTCTTGAGAAGATCTCTCAGGGTTACTTGTGGCTTTGGGTACCAGCATTAATCCCTTCAGATACAGGAGTTGCCATGTTCCCATCCCACAGTCTTTCATCCCGTTATTGATTACATCTGGATTTGCTTCATTGAGCAGGAAAAGCTAATGAGGAAGGAGATAACTTCGTGTGCTCAAGGAGCTGGCAGGGGGTGGGAGACACCTCACATTATTTTACGTTTCTGCAACAGGGTCTCTGGCAGTACCACTGCTGAAAATAACCACCCTGCTTCATACTGAGCAGAGCACCAGGCTGGTGACCACATCCAAGACCTCAGCAGGTCTGCAGGTCTGTTACCTTTGTTCTGACCCAATTTCACTGGGCCGCCCACTATTTGGAGAGAAAATAGAGGGAACTGCTAAGCCTTAACTTCAAGACTAAGAGCATGGAGCAGCACCTGACACCTCATGCAACCTACCCACAGGCATTGCCTGAGAGACCTTTAAGCAGCAAAAACCCCTGAGAAAAGAGAGTTGAGCTGGAGGTGAAAGTAGCCACAAAACGGAGGAAGTCCATCTGCCTGGAGAGCAGCAAAAACGCTAACCAGCCTTCCCATTTGCATTGCCTCTTGTTTCTTTCGGAGGAGAGTGAACTACCAGTTCATGCAAGTGGCTCAAACTCTTCTTGGTGGCATCAAAACCACCTGAAACCCTGGGGCTTGCCTTTGAAGAGTGCTCCAGGAAACACAAACATTGAGGAAACACTCCTCAGTGCCCGAGAGAGGCTGGAGCTATTGCCTGGGAGTACAGCTTGTGCTGGAGGACAGCCCAGGGACGTGCAGTGGGTTGTGCACCGCAGCAGAGCCCGTCCCAGCTCCAGCACTGTTATTAATGGGCTGTTATTAATGGGCTGTTATTAATGGTCACTACATAGAAGGGAGCAAACCAGGTGAATATCGTCTTCAACATGCAAAAGTCGTCATGTACACAGAGCAGGTCTGGAGTCACTGCAGTGGGGAACACAGGGGCCACATGTTGTGGCTCTGGAGGAAACCAGGTTTCACTCTTGGTTCTTGGAACAACTTATTTAAAGTGAAGATTACTGCTGTTTTGGAAAATTGTAATGTGGGACTCCTGCTACACAAAGCAGATGGCTAGAGCAACACCATGTAGGCAGATCCAATTTATTAGCAATACTTAATCACCAGCTCCAAATAACACTTCTTCGATAATCAGATAATAATGAGTTTGTTTTGGCCATGTAGGACTCTTTTTTTTTTTTTTTTTTCCCCCATTTCCTTGTCCCCTTTCATAGCAAAATGGATTTATTTTAACAAGTAATGGGAATCACAGCTTCTGCTGGTCCTAAGAGCTTTCACTGTTGCATTATTTTCATTTTAGCAATGCATTTCTAATGGCTTGTCTGCTTTCCTGGCTGTTTTCAAAATCAAAGGTAATGAACATGAAGTGAGAGAATGACTTTTTTTCCTTTTTTTTTTTTTTTTACTTTCCCCCCTTCTTTTGATCAGCTCCCTCCATCTGGTCCTTGCCTGTCAGTGTCAGGGTGGCACTGACTGTCTTCTGTAGATGCAGTTTACTGTGTACCCTCAGTTTTACTGCTTTATGTTCATTGTTGCTAATTCACCAAAGACCTTGAAATCCAATAAAATTTGCCCCTTGGCAATGTGAAAACCTCCCTCATCCAACTTATTCTCTAACACAGAATTTCCAGGAGAGGAATCCAGGCTCCTTTTATACTGTTTTTGTTTTTGCATTGCCTAGTTATGAAACGTTGCGTGACAACATTTTAAAATGGTGACTAATTACCAGCCTAGTGGAACTTGCTCCTTTCGCCTTTTAGGAATTAATTCTTTTTTTTTTTTTCCAGGACAGAAGTACCTTTCAGTAAAACAACTCAAGAGAGAAAACACTGCAGGCAGTTAAGAGAAGTCAAATACTCGAGCTGTTTCTCCCCATCATAGTGGACTGTAGTTTCAAGGAATCAATGCCCTTTGCCAAATACTTCACTTATCTTGAAAGGGAAAGTTTCGAGGCTTGAGTATCAGCCCAGCAGTAGGATGCATGGGGAGATGCGTCATCACCTCCCTTTGTGTCCTCAGGGAAATACCTGGGGGACAGACAAGATGTAATTGGAATCAGTAAGGGCCACTGCTCCATACCCTTATGCCTCTTTGCAAAACAATTTTTGGCTCAGCCACTCTGATTGGAGCTGAAGGGAACAGTGCTGAGAAGCCAGGTGGGCTCCCCGTTCCCCAGGTATTTCCATCTCTTCCTAGCTAGAGTTTGCTTGTCCGTCCAGCTCTTCCTCTCTGACATGTTAGCAATGTCATCGTCACCAGGTTTCACCAGCACAATGTGCCACATTAAATAAAATCACTCTCAAGCTTGGTACTTGAGGAGCTTTGCTGCGGTCTGCCTCCCAGCCCCGTCAGGGCTCAGCAAGTTGTTGCTCACCAGCCAGTTCCTCCTCACTCATAAGCTTGCATTAATTTGTGTCATCTCTGTTTTAATTAGTAATATCCCATATGATGACATGCTGGGTGGTTTAGCAGCATGAAGGTAAATCTCCTGCCCTTCAACTAATAAAGTTCTTTTGAAAGAAAGAACTTTTAGCATCAAAGAAGTAAGTTTCTATCAGAAATAGCTAGTGGCTTAGTTGGACACATCTGTTTGGTAAAGGTATGGGCTTGTATTTTTTTCCTCTGTGCTTGTTCTTCCCTTAAAAATTTGGTTTATGCTTTGCATGCTACGTAGACCTTATAAAGTGCCCCTGTATTTGTATTACTTACAGTCCTTTTATTACAGACAGCCTGAAGCACCCTGCAGTAGAAACAGTTGTTAAAAATACATGCTGCCAGACTTACCACTTTATTTCAGAGAATCACAGAATCCTTAGGGTTGGAAAGCCTTCCAAGATCACCTGGTCCAACCATCCCCTTACCAACAATATCACCAGCTAAACCATGTCCCTGAGCACCACGTCCAACCTTTGCCAGCTCCTCCATTATTATGTCGTTCTTAGAGATCATCTGGCCCTCTGATTCAGGCACATTAAAACCCTTCAAATTTTATTCCGTTTCAGGTTTGGCAATTTTAATCTCTGTATTCTTGGCCAAATTAGCTACCCTGCCTTTGTCCTTCTGTTCACTGTCCTCCGTTTTCACTGCAAGTGGAGATGAAGGATGACATTAGTTTGGGGACCATAGCAAGGCTATCTTGAATTTGGACACTGCATAATAACTGCCCTTCTTTTCCTCCTCATACTAATCTCACTCGGCTGGATCCTGAGGTGAATTTTCTTTGCAAAGCTAACACTGTTTTGGGGTGAGATGTTACTCGACCTGTTTCAAAATTGCCATTTGCTCATGCCCCACTTTGAGGCCTAAGCCGTTTATCAGATTCACCATTAATAAACAATTGGTCTTCTGCGTGCATCTTCTAGTAGCTGCCCTTCTAAAAACAAAATTAAGGAAATACATAAATAAATAAGAAGATTTAATGGGTACACCAGCTGGAAAACGCTGCTCTTGCCCGTGCTGCCAAGGCAAGCATGGGCCACGGGGGCCGCGGAGGCCTGGGGCTGGTCATCTGGCCTGCCGAGGCCTTTCCCTTCGCCTCGCAGTGCCGGCTTTGAGTTTGCTCCAGTTTGTTTTGTTTTGCTGTGTCTGGTTGCTGGGATTTAGCACAGCTGAGTGACTTGCGTTATCCTGCTCAGAGATAATGTGGGAAAACAGCCTCGGGTGTCACTCGCGGAGGGGAGAGGCCGGGGACATCTGCAGTGGCTGGGCAGCATCAGCCCAGCGAGGACAGAAAGGTGCTTCGTGTGGCGAGGCCTCTCACCGGGGGGTCAAGTATGATAGGTTTGAGTTCCTAGAAGACCAAGGAGAGCAATAAACGCAGAAGATATTAAAAAAAAAAAAAAAAAAAAAGTTAACTGGATCTTGCAGAATTTGGCTCTTCCTAGCTTGCTTTCCTTTATTCTTGGGGTATTTCTACATGTTTTTGGCAGGGACTTTGTTGGCTCTGTCTCACTCGTGCTCTACAGCAACCTTACCTTCTTAGCTTTGTTTTCTCTGTGCTCATGTTTTTTTTACCATGTAGACCATGCTCATGTGGCTTTCAGTCAGTTCAAGCCATGGGTAGAGCGGTCTGTCTGCAAATACCCTGTCTATGTGCCCCCAGAGTAAACTGAAGCCAACAGAAGGACTCCTGTTGACTTGCGCGAGCCTGTCTATGTTCAGGTTCACGTAAAGCATCACACGGTTCAGAGCACAGCTAGGACACACAGCTGGTGGTCATGGCTGTTCCTCTACACCCACCTCCCCTCACAGCATCAAGCAGTGCCACGTCTGCAGAGCCTGTGGTATGAGGACAACCCCTACATCTATATTTGCACGAGCATTTCAGGCTTGCACTGCAGGTATGAGACCAACCAGCATCCACATGTCCGTCCTGTCTCACAACAAGGTCAGGGGCATGCACCCATGCACCAGAAATGCTGGATCTGGGGACTGCAGAGACAGCCAGGAGTGCAGGAAAAGGCGAAAATGTGGATTGTCCAGGGGATGCAGCTCATCACTGCTGCTGGGGTTGGTGCTTGGGCACCGCTGGGTCATCCTCATCTGCTGTGGCAGAGGTGATGCTGAAGGAGCAGGGTTCCTCCACACCCCATAACGATGCCCTCTCCAGCTCCTCCTTCTGTCCTGAGGACGTTTATCACAAGTTTATCATCATTTACGTTTTGGGTATCAAAGGGAGAAAGGGGAAAAGTGCATGCTATCAAGGAACAGGCAAAGACAACCGGTGCAAGCCAGAAAACATATGCCAAAAATGCTTTCACTGCTATCTCTTCAGCAGCTACTGACACCAGGAAGCCTTCTCGTATTATCTGTGGAGGACGAAGTTGCAGAAACGCCTGCCAGAAGTGCTGTGTGACTGCAGCGTGTGCAGGAACAGCCCGTTCCCCTTCCGAGAGAAACTCCAGGGCTTTCTTCAGAGCTCACATCTTCAAAGTGCTCTGAACCCTGCTTGTACACTAACAAGGAGTCAAGGGCATGGCAAAGCCTGGCTATTTAGAGGACACCCAGCTAGCTGCCAGGAGGCACAAGGTGGTCTGGAGGGAAGGCGCACAGAGGTGTCCTGATGAGGACTGGCAGGGAAACCAGGCATAACCAGCTGTTCCTTGTGTCCAAAGCCGACCAAGATGGATTTTTCCCCTGTGGTCAGATAATGCTGCTTCCACAGAATCTTCTCAATTTGCCTGTTTTTCACATTTCCCAGGACCCTGCTGCCTGGTGATGGTCTAACACAAACAGCCTGACGTGTGCGCAGCCCTGGGTGGGTGGTCAGCAGGGGTGGGCTCTTCCCACTGCTGGTGTGCAGGGATGAACAAACAGGCACCAACAGGGCTTCTGGGACTGGGCTACAAGACATCATCATCCTGTATGTGGGAAAAGGGGTCTGCAGTGCCAACTTATCTGCTTTTTGGGGCCTTAGGGCAATGGGAGGTGTGCCAGGGTGGTGGTGCCTTCAATGGATAAGGTGGCACTGGGACTTCTGAGTGCAGGCAGTGAGATGGCATGAAAAAACGCTCTGAAATTATTATTTTTTCTTCTTTTTAATAAATCAGGCCATTTATATGCTGGTATATTTAGCAAGAGTGTGATATAGTGCTTCCATGTGAGGGTGCAGGCTGGCAGTTAGTTATTACAAATTAAACACCAGCAGCTCCTTAGATAAGATAAGCTACACGGGAGTGAATGGCAGCAGCTCAAGGAAAGGGGTAAGAAAAAGTGGAGAAAAATGAGGGAGTGGAAGCACAGGAAAAGAAAAATGAGAAAAGAGCAAAAACATTTGAAATTTGCCAAGTGTGATAAATGTTGCAAAGATTTTTTTTTTTTTTTTTTTGAAGTAGGAAATGTTCCTTTTCAACATAGGTGGGACTGAAACACAGATGACTGAATTCCTGTTACAGATTTCTGTTCCTTTCTCCCTGCTGGAGAAAGATTAATTTGGGAGCAAAAGGATATTTCTATCTTGTTTCTTTTGTTTATCTGCACCCGCTATCGCTGTGTGCACGGTTGGTTTCCACCAGGCTGTCAGGCACTTGGGCTCTCATCCAGCAAATACTTAAGCCCACGTGTAACATCCCAGCCGGCGTAAGGTTATCCATGTGCTTGGATGACTTTGGGTCAGGATCTTAATGTCTCTGCTGCTCAGATGTGACTTCCACACAGCAAGGAGGAGACGCGAAAGAGCCAGACAATTAGAAATGTTATTGTGAGACCACGGAGATCCTGGCAAGAGGGCTCAGGGGGTAATTCACTACCTGAAATATTACTTGGACACTAGGGAAGAGAAAAAAAAAAAAAAAAAAGGCACATCAATTATTCTCCAGAAAGTGCTGCTTTGGGGTATTGGAAGCAATCAGCAAATTCAGTCCAAATGAGCCAGGTTAGATTAAAACATGGAAACGGGAGCAGGGTGAGCAGTGGGGCTGAGAGCAGAGGGGCCGTGCATCCCAGGAGGCACCCTGCCCACAGAGCTCTTTGCTGAAGCCCCACTGCAAACAGAGACCTTTGTCTCCAAATAGCCTTGCTTGTTTTAAAAACGTTCAAAATGCCTTCTTTGATCCAAAGCGATTTTTTTTCCCCCCAGCAAGTTGCCAAGTAATGCGTTCTTCTTCGATCCAAATGGCTTTTCCTTGGTTTCTTTCAATTTGGCCCTCAAATGAGAAAAAGAAAAAAAAAAAAAAAAAAAAAAAGAAAATGAAAAAATGAAAAGAAAAAAAAAAAAAAAAAAAGCAAGTGCACACAGCTCAAACACATCAGTTAGTGGGAAGCATCTGCATTCGGCAGCAGAGTCAGTCTTCTGGCTGGTCCCTTAGGAGGCGCTGACGGCAATTACTAGATGATGGGGAGTTTTTCCAGCTAGGAGTATTTTGGTTTTCATCCTCTCTCTCACGTTTTTGAACTTTTCTCCCGGTGCTTCAGTGCCCACCAGGTGGGATCCCTGCCCCTGCTGCTGCCCAGAGGCCACTTCAGCTCCTCTCGCTCCCCTGGCTGTGACCAAGGATGTCTTGTGGTGCACCAGGAGCCCTGAGCATCGCACCTCCGAGGTGTTTGTAGGGGAAGGGATGCTCACTGCCCATGCACATCTCCAGCCTGGTGGCATCTCCCACTGCAAGGCTGGGGAGTCCCCAAAACTGCTGCAGGCTGCTGCAGGGGAGCCCAGGGCTGCTGCTCCTGGACGAGGAATCGCTCAGCCCCTGGGAGCAGGAATAACCCCACTGAAGATCCGAGGCACATACACGGAGAGCACGGGGTTTTCTTACAGCGCTGCATTCCTGGGAAACCATCTTCCACCTGATTTGGCCTGAACAATAATTCTTTCTCTGGGCCACCTTCGGTGAATGGGGTGGGCCGAGCCGCTTGTGCTCATTGTTTTGCTCTCAGCACCCCCTTTGCCTGTGATGCCGTGTCAGCTGCATGACAACCAAAATGTCTTTTCCTGCGGGTTGTTTTTTCCACCCGTTTTTTTCTACAAGCGCAGAAGTCAACACGGCAACATTTTGCTGAGCCCTGTTTCCGTCTCTTTTTTATCTGTACTTCTTATGCCAATGGAAACATTACCCCTCTCTCAAACTGCAAACTGCAGTCACCAGCAAAACACATTGGCTTTTTTTTTTTTTTTTAATGGAGTACATTAAAATCACATCTACTTGCTTCTTCTTTTTTCCCCCCTTCTATTTTAAAAAGCAGTAGATGTCATGGATATTGGGAGGGAAGATTGCAGCACAAAGCACTTTTCTGAGCATCATTTGTGGAAGAGAAAAGTCAAGTGGATTCCCAGCTGCCAAAGTGATGGGGATCCTTTCTGGGGGCAAGGTTGCCTTGCTGGCTGATACCGGGGCAGATTGAGCCTTCTGTGGGTTCAAAGACCAAGCCAGATAGTATTTCTGCTCGCTGTGTGTATTCCGGTTTATGGGCAAACAAATGTTATCTATTGTTAGCTCTGCAGAGCCAGAACAAGAGCGGGATGAAGAGCTGGACCCGGTCCCACTCTGCAGTGCTGTAACCGAGCGTAAGTTATTGCATATGTCTGGAAGCGAGCCTGCTCGGGGTGTTTTAGATAGATACAGACAGATATAGATACAGATACAGATTATAGATAGCGATGTGTGTGCTGTGATCATGGCACTCATTACTGTGCTCGTTGAGGCTCCAGCAGCCTGTCCTTCGTGCTGAAGGTGAGGGAGGGAAGGTCCAGGATGCAGGACGGACACATCTCCTGCACCAGGGTGAGAAGCACAGGCCCAGGTGGATAGACACATTTGCTCCTTCGAGGGCTTCAGCCCTTAAATATCTTTTTATGTGTTTTTTTTAACCAGTGCCAGCATCTCGCTGCTTTCTGCTCACTTGGCTGACTGACACTACAAAAGAGACAGATTTTGCACTGGGGGATTTATCACGGAAAAGTGAAGCTAAGTCAGGGGATAGCCACTTTTCTGCCACGTTCAGCTGGATTTTGGGGCCTTCAAGGGATGAATTCTGCTGCTTTCATCTCTGGGTGGTGCCTTCCCCCAGCCTGAGCAAAACACCTTATAAAATGCAGAGGTTTATAGCATCTGTTTTTGCAAAAAGGACTTTTAAAGGAGTTAAAGCCTTTAAATTCCCCCCCATGTGCACACATCTCTGCCCCAGCAGCAGTTTTGGCAGTAGCGCACCATGCGGTGCCTGAGTGATCTCTTTCTAAACTGAGATCCCAAACTTTCTGTTGCATTTTACAAACATTGCCATTAAATGGAGAAATATATCTGTGTGTTGTTATGGGACGGCTTTATTGGTCGGTGTTGACACGCAGCTTCAGCCCTCTGTGGTGGATTAACACATGTGGTTATATGCAACACATGTAGCATACGCCGGGCTTTTAAAAACCCATCACATTATCCTTGTTCTGCTAAACTGTCACAGGCTTTGCAGCGAACCGTGAATATTTTCTTTTTTAAGGCAGGGTTTTGAGGCAGCTGGGGCTGCCTTGATGTATTGCCACCACTCCCTGTGCCCTCTTCGCTCTGAGGAGAGGGACAAGCCGCGAGGCGGCGGAAAGATGCGCACCGCGTTTCACTCTGCCTGTCTGTCCTTCCAGGCAGCCCACGTATTCTCAAAGCATTTTCCAGTTATTTGGGGGCTAGGTGAAGGTTGGGGGGGTGTCTGGGGCCAGGTGGAGCTGGGAGCTGCTTTGTCCATGTCTCGGGATGTCCCGGTGGCCGCACATAACCGAGGCACCCCGTATGCGGATGCCCCATCGCGTGGGTGCACC
The DNA here is from genome assembly GCF_009819795.1 of Aythya fuligula. NCBI lineage: Eukaryota > Metazoa > Chordata > Aves > Anseriformes > Anatidae > Aythya > Aythya fuligula. The sequence goes on along the minus strand of NC_045560.1, from coordinate 138,273,346 downwards.
AGGCAGAAAACTTTTGTGGCTTGTTTTCTTTTTTTTTTCTTTTTTTTTCTGCTGCATGTGGGGATGCAGGAGGAAGAGGAAGAGGGAGGTGCATTTTCTAGCGGGGACACGTTCCCCATCGGTGCAGTACGGGGCCGAGCCCCGGCCGGCCGAGCCGCGGGAGCCCCGGGTGCTCGGGCCGCCCGTGCTGGTTGGGATGCGCGCCCCGTGTGACAGATGACCTATTGAAATAATTTCGGAGCAGTGCTGGGGTTGCCACGACAACCAATGCTCTCTTGGCTTTCATCTGGCCATGTGACAGCCACTTTGACGTCAGCTGGAGGCAGAGCCTGTGGTTTCGGCCGCGCAGCCAAAGCCTTGTGAGAACCTAGTGGATGCTGGATTTATCCCCGCCGCCGCCGCCGCCGCTGCTGCTGTTTCTCAGGGGCTGCCAGAGCATGGACTATTAAAAACTTGCATTTCTGCAGTGTGAGGTAACCCTTTGCTTTATGTTCTCCTCAGGTATTTCCCCCTCCTCCTTTTATTTGTCCTTTTTTTAAAAAAAAAAAAAAAAAAAAAAAAAAGAAAGGGGGATAAAAAGCAGTTTATCGTGACCGGTATTTCTTTCACTTGTTTGTTTTGGCTGGAAGTTTGCCTTGATGAACAAGCCCGGCGCTATCAGATAAATGCAAAGCAGCTTCCAGTTGCTAATTCTGCGTGCAGACGGCTGAGCAGAGTTAAATTTAGATTAATGATCCGTGAAAGCGGAATAAAATGATATTGTTCTCGTGTGACACCCTAGGAATATAGATGAACGTGAGTAATCCCAGGCTAACCCATCCGGGGGTCCAAAGAAATATTGCCTGGCTATGTTGCTGCTCTGAGCATCTACCCAGCCCTGTACCTCTGCTGGAACTTGGGTAATTTTTTTTAATGCTGCCCAATCCGGGCGGTTTTGTCCCCAGCGTGTGCAGGCAGCGGAAAGCCCGCGACAGATGCTGCTGGGAGCAGCTCCCCGAGTTGGCGGCCGTAAACCAGCTTTGTTCACGGACACGGCTCGTGCTGCCTGTCCTGGCGGGAGGGACGGATGGGGAGCTTCCTGAAAAGCCACCCGCAGTATGCCAGGAGAACCAGCGGCTTCGGCGTTTTGACCCTTTCTCTCTCAAGCACGGCTTTCCCGTCCGTATTTATTCTGCTGGGGGTGCAGCGTGGTTAGCAGAGTTAAAAAAGGAGCCGCAGGCTGAGCAGCACCATGGCGATTGAAGAACGAAATGCTGTTTGGGTGTTTTCTTATAAAAAGGGAGCTCGGCTGTCTGTTACAGTGGCTCAGAGGAGGCTGCTCTGGAGCAGGAGATTGCAGGGTTGCTGAAGTTGAGTGCCGCAGACGGAGTTTGTCTGCGTGTGACCATCTCCGTGCTCGCCTTGAGAACAGGCTGCCGACGAAGCCTCGTGTGCGTTATTTCCTGGAAAAGTACGTTAGACCGTTCTTATCTGCGCTAATTAAATACTCCTGTTCCCTTCCTCCCAAAGTTCAAAGGGTTTATTGATAATGGTAATGATTTGCTAAAGGCAGCTGCCACTCCGAAATGACTACGGAGCTGCCAATTTAAAATACGGTGCAATAAAAGATGAAAAAGGGAAAAAAAGTGTAAGAATGATCCTGATGTCACTAAGTGCAGCAGAAATAAGGGATTCAGAAAGGGAGCCAAGGCGGAGATTAAAACTTAAGGCACTTCTGCAAGGAAAGTTATGGCTTAGTGCTCTGGGTTTGGCACTCCTAGCAGACCCGCAAGGATAAATGCAGCTCAAACCCTTGAACCGTCTCACTTGGCGTTATCTGCTCTTTCCAACATAACTCGTGTGTCCGAATGATCGATGTTTTGGAGACTGAAATGTTTTGAATCGTGTTTATTAAATTCTTCGCCTGATGCCAATGCATCAATGCGTGAGAAATCCCCACTCGCTCCTCGTAGGTGCAGCTGACAGCATCCCATGCCCGCCTTCCCTCCGGGCTGCCCTTATTTCACTGTGGTCACGGTCTGTGCCCCCTGCCAGCCTGCAGGCACCCCAAAAACACCCAGAGGGTTTGTCCTGCCTGGCTCCATCCCCTCTGGGGGGCTCTGGGCACCCCACTGTCCCCTAGGAGCCTGGGGACAGGGTGGCCGTGACGGTCAGCGAGGCAGCTCGCAGGTGCTGGAGACTGCAATGCGTGGGGACGGCACAGGAAGGGAAGTGAGAGTGGCTTTGGGTCCGTGCACTTCTTTCTGCTGATTTTGTGCTCTGGTTTCGTTGGTCAGCTCCGTACCAATCTCTTTGACCAAACGCTTGGGTTTTACCGTGGTAGCGTGTGGATTTCCAAGGAAGCAGAGCGCTCAGCTCCAGTGTTGGAGCACTTCACCTAGGGGGGACCTTGCCTGAAAACCAGGCTGAGAGCTCCTCGAGTCACTGCTCACAACTGGATGCAGCCGGGGAAATTAAAAACAGGCTCAAGCTGCTGATGCCTCCAGCCCAGTAATAACAACACGCTCAGGCCCTCGGTGTGCTCTACCTTGATCTGGTTGAGTTGATGGGCAATGACAATCTAAATTTAGGCTAGGAGCATAATAAAACCTTAAAAAAAAAATCTTAAAAAAAAAAAAAACACACCACTTGCAGCACAGATCACTGACTCCTTCTCGCATTTCTCAGACCAAGGAGGTTTCTGCTGTCATCTTACAGGCCCCAGATGCTACTCAAGGCGGTGTTTTGGGGGGGAATAAAATCCCCCCTGTGGGGAGAATTGTCAAACAGCGGGAACTGCTGTAGCTGTATTGAGTTTCAGGCTCTTAAATGACGCGCTGCAGAAGTTGGTTTCCACCCTGCTCAGAACCATTACGTTGTGCTAATTTAATGTCCTGCCTCGACTCGAGCAACAACTGGTTTAAATGATGGCTGAGCGGCAGCAGAGGGCTGGCGCTGCAATCAGCAGTCGCTGTCGCAATTAAACCCAGATGCCAGGCGTGTGGTGCTCCGAATGCAGGATAGAAGTTGACCCCACGGCTGGTCCCGAGCTCAAGCGCAGGAATCCTCGCTCTGGGACGTGTTGGTGGCCATCTCTTGGAAATAACTTTCCCTGGCGAGCCAACGTCTACGCAGACAGCTCCAGTCAGATAGCAGCTTGAAAAATAGACTCTGTTTTGGCTGCGCTCTTGCTGCTGTTAAATTTGTCTTCTTAAATGGCAGGGAGGATGAGCTGGGGTTGGAGAAACAGTAATTTCGTAATTATTTTACATGGATCGAATTATTCTGTCATCAAATCTGCATTTCAGACAGCATTACAGTACGGAAATATAATTAGAAACTGTAATTCAGGAATTGCTGAACGCGGTATTTCCCAGCGGGAGCGCCGCGAAGAAGAAGCTGCCCTTCGTAGGGCTCCGCCAAACGCTGAGCTCCTGAAGGTGCAAAGCGTGGAGCTGCAAAGTTCCTCTCCGTCCTGTGACCACTCTGCGGCCTCAACACGCCGTTGACTTTCTAATGAACTTCTTTTTTTTCTTTCTTTTTTTTTTTTTTGTAAGATTCATTTCCACAGAAACTTCTAATCATTAAGAGCTGAAGTGCTCAGATCCTGTTCTGCTGAATTTCGGTCTGGCTGCGCTGATAGCTGCCGAACTGCTTGCAGCCACAAAATGACACGAAGATAATGTAAGGATCTGTTTTACGCCCAGAAAAGCCAAGAAGCTCACACTTGGGGCTGAAATGCTGCTTGGAATTTGCCCAAAGCCTGAAATTCTCAGTAATGCTCCCTCTCGTTGGGGTTTGGCTTAGCTCTGTTTCTCCCCTTTCGTTAATTCAAGGTGTTTTGCTGCTCCCGTTCGCAGCGTTGTACAAAGTTTTAGCTGCATAAATCTCTCTGATGTCAATCCTTAAGCTCTTATTATAATGCTGCTGATGATCTCTGGCTTATCATAGATATATTAGCTGGAAACAAGCGCAACCTCCTTGTAATTGGGCTCATGCCGAGAACCCCCTTCCTATTTTCCTGGAAACACACACCCCGAGGGAGAGCACCATCCCTGGCAAGTTCTTCCCACCACCTTGCTGGGACATCGGACAAGGCAGCGTGCGGAGCAGAGCTCGTGATGCACAAAGCACAGCTGAGAGGAGGCAGAAGCTGAGTGTGAGGCTTGTTTGGTGGTTCCCTCTCCCCAGCTGTCCTTCAGGGTCCTGCTAAGGAGGGTCCTTATGGCCCCTTTTCCCATGCCAAGGGCCACCTTCTGCACCCAACCCACCCGGCCGTGCTGCAGGGGCAGGCGTTGCCCCATCGCCTGCATTTTGGGTGCGAAGCATCAGCATCACAGCACCAGCACAAGCTGGGAAGGCAGTTTTGTGAGGAAGGATGAAATAAGGCAGATTTGCTCTTCCTGAACTGCCCTGTGGCAGGAGGGACGGGGAAAGCATCACAGCCAGCTCCTCTCCTTGCTGACGGTCCCAGATTACCAAAGCACAAGGGATGCAATCCGTCTAAGTGCCCAATTTCACCCGGGGAGGCTGCAGCCATCCTGCCCTGAGCACTTGTAGCTCCATCAGAGAGCTCTGCTCCCGCTGCGCAAACGCTCCTCGCGGCAAACCCCAGATGCCAGGGGGAGGCGAGCACAAAGCTGCTGATTATTCCCCCGACTGCTGCATGCTTCCTATCACAACACTATTCTTTTGTGCAGAATGGCAGCCTGATTGCACAGCCCTCTCTAACTTTACCATTTTAGCCAGCCCAGGTCCAATTAGAGCAATTATATCTCAGCAGAAACACTGCCTGTTGTCCTCTGGACCTGCCCGTCAATGTCCTATTCAGGGCTGTTTGTCTTGTGTGGGGTTTTTCAGATAGAATCGCTCTGACCCTACTAAAGCAGCCTGCATTTCTGCGGAGTTGTTTCACAGGCTCACGTGAACAGGGAGAGTGCAGACTTGCAGCACCAAGGATGCATCTTCCAGTCTAACCGCGGTGCTTGAACACTGATTCGACGTGGGACTCTTCACTTTCTCTGATTTTACTGCTTAAAGTGGACTGCAGGATCAGAATTTGAGCTCTTCCTTGCTGTGTTGGATGGTTTCTTTGATCAAAATCCCCAATCTGAGCTTCAAGTAGTGTCAGACAGCACGTGCTGTTAGACCCCACAGCATTCAGAAGCCTGTGTGGGACCGTCTGGTGATTCAGGAGCGCAGGCACTGCTGCAGAAATCCCATCCACATGCTGTTACCTCTGCTGTAAAGGCTCGCTGAAGGAGCTGAGGGACTCCTGCAAAGGAGGTCTTGCTCGCCACCTCTAAAATAGGAGAAGAGAAGCGGAGCCATGTGAAAGCAGAAGCCCTGGGACTTGGGAATGTCAGAGGTGGTGGAAAGAGGAACTGATCTCCTGAACAAAACAGCCTTTTATTTTCTCCTACTTCCCCTGGAATGGGAGATTTAGGGTGCAGGTTTTTCATGCGTTCAGAGTTTTCTTCCCAAAACGAATTTAGCTCTTCTTTGAGAATTGAGAAATGAGGAGCTGAAAGCAGGAGCTCAGACCTGAGCTGCTTCTCCTCCAGCAGCACCACAACAGCGGCTCCACCGCCCGTTTCCCACTTCAATTAATTCAAAGTTTAATTTAAAAGTGTATTTTTGCTGATATTTTGCTGTGCCTTAGCTATGAGCTCGCTGTGGCCTTGCTCCCATGCTGGGAACCTGCAGTAAAATCCTTTCCCTGCGCTCAGCTCCATCCGTGCTCGTGGACGGTGTTCAGTGCAGGGTGGCAGAGAAGGGGTTAAACCAAACCACGGTTCCCAGTTCGAGGCCTTTTCCGAAATAGCAGCTTTTCTTTTGTTTGCTGAATTCCCCGTGCTTTTCCAGTGCTGCTCCCATTATCCATTTCTCGCCCGAAATAACAATTTTTTTAACCAGAGGAATGGCTGGGGCTGGGAGAGGAGGGGACCTGCGGCCGGGGCCGGACAGCTGCAGGCTCTCGTGTGTCTGCACGAGCAAATACTGAGCTGCAACGGGATGCCTGTGGGACACCGCAGGGCAGGTGGTGATTCCCAGCACCTAAAGCAATCGTGTCAGCCTTTTTGTGACATCCCTCAGCGGTGCTCCTCGGGGCAAGCTTCAGGAGCTGCCCCAGAGTCATGGCAAAAGTCAGCAGGCACCAGGGTGGCCGTGCCCGGAGCAGCCACCCGCTGCTTGGACAGATGCTGCTGCTAAATTCACACACCTCAGCTGTCTCTGTGTTTTTTGGGATGAATCACCCAAGCCTTCCGTGCTCGGTGCTGGTAAAGGCTGAGCCCACAGAGGGCTCACCCCTCAGAGCCTCAGCATGTCCAGCACAGAGCCAGAGGTGCTGGCAGAGCACATCCCACATGATTTAGAGCCTAGATCCCAATCCCCTTCCAACTCCTCTTTCCTACGAGGTAATAACTTGCTTCCCCCGGGTCCTGGCATTCAGGAAGGTGAGGGTGTTCATCAGCAAGGAAGAGGGGATTTCCCTGTCAGTCAGCCCCTGTGCTGAGGAATGCTCCCAGATGCATTTGCTTTGTAATTGCAGGTGATGTGGTGTATGCCGTCAGGTGTAATGAGGTGGAAATTCTTGGAAAAGCCCTTAAAAATAGAAAAGCAGTGTTCCTGAAACCTGGTGCTGGGGGAGCTGGGAGCTCTGGCTGCTACCAGCAGGAGCCCACCCTCAAGGGCACAACCCCCAGGCTGGCAGCTCGAGCCTCTCACACAGAGCATCCCACCTGGTTCAGTTTTAAAGCATTTTCAGTTCACAATGCATTTATTTTAAAGACGTGAAAATTGCAGATGTGGATATCCCGTACTACACCCCTCCTGCTCTCCAATTCCTCCAGAATGAGTAAATTGTTATCATCTGTATTAACCCTCTCAGAGATCAGCATGACCCATGTTTCCAACGCCCTACTGTACCTAATATCTGGGTTTTAAACCCCACCTTGCCTGCAGTGAGCCCTGTGTGCCGCTTAACTGCCCTGCAGCTCCCAAAATTTCCCCCAGCATCACCTCCATCCTGCTTTGAAGCATTTCATAGCTTGCCCTGGCCAAGAGATGTCTGAGTGCTCTCGTCGTAAAACCTGAGTGTTGGAAGAGACGGAAAGCAAAGACAATGTCTGGGTGATGTTTTCCCCCAGTGTTTCTATTTTTTTGTATCCTACAGTTGCATTTTTGGCCTTGGAGCATCATGAGGTGGGCTGTGCCACCCAGTACCGGGACTTGTCAGGCTGGGGTCCTCATCCAAACCCCCCCACCGACCCACCTGTAACCTCAGACAAGTCCCAGTCAGGCACACGGGACCATGACCGTGATGTCTTGTCAGGCCCTTTCATGGGAGCTGTCACGCAGTAGCACCCTTTGATATTATTTCCAGCTTTACATCAAAGCCAAACATTGCTGGGCTGTATTTCAGGCTGTGCCATTTGCCAAAGCAGGACCCCAAAACGTGAGCGTGCCCACATGAAACTGCAAAGTTTTCCCTTCCACTTCCAAACAGAAATTGTGGTGCTCATATTGCCCCAAATAATGCAGGGGATTTAGGAAGACAAGCATTAAGACATTTTTCAGAGTCACTGAGTGTTTTTTAATCCTTATTAGCCCTGAGCAGTTGTCTCCCGGTGAACTCACGGAAGGGGAGGTGTAATTAAAGACGTGCCCGGCGCAGCCTGCCGTGCGTGCACAGCCACACAGCTGCTCTTTGTAGTACAGCTGAAATGTCTTTCTGAACGACAGCTCAACAATGGGAAACATTTCTTTCTGAAAGAAAACTGAAAACAAGCTTTTCTTCCAGGAGTCATCAGAAAAAAAAAAAAAAAAAAAGAAAAAAAAAGAAAAAACTTCCTTAAATTTCTAGTCCCACTAAGCATCTGGCTCTAATGTACAGTTCCTTGACTTTGTTCATTTCTTAACCAGAATGTGCTCCTGTTTCAAAGCACAGTCGTTTCATCTGCTAATAAAAGCCCATTCAAGTGTCTGAGTGCTCCGGCAGTCTTTGCCTTCATTGTTCTGGGCCATCTTCTGCTTTCTGCCTCGATCTTCCCACTGTGGATCGGCGTTGTCCGCGTCCCCCCTCACTACTCCTCGCTGATCCAAGCTGCTCGTCTGAACCTGCTGGTGGGTAGTTTCGATTGAGATTTCAGAGCATGCTAAATTTGTCCACACGGACAATATGGTGACAGGCTTTTCTCCCCAAGTCATGTCTGAAATCCCCTCTCCACCAGTTTTGAGCCTCTGTCTTCAGGCTCCTGGCACCGATGGGAACTGGCTGCTGTGGGATGTGCCTTCACCTGCAGGGCTGCTGCGAGCTGGATGCTTTCTCACATCCATTTGAGCACATTATTTCTGAGACCGCTCCTCCTCCAATCAATAAAAGACTCCTTAAAATTATCTACCCATATTGACAAAAACGCAATTTGCTCCAGGAATCTTCGTTGTATTTCATTACGAGACGTCAAATCTAATATACAAAGATCACTTTAATTGTAAGTGGGCAAAAGGAAGATCCACGCCACGCTCCCACTAAGCGACTAGCAGCACCATGCACCCTCTCCACCTAATGCAGTTACATAAACTAATTAGGTTTGGGGCTTCTGATGGGAACAGTGCTTAACGACGTTACACGTCCCCCGAGAGAAACCGGTGTCAGATTAATTTGTTAGGTATCGTGGTATCTATTCTCAGATATTTTTTCCTGCCCCGAGGAAACTGGTGAGGTCTGCCTGTGTCCTCTCCAACTGGTTTCCCTTGCCCTGCAGAGAGCAGGGCACAGCAGAGCTCCTCTCCCTCTGCAGCCCCACGCAGCACGTGCAGGGCCAGGGTTCATCTTACAAAGCGAAGTACTTAGGTGTCATTCACCACTGTTTTGTGCTTTATTGCTTACTGCTTTTATTTATTGTCAGCTTGGGCAGACAGTTTCACAGAGAGAAAAAGATAACACCCAGTCCAAGGTGGCATCCTCCAGCTCTGTTCCTCCCTGTTGGGCAGGCAGCTGACAAATTGCATGCAGGTTAACTTCTTGTCTTTGTGCACAGAAGCACCCTGTAGCTAAAAAGCAGAGCGGAACACCTCCTGTACCCTGCAGCACCCCAAGGATCCGTGCTACTTACCGCAGTGGCAGCTCTCCCTAAATCTGTCATTTATAATAACTTGAAACATCAAGAGAAGACACATCGAACTGTGAACATCATGTCATTTTGCTGACGTCCTTGTCATGCTGCTAATTGCTGTTTAATTACTATAACTACCTAGGAAGTAGTTCCCAGATGTGAATAGCTGAGGGACATTTTTGGCCTGTGGAGCAATAGGGGGTTGTGAAGATGCAGAGGTGATGTGGTGCTGGGGCAGAGCAGGGATGCAGAGCACGCAGCTGAGCAAACTGTGGCTGTGAGAGACGAGCAGCCCCGTGTGGCCAGGTGATGGGTGATAGGCAGAGAGGCCGTCTCTCATGGTGGGTGAGGTGGGGAGTTGTACGAGCCAACAGCCTCTGAGCCCTGGTAGAGTCGTACAGCATCTGAGGAGTGTCCATCCTGTGCCTGGTCCCCTTGAGAGTCCCTGTGGGTGCAGCCCCAGGAACCGATCAGCTCCTTGGGATCTTCAAAACCTGACCCCAAGTGGTCCAGGAGCACAGGACCAGCTGATAACAAAAAGCCACAGAGGTGCTTTAGAAAATCCTTTCCTGTGCATTGCTTCAGTCAACACTGCAATGCAGGTGCCACAATCCTAGTAGGGCCATCAGAGATCTTAGATGAAAAAGCTGTGTTATTGTGTTGCCTATAGGAGAGGAAGGGATCACATTGAGGAAGAAAAGCTTTGTAGAAAACCTGAACTGACTTAAAAAATACAGTAGCCATCTGCCCCATCAATACTGAATGGAAACTGGGCACGTGGTCCCCTTTCCAAGAAAACCAAAAGCTTATTATTTCACAGATTTGGACAGCACATTCTGTACAGCCTCTTGACCCCAAGGTTAAACCCAGCTAGCTGTGAGTTTTATTGAGGCTACTTCTAGACCGTAATTTCAATTAATTTATTGTGATAACTGTATTGCTGCTTGTAATGCTCCCTAATGCTGAATTGACACAGCTCCTCTTGACCTGTCTGCTGCACCCTGGCTCTCAGTTACCTGCTCGCATAGCCCTGCACTCAGATTCCTGCTGCACCACTTTATGTGAAGTGCTGTGGGGGAGATTGCACACTGCAGGGATGGGCAGGGGTATTGTAAACACTTTTCTGCCTTTGGATCTCCTCTTGGACACCCTTTATGCTCCCTCACATGAGAAGCACACTCACCTTTTAAGATACCATTTCTCTTCCAGAGAAGGACAGGCAGGAGGGGACCTCCTGAGGCATCCAGCCTGGTGCAGGTAATGATGCTATGTAAGCCCAAGTCATGCATTTTTCAGGCTCTGTTTTCACATGAGCTAGGCCTTTTGTCTTGTGATCTTAGGAGAAGGCTGTTCCACAGACTTCGCTACTCCAGTGGTTAGAGATTTGCTTCTCATTCCCAGCCAAACTTTATTCATGGCTAGTTTATACCCATTTGTTCCTGTGCCAGCATTGTCCTTCAGTTTAAATAGCTTTTCTCCTTCCCTAGTATTTACCCCCTCTGATGTATTTATAGATTACAACCATATCCCCTCTTGGCCTTTCTTTAGCTAGGCTAAACAGCCGAGTGCTTCTGGTCTCCTCGGAGAGTGCAGGCTTTCCATTCCCTTATTTAGCCTAGCAGCCCTTCTCTCATCCCCCGTGGGCCTGGCTCCCTTTCCAGGGCATGCCAATTCCCTCTCCATGCACTACAGAGGTCCAGGTGAGTCCTGGTATCACCAAACCCTTGTACACCCCGCTGTGTTTTCATCAATGGCAGTGATGCTTCCACTCCCTGGGCTCACCAGATCGATCCCAGCAGGTTCGTTAGGAAGTGGCATTTGCCTCCTTTGGGTCTGATCACTCTGGTGCTTTATAGTTCCCTGCTGGCTGCATAAGAACCTCAGGTCTTCCTCCCATTACATCATTTCTAGTTAAAAGTGTGAATTCTTCCAGGTGGTCCCTCAGAAATTGCGCTTTCTAATTTGCACTATTCCGGTGTTAAAATTACCCCATTTTTCTTGAGTGATAGCCTGTCTCTCCACCTAATGGTGCCTCCTGCCTTGGTGTCATCAGCAAAGGCACTGCTCTGAGATTATGCGTCATGGTTATTAACAAAAATGCTCAACGAGATCCATCGGGAGGCTCCTCTCTGAAGAGCTCCATTGTAACCATCTTCCACCTGAGATTTCCCCTTTCAATTCAACCCATTACCCTGGAAGAGGAAACATCTGTCAGATTCTGTCTGGCACGTCCCCCAGCAGGGGACAATTTACTTTGATTTTCTCTAAGTGGTTTTGAATTAACCTCTGCGTATATCCATTTATATATCTATTAGAAACGCGAGCTTATGTGCTGGTTTGTGAGCCAGTGCAGAGGACTTTCTGTGAGGTTTCCATATAAGGTCCGTTCTGCCAAGAAACTTCAGTTCTAACCTCTCACATTTCTACAACTTCGCTCTGAGATCCCTCTTCAGCAGGACTTGCCAATTGTGGTGCTCAAGTCGGGGTGTTAGCAGACATGTTTTGCTCTGCTTCAGTCTCCCAGCGGCTTATAAAGCCAAATTCATGATTCAAATGACTAAACTCATTATTCAGGCTTAGTACATTTTTTTATAGGAATTTGGAATGGGGTGAAAATTCTTTTGTGCTCTGGCCTGTGTTGCTCAGATCTTGGCCTGCAGAGGAATAGCAAAACTGATGTTTGTACCCTTTACATTCAAAATGGGTGAGACTATAAATATCCCGTAGTCCTAAAACAACATTCCTGCTAGTTCTTCAATTAAGACTGTGAGATTCTCCCCCAGCATCTCCAGGCACTTCCCCACAAAGATCTGACTGTCTTCCTTTCTTCTTTGTGCCAAAGGCTTTAGAGACTTTTGGAGGACTTGGTGACAACCCGCAAACCAGAGAACAGAGCTCCATCTCTTTTAGGCTCAAACAAGACAGGAGAGATTATTGAATCTTTGGCTGCCCTTTTGATGACTGAGAAATTAGTTCTTGCCCTCCTTCCTTTGAACAGTTCAGGTTTCGGGTGTCTATGTTATCACCAAGTTCTGAATGTGCTGTTCAAATGAGAACTGAATGATTCTCCCTTAAAAAATAATAATAAAATAAAATAAGATAAAATAAAATAAGATAAAATAAAATAAGATAAAATAAAATAAAATAAAATAAAATAAAATAAAATAAAATAAAATAAAATAAAATAAAATAAAATAAAATAAATAAAATAAAATAAAATAAAATAAAATAAAATAAAATAAAATAAAATAAAATAAAATAAAATAAAATTCAGAAAAAATAATTCAGTCTTTAGTTAAGGCTGTTCCCTGAGTGGTATATTTTTTATTATTATTATTAACATTAGAGCATACTCTGACCCTAAGAGCAAGCTATCACCTTTGCATGTGGAGGGATGGCTGACAATTCTTCCCCCTTTGCCCAAATCTAAGCTGATCTAAAACCAAGGACCAGAAACCCCCATGACACTCCAGACTTCATTTAACTCTCTTGGTGGGCAGTTGTCCTGGTACAGCCTGAAGAACGATTGATTTGAGGATTTGCCTGCTGAACAGAGCAGTCAGGCAGAAAAGGCTTTAATTGGCATGAAGCTGCATTTTCCAGCTCTTTTTGCTAAATCGAAGGAGCTCCACGACAACAAATGATATAATTTAATTTGACACTGGATGTCGAGCAAACGGAGGCCGTGTGGAACCAGCCTCTGATATTTCTGCTTCTGCCTGAAATCAGGCAATGAATGTGGGGTTTGCTCAGCCATCCTCCAGACTCCAGCAGTGGCATTGACTGGCCTTCCACAGCTTGCATGGAGACAGCTACATTCGGGTTTCTGAATCTGGAGCGGGATTCCCCCTGCCTTTTGTAGATAAGTAATGTGGAGAGCTTGATACTAAAATGGACACCTCCTGAGCTGCAGTGCACAGTCAAGAGCCTGGAGACAAATCTCTCCTCTCCTCTCCTCTCCTCTCCTCTCCTCTCCTCTCCTCTCCTCTCCTCTCCTCTCCTCTCCTCTCCTCTCCTCTCCTCTCCTCTCCTCTCCTCTCCTCTCCTCTCCTCTCCTCTCCTCTCCTCTCCTCTCCTCTCCTCTCCTCTCCTCTCCTCTCCTCTCCAAGAAAAATTGTATGTAGGAAGCATCTGAACCAAAAGCAAGGGGAGGGGACCGTAGCAGCCTGCAGCTACTTAGCATCTCAAAGGAAAGACTGAATTCCTTGTATCTGGCAATCAAGATTCAAGCAGTCACTTTATTGACAGAATTAGTTCATATTCCAGTCCATCATGTGTACAGATAATGCACTCTGAGATTAAGCTACTGTAGCAATAAATTTGCTAACCTAATTTTGAAAGATAAAAGCTCCAGTGAAGTGAGGCTTCATGGTGCACTCCACTCCATTAGATTTCCAGCACTTTGGAGGAGCAGACAAGAAAGCCCTCCCTCAGGTAGCGGCTCCCTGCCTCTGACCTCCTCCTCTGAAAGCAAATCTTGCAGGGAAGGAAATAGAGCAGCACTAAAACTCCTGTCCCTCTGGGCACGAGCATCTGCCATCGCTCTCAGCAGCACACATGAAAGGCCGTACAAAACAGGAGGCCTGCATCCCCCTGCCCTGGGGCCCTGGGTCTCTTACTGGTCTGGAAACTGGGGTGCTCTGAGCACTGGCGGCACAGGAGATGCTCATTGCTGTGGGCCACTGCAGCAAGAAGTGGGATCAGGAACAAGAGGGAGACAGCATAGACTCAGAGAGTCATTAAGGTTGAAAAGACCCCAAGATCACCTGGTCCAACCATCATGCTGCCATCAATGTCACCCACTGAACCATGTCCCCAAGCACCACGTCCAACCTCTCCTCAAACACCCCCAGGGACGGTGACTCCACCACCTCCCTGGGCAACCCGTCCCAGTGCCTGGCTGCTCTTTCTGAGAAGAAATCTCTCCTCATTTCCAACCTGAACCTCCCCTGGCACAACTTGAGGCCATTCCCTCTAGTCCTATCACTGGTTACCTGTGAGAAGAGGCTGACCCCCAGCTCCCCACACCTTCCTTTCAGGTATCTATAGAGAGCAATGAGGTCTCCCCTGAGCCTCCTCCTCTCCAGACTAAACAACCCCAGCCCTGCTCTGGGCACGTGCCAGGGCCTCACAGCCTGTGACATGGTGGTCCTGGGCAGACACCTCTCTGGGCTTGAAGACCTTTGTACGTGCTTTGAGGTAAAGCACGGCACGAGGTCGGATGGTGGCCAGGGATTGCTCAATATCCACAGGCCTCCTGTGGCAGCAATTCTGGGAGAGATTTTGCAGCTGATAAGGAAACCTCAAAAGCTGAGCACTACAGCCCGATGACAGCTCAGACCTCAGCAGAGGAACCTTTGGCCTTGTCCATCACTGCAGCCTGAGAGATGGGAATGGCTCCACCGGGAAAGGGGTGGCTGTGTGTGCATGGGGCAGCTGTGCAAGGAGGCCATCAAGAGTCCCCCCACAAAAACATCTCAGGTCTTAACGGGCCACTGATTTTCACCCATGATCAAGCTGCCTGGTGTTGTTAGCGGGGTGGAGTTTCTTATGTAACTTAACTGAATTAAATTCTTCATCTGGCCATGCTACAAGGATGGCGTTGTTGAAAACCACAGGCATGAAGTCCATGTAATGTTGGTGGCAGTAGCTTTATTGATCTTGGCCATGCTAGGAAAGTTTGCAAGCTGTGCCGAACTTTGCCTCATATTTAATTTTCTTCATATTTTGAAAGGTAATATTTACATTCCAGATTCACAATGTACTCTGTATGTCTTATTTGAATGTTAATTGGGAGCTGTAATCAATCAGGTCAAAAAGAAATTATTGTGTTGGTTATGTTGTCTTCCTTTACGAAGGCCTAAATATATGATGCTGCAAAACATGTACCAAAAGCATCTATAGCTAGCTGATTGTGGAACCTTGTTATCATGAAACCCACCAGGAGCAAATACATATCACTTCTATATGACTTAAATCCAAACATATTAGTTCTGTTTGTGCTGCATGAGTGCTTACAGCACACTGCAGTTCAAAGGCAAATCACACAAAAAATATAATATTTTCGGGCACTCCCATCCTGTCCCTGGCTATTACCCGTACAGAAAGCTGTTACTACCTACTTACTTGAGGTTCACACCAGTTCTAGGTGTGAGCCTCAGACCAGGTTTTCAGGAAGCCTCCAAAATTACAAGTTGGTGTTTTTAGCTGGGTTCACCAGTACCAGCTCCCCACACCTTCCTTTGTCTGTTTATTTTCAGCCCTTCTAGACATTTCACGGTGTGTGCTTTTCAAAGAGGAGCAATTTCTTTATGATATCAGGCAGTTAGGTAGAAACATGTTAGGTAGAAACAGTGTGTGGTGGGATGCCAGGTGGAGATGCAAAGCATTTGACCCACATTCCCCAGGCAGGAGAGCATAATAGGAGACACTGGAGGTATCTGGGCAGTGAACAGGTTTGTTAAGGGCAGGGGTGGTTCATCAGTTCTGTCAGTTCTTCCTCGATCAACCCAAGGAGATCTCCAGGCTCAGATCTTCAGGATCCTCCAGGAACAGTGCTTTCAGACACTGGGATTCACTCTGGTGTAAGCAGCTACTGCTTCACTGACCTAAGGAACCCAAACAAGTACAGTTAGGGAAGATCAGGCCCTCTTTCACCACAATGCTTTGCCATTTTCTACAAAAGCATTTAACAGCAATTGCTCCCATCCATTGCCCAAAACCAGCAGTTTTTCTTCCTTCAAATAAAAATGAGATTGATACTTTAGCCACACCATGCTCTTATAAACGGTAGTTTCTCGCAATAAATGTGCCACATACATATGAAGAAATCATAGCAGAGGGACCAGAGCCCTCATCAAGGCTCTGATTGCAAACTTCCAGCTCTGGGAAGGAGATGAGCAATCTTTATGTTGAATTATAACTGCAGATATTTCCTTTTTTCTAAGCTAGTGTCTGTTACCATGGCCACAACCTTCAGAATATTCTGGCTATTCTACAGTCATTAATAGGAGTGAAAGAGCAGATGTTTAATTATGGTCTTATTCCATTCGTCAAAGTACAGCTGACATATGAAAAGTCTTCAGTAGAAGAAAAAAATAAAAATAAAAAAATAAAAAGTATTGTTTATCAGTTTTCCTAGGGAAAAAATTTTGCTTGGTCTCAAACAGGCTGTTCTTCATATATTCCTGTTTATTTAGATAAAGTTATCATGTGTGTCACAGTACAGAAGATCTCTTTATCAGATATCTCTGGATAGAGAAACCCAAATATAGGGCTGAATTCCTCTGCTCTTCTCTTTCCTTCTGATCACACAAAACCTTTTATCAAACCCTTCCATGTAACTGGTACTGATTTAAAGCTTTTGTAAAAAAAGGGCAAAGGACAATCCCAACTTTTCCTCCAAATTAGAGAGCAGCCTATGGAGGGAGATCCAGCATGGGATTCTCACTGAAACCCCAGATGGAAAAGAAGATGCTAAAGTAAAAGGTTTGGGTCAGGGTCAATATTTATGGAAAATCCAACAGTGAGAGAGGTGTGGTCAGCATACAGCAGCTTCTCACAGTCTCTGCTCCGATGCGGTGCTTGCAGCATCCCCATGGCACCGCTGCTTCTGGGTGGGCAGTGAGCAGCTGCCTGGGGAGCAGGCTGCTCACACCATGCAAAGGCTAAATGGCATGTTTTTCTGTTTATTTTTGGCCACACAATTATTTTGCTACGTTGCAATCCATTTTCCTGCTGTAAAAGCTGCTTTTGTCTACAAAATAATTTGTAGACAAATTATTTTTAATTTGTGTAATTAAATGTGTCCCCTCTCATTTCATGCCTACAGTGCACTACCCAAAACTCTCATTTCCCTGCACTTTATCAGTTCACCTGTTTTTCAGAGGCAGTGTCATTCCCCCAGTGGCAGTGAGCCCATCTCACAGAAGGCATGAGCTCTGGGCCTTGGGAACTGATTTTTTCTACATGAATAGTACTTTGCGACAGACTTACCCTAAAAAATTGTGCCAAAAATTAATGCCATGCTACCAAACTTGGCTGAATTAATATAGGACAGAAATAATATTGCTTATATAGACCAGAAATGTAACATCCCTGGAGAAAGCAAGGAACTGAGAAAGGGTCCATTGAGTGGGCAGAACATTTTTAGGCAATCCTTTACTTAATTTTTCATTTGCTGTCATGGAAGAGAGGCACGCACCCAGCTTCCAGCATCTGCTTCGCACTCCACGCATGCCTGACCACATCTCTCTCTGCAGCAGCTCGGCAGACCTGCAGCTCCAAGGGCATGTGAAGGTGCAGTCAGTTCTGTGCAAAGCAGCTTTGATGGCTGAACTCAGATCTATCCTATCAAATCCCATTGCTAGATGTGGAGGAGCCGTTCAGTTCTCTCCTCAAAGCACTTGTCGTTCTGTTTGGCAACCCACTCCTGCAGCCCGCTCCCTTCTCTGGCTTGTTTTAACTTATCCAGCAAAGACCTTATAGGGAGGTCCCTAGGTCCCTTGTTTTGTCCTCTTCTGGCAGAGCATGCAAGTTTCCATATTATTGAATGCAATGTCATACACAGATATATTTATATATACTGTATGTACGTATACACACATGCATATTATATTAAAATATAATGGTGAATTTTCAAAGTCAAACACCTGGAAAAATTAAAATTTGAGTGATCTGTGCTTTCATTTCTCATACCTTTTAGCTTGCATCTATATTTGTATAATCAGAGCATATACATTAATACGGTGAGATCTGGCTTTCCTTTATTCTTCATTTTTGTGACATGCTGTGGAAAATTGTTGCAGAAATTCTAGAGTGAGATCTCTTTGTGAATAAGATCACTTTGGAGAGGAAGAATTTACTTATGATTCAAAAGGTGTGCATCCCTGAGCCTGTTATTCAGCTCTTCCTTAAACACAGAGAAAGCCTTTGTTTGCAAATCAATGGAACCTCCCCTGCATTGCACCACGGCTCTCCTCCCGAAATAGCTTGAGCATGTATATGTGTGAGTGTACAAAAAGACTTATTACTGTCCTGTAAGTTCAGCTTTACCCATTTACTCAGGTATGGGTCTGTGAACATCAAGAAATACCTGGGGAGATTCCTGTTTCAGGCAATTCAACCTGTGCATCATTCCTGGAAAGCAGGTGCAGCCAAACATTCTTGTTCTGTGGTGATTTCCATGCATCTTTAAGTAGGGTCTCGGTGTGTTTCTGGAAGATGATCTCATCAAGGAACCTGATTTTCTGCTGTGAATAAGATATTCCAGATGCTTTCCAGTCTAACATTAATTAACTTTGTTTTTGTTATCAGCTAGCTTTGTAAATGAGTGGGTTTAGAAAACATAAGAGATGGAGAAATCCTAGATGAAAAAGTGATTTCCCGAGCAGCCATTCAATGGAGAAAAGAGTGGTAATCCACTGAGACAGACTTGTGCAGCAGAAAAATCAACAGAATAATTCTTTTTGTTTTAGTTAATGTGTTGCATTGTTTTAGGAAGCAACATATTGCTGAGTTCAGTGATAAAATTTTTGACCCTTTGTACATCATTTACTTGCTTTGCTTAAATTTGGGTGTGAAGTTTGGCAACAGTATTGGAAAAAACAGTCTGTGTTTTGTGTGTAGTGTGTATATATGTAATACAGTAAGGTTATACAAAATTAAATAATTATTCTTTCATCTCATTGATCATTAGTATGTAGTTAATTCATCATATTATATAGAAAATGGCTCAGAAATGAGTCAGAATTATCCTTACTAGGACACGATATCAAACACTGTTGAATGTAGGATTTTAGTCTCTAAAATGTAGCTTCTTTCATCTTTTCTCCGGTTCAGCTACTATATACAGATGCTACTTTCTTTAAGTTTCTCACTCACATTCTCAAGAAAAAATAATTTAATAATAACCCTGAGTTACCTAATCTTTCCTGAGCATCCTTGTTTATTTGGACCCACTTTAAACCTGTGCTTGAAAGTGCTGATATTTATTTAACGAATAATAAAACTGGCTTCTAGATGAAATCTGCAAAATATCAGATGTCCGTGCTGGTGATTCCAGCCCATACTCTGCTCAGTGTAAGGCTTCGTGTGCTGCCCTGTGCAGAGAGCATTTGGAGGTACGTGCTCCAGTCATTTTTACATGCTTGGCTTAGGCAGCCCAGCCCTGACAGCCTTCTGCCTTGGGGTAAAAGGAAAAAACTGCCCTGCAGATTTGCATAGGGTTGTAACTTGAACCTTTTAGTTGATAATGTGTTGGCAAAACTGAGCATCTGCTTAGCTGTGGGATGTCTGTGTTTAGACCTCTTCAGGAGCTGCCACCTTCATTTCTTCCTGCTATACCTTACTGTCACCAGTCAAGAATTAGACAAGTGAACACAAGTGTGCATGGAAATATCTGCCCTAACCATGAAGGTCTAAGAGTATAAGAGAGTTGTAAAGGAGATAATGTTTTTATTAGACTAATTTATGTACCAGTAAAAAAGTAGAACGCACTTTTCACATACGCTTGCGAGTGTTACAGGTTGAATATATATGGATAAATCATTAAAGAAGTATAGTCTGTGGTAGAACGAGGTCACACCTTGAAATATACATTCCCCACAGTCTCCCATTTGTTTGCCAATCTCCTCCAGCCTTGCCCAGTTCATCAGCTGAAGTCAATTGTGCCAAGAAATAATTAAGTGAAATCAGGTCTTGCCAGAACCCCAAAATCTTCAAAATTCAGTGGGTTCCACACACATCTGTCCCTATATATTGTGCCTATCTTCTGTGTATCATCTGCCTCCTCTAAAATGAAGATCACAGGATCAGAGAAAGCTTTTGGTAGGAAGGGACCTTAAAGGACTTTTCATTCCATCCCCCTGCCATGTGCAGGGACACCTCTCACCAGCCCAGGCTGCCCAAAGCCCCATCCAGCCTGGCCTTGAGCACCTCCAGGGATGGGGCAGCCACAGCTTCTCTGGGCAGCCTGTGCCAGGGCCTCACCACCCTCATTGTAAAGAATCTCTTCCTTTTATCTAATCTAAATCTCCCCTCTTTTAATTTAAAGCCATCCCCCTTTGTCCTGTCACTATGCTCCCTGACAGAGACCCTCCCCAAGATGAGACCACATAAGGTCTGCAAGTCAGAACAAACTCACATGGGCAGCTGAGAAGTACAGAGATATATAATCATGATTGGGAAAATGTTTTTTTGTAAACTATCCAGTCTAATTCTGGCCTTGCTGTCCTGATCCTTCGCACAATACCTATGTAAAATCTGTAATCCCAAAGTGTCTAATTCAGACTGTGACACAGCTTGTGGCCCTCTCACACTTTTGCTAATCTGCTGCTTTCCAGGTGCTAAATGCCTGTAGCTGTTCCACTGAGGTTAACCCCTTTAGTAATACCCCTCTCCAGATGTGATGATTGCTTCCAGGAGTTCCAAACAGGCTTCCAGCCAGAAATCAGACCCACTGTTGGATTTCCAAATGCAAGTCTAAGCAGTGACCGTAGAAGTGTACACGAAACTTGTTTGGAAAGACATTTGTTCTTTATGGCTGAGCCAGCATCAAGGGTCACAGATCCTTTTCCAAATACTCACATTCCTTGCCCCTTGTCAGAGGCCCTAACATGCCCATGCCCCATGCTCCTTTGGAAGGAAATTTAGATATGTGAGCAAGAAGACTGCTTCCAGGATTATGTAAGATAAGGCAGAATTTATTCAGGGACTGGGAATAGGGGGATCACCATGTAATGCCCTCCACCCATTGATGCACAAGTTTCTGTGCACATATAAATCTCAGAGTAAAGGGATCCCATCCTTTAAGTGAAGTGCATGTAGTTGAACTTTGGCCTCGACTGCTTTGACTACAGCAGAAAACAAGGGTCTAAAAATAAGGAAATGTTTGCCTCTTGGAAATTTTCTGAGCAATTAATCTAAGAATTATTGATGTTTCTAATTTTGTTAGCAGAGGGAGGACCATCAGTCACGCTCAGAAATGCCAACTCTTTGCTGATAAGTCATAAAGTGGTAATAGCTGTTTAATGAAGTTGCCAGAAGAAAGGTTTGCTGCCAAAATCAAGGATATTGCTCTATCTCACTCCTACTCCCTCATCAAGGAAACTTCCAAGAAAATTCTGGCTTTTTTCCAAAGTTGTCATGTGGGGGGTTTCTTTTCTCCCCCCTCTCCAACTTTTTTTTTTTTTTTTTTTTTTTTTTTTTTGTGCTTGGAAACCAACTCCAAAGCCAACTTTACTGCCAACCTTTTAAAAATCAGAGGAACGACAAGCTATGGTGATAAAAGGTTTCACAAATCATTCATTATGAGCTCACTGAAACCAGTTCCCATCTGATCACAAATGAATGAACAATGTGTGGGTTTGAACTGTGTTCCTGATATGATGATAGTTACATCTTTCATTTAGATTGAGATCAAATGAATCTTACCAAGTGCTGGGTGGTAAACTGTTGATAAGTGACTGTTTTATCATTCTGTGGAGACTAATGTGAAAACATCCCTATTTAAATTTAACAAAGTGACAGATTTTAGAGCACCTTGCATGAAATATATACTGTTTCTTCATGAATGTCTCATTTTCCTAGATCGTTCATTAAAAAGCTGTAAGTCTCACAGGGAACATCCTTCATTTAATAAAGAAAAGCAAGTGGAGAATCAGAAGTTTTATATCTATTTGCATAGCTATCCATTTCTTAATCTTTCTGGGAGGATTCCTTTGTCAATTCACAGGAGGATCCCTGCCTTGCTCACTGATTTAAGTGACTTTCCAGTGAAGTCATTAGAACATTAAGATATGAGACATGTTTGGTGGAACAGGATGTGCTTTAATTATTGAACAAGTAATTTGTATGGTGATTTTATATGGCACTTTACAAACAGTGGACTGATTCTTCAGCGTTTGTGCTCTTTCTAAGCAGTGGAGCTTCAAGGATTTTCATAACATTGGTAGCAGGAGACATAATTAGGAAATGCTAGATGCCTGAAATGAGTGGAAATATGGAGTGTTCGGAGAGTGGGGTCGGGATAGAAATTATTGGTGAAGATGATGTGTAGGACAGAATTGTCAGCTAAAGACAAGGACATTATAAGGACATTTTAAAAACTATCTGTAGCAAACAACAAGGGGGAGATGTTTCCAGTAAGAGGTCTTTACTTTTATAGGGCATGATACTGAGAATGCCAGAAGTCAAGGTTAGAAAGAAGATTTTGGGAGTACACAGCAAGAAAAGAATCTGGAATCAATAGGGCAAGAGAATGAGATCTCTATTGGTGAGATTATGATAGCATAAATGCATACATCTCTGAATGGGTCTGAATTACTGATCATCATGTAACTAATATATCCTCCACTAGTTACAGGCAAAAAAATATATATATAAAAAAAATATTAGAATTAGTGTCTCTCATGCTTGCTACCACTTCTTTCAGTGTCTGAAAATTATTGTTTCCCAGGAAAAGAAATCAGATCACCAATATGTGAATTTCTAATCAAATGTTTGTGATGACACTGTAAAGATTTCAGAAAATGCTCCTAGTGGTAGCAGTACTGGTACTCTACCATTAAGACAAAAGCAACAAGATGAAATTATGGTAGATGAAGTGGTAATAGTTTGCAGGGAATCAGAATAGGACTTCCCTACCTACTTCTTTTGGATAATTTCATCAGAGAGAGACACACAGAGGTTGTGCTATAGTTAACCTCCTTCCATAGTTTCCAAACCCTGCTGCTTTGGTCACAACATACTTCATTTTTAGGATACTGTTTCCAAACACTGCACATTGTGGGAATCATGAATACCCAGAAATATTTGTAGTTGGAATAGAAAAACATAGGAAATAGAGAAAAAGTGAAAAGAAATGATATGACATGGACATTTTCAAAGATAATAGAAAATGTGAGAATAATGGGTTTTATTCTAAGGAGCTAGGAAATATCAGAGAAAAGTAAGAGATAAGAGAAAATGAAAAATTAAATCTCAGAGAAAGAACAGAGCTTTATACAGTAAATAAACACAACTCTCAGGAAGTGAAAAATGGGTAGAGGTGCTGAAAGTCACTTACAAGAACAGAGAATTGCAAAATGAAATCTCAGAGCAGCTGACATCTTGAGAACAGCGGAGAGACAAAACCAAACAGGCCTAAAAATGCAATAGGAACAGAATTTTTATTTACTTACAGTCACTAGGAAGTGACAGTTTATTTCATGTTGGATAAAATCTGGTTTTCCTGGAGTTAAACTTCAGAAAGAAGCTCTCTCATTTTGCCACTTCTATTTTTCAATAATAATGCAAATTGTTGTTCACATGAGAAAAAAAAAAATGGTTCATTTGTTTGAAAACAGTTATCTGATGAACTTTGTTTACTTCCTCCGAGGATGTTAATAATGAAGGCAGAAATGCTGTTAACCCATTAATTTGCAGAGGAGTTCATCTTAGTTGGACTTAAGAAAAATTATTGTTAGTGATAGCAGGAAGTATTCAAACATATAATTCAAATTTTTCAGTCTAGATGCAGTTCTAGTTTTTATACAATGTTTCTCCCTGCAGTTTGTGCAAGGCTATGAACATATAAATATTCTTCTTGACTTCATGCAAACAAAATTATTTTTGTTTTACTAGATGGAAATGATTATTATCTGTACTGTGACTATTTAATAGATGTCATTACAAGGTTTCTTTTATAAAGCAATACTGCTTATATGAGCAGCCACTACCTAAACTTAATATGGAGAACCACCAGGGTTTTGCCTATTAACAAAGAGAGTAAGAAAATTCAGATTATACCAGCATGTGCCCATATGTGTGTGAGAGAGAGAGACACAGAAGTGCAGTAAATTATTTTTGTGCTTCGTTTGTAAAATGTTTTCCTATGCCTCTTAAGGGAGTTTGCTTACCAACCTCCACCATGTTGTTCAAGCTCCCAAATTCATTCCCGTTGAGTAATTTCTAAAATCAGGCACTGCACTGTTTTGCACGAAGCAGCAGTCGGGTATGACATGCGTCTGTGTTTTTCACGGCATCCTGTCAGGGCTGGATGTCATTCTGACTTTCAAAATGAACACAAATCAAAGTCTTCTTCTAGCACCGTTAGATATCATACCCCAGATAAGTTTCCCAAAAAGTTAGTACACAACTGGTGCTCGGAGGTGCCAGAGAAAGCACTGGCTCCCCGTTTTGGGGGCATTTAAGCTCCAGTTGAATGCCCCATGATCCAGCCATCCCACGTCACCCACCACATGCCCGATGGAGTGGGGAGAACCAGATACCACAAAGACAAGCCCAGCTCCACCTAACTTCACCTCACCCCTCTTTCCATTGCTTGTGTAATGAATGAGGTGTCTGAAGAGGACAAACTGCATCTAAGTGCATCTAAGTGAAGTGTCCTCCTCTCTCAAGGACAGGTTATGTTAACTACCTTCTAAAAATGGACACTGAGCTTCTCTAAAAATGGACAGCAAGAGCAGCAGAGGCCTCACACCTCAGGCAGTTTTCTTTATGCTGAGATGGCTGTGAAGGACATACTCCATGCTTCACTCCTGGTGGGGTTTTAATTCTGGTCAGGTTGAGTAGATCCCACATCCCCCTTGAATTATCATCATATTATTGATGATATAAGTCAAGATAATTCAAATCATCATATGACTCTAATTATCATCATATTATTAGGGGAAAAAAAAAAAAAGAGACACAATCATCAGCAAAGCTAGTTACATTCTTGTTGACAGGGAACTTTTCAGAGGACATAGCAAAATTCATGAACTGGGGTTGTGGCTGAACTTAGCAACTAGGTTGGGTTGCTGGACTAGCATTGTGTGGTTGGTTTATTTTTGTTGTTGTTTTGTTTTGTTTTGTTTTTTTTCTATACCTTATCTGCAGAATGAAGAATATATCTAGGAAAACAGAGAAGAGTTTTGGGGGAAAATAACAGACATTGCCTTAAACAATAATAAAAATATTACTTTATTTTGTTGATGCTGAAGTCCATCATGCCAATGTGACTTCTCAAACAGAATTCAAATTATGACTCATCTGAATGAAGTTACGAAACACAGATTTTTCTTCCTAGTAATGTTCAAAAAAATAGGAAATAATCACGGAGCAAATATTTTATTTAAATTTTCGAATAAAAACCATTGCAAAATGAAGGTAGCTTGCTGTATTGCAGTTTGGAAAACATTCTAGCTGTTTAAACAAGATCCCTTCAGATGCAGGGGCTGTAGGCTGTGCCATATGTCACTGGGAGGATATTTTCTCAGACATTCACAGGAAAATCTTGGGTTTGAATGATGAATTCCTTGAATTTGGCAATGCAGAATGGAGAATAAAAGTGGCTAGCCTAAAACTCCCCTAGACAACTAGGAGCTAGAAACTCACCATATGTCATTGACTTCCATGAGCTATGCTGAGCAGCAGAATATCACCCTGTTCTGCAGAGCTACATACTGCCCTAAGTCATTAATACAAAGCAGATGGCTTTGTTGTTGATTAGAGCTGGTTAGAATCTGAAATTCCCATTCCACAGGAAACTTTGACATTTATATTTATTTTCACTACAAATCGGAACAAAACATCAAAATTTCCCGGTGGGATGGAAGTTAAAAATGATTTGGAAACACTGAGTTATTTCATTGCACTGGTAATAAATTGTTTTCTCAATAATGTCAAAACCATTGTAATAGTAAAATTAACATCTAAAATGAGTGTCAAAAAATTAATAGTAAGATAAAGTCACATTGAAACTTTACACTTTGTTAAAAGGAAATGTAAAGTTGATAAATGAAATGATTAATTCTGACATTTTTCCAGAATTTATTTTCCTGAATGTGACACATTTCCATTAAACATTTAGATTTCAACTAAGCTGCATTATTTGATGTAAATGGATTCTACTGGAAAAAATGTTCCCCCAGTGCTGCTCAGAGGATCATCCTGTTAATAAAGGGATATAAAAATTCTTAGAAAAGACATGCACAATGAAAAAAAAAATAATGTTTTCTCTGCAGTTAAAAAATTTTATTTGAAAACTGTTCTTGAAAATTATTACAATTCCTACAAGATTCCTTTAGTTATAAATGTCATCTCTTACTTAAGTCTGTTGAGTTCAGGAACACTTGACAGCACTAGGTGCTGGACAAGTCATCCCTGGCATGGGCTTTCATATTCATGAACTTGTAAACTTCAACATTAACTTGGAGCATCTTGTTTCCATCTCTTAAGATTCTGGTCCTGACTGCCAAAGCCTCCTACTCCCATTCTCCTGTTGCTGACTTTCCCTGAGAAAGTTCCACTAAATTTCTTCACTATGGAACAAAAACTCATGGTTGCTCTCCAGGTGGAAACCTCCACCATCATTCCTTTTCCCATCACAGGAACATCTTTATGAATATCTAGTTTGCCAGTTAATGGCTCAGTTTTTTTCAATATCATGCTTTCATTTTATCTGTCAACACCAAGTCTCTGCTGTGGGATAGAAGACCATCTGTTAGCAATTTTTTTAAGGGTAGAGTAAGCACAAATGTCACTCTTTGGGAGTCACATGCTATTTATTTACAAAGATTAAAAAAAAAAAAAATCAAGATCATGAATTCACATCAGCTTCTCATGTTACTTTGTGCAACAGTAGCTTTCTGCTTTAGTTTCCACTACCTTCCACCAAGGTATTGCATATATGGTTACATAAAGGGACTGAACAAGATGTAGGACAGATTAGAAACCTGATAAAGTTGCTGCTAGATGAATCCAATGACTGGTCTGCTTGGGTGCATTGGGGAGGATTATGTTACTACCCATGAGTGCCTTACACAATGGAGAGAAGCACTTTAGAAGAGAGGAGAATAAACTGTGTTTGACATAGCTTGAGCTGTGAGTATCAGGATAAAGACAAATTACGGTGAGGCAGACATGTAGGAAGGTTGGCTTTTCTAAAGCACTCAGGCCCTTGTTAGGTACCAAAATAAATGGTGTGATTTTCTGGGATAAAATCCTGGAGAATTTGAGAAGCTGCCTATTGTGCAGGTGCCCAAATGGAAGATGAGTTTCTTTTGAGAATCCTGAATTAAATTGTGGGTGCTGAGCAGTTGAACAATGTGACCTCAAGCATTTTAGAAAACATGGTCCTGAAAGGGATCGTTAAACAAAGACACTTCATGCTCCTGAGCTGGTCTCAGAAGACAAAATCACTGTAGAAAATGTTGGCCATTTGGATCTTGATATAGGGTCTCCTTTTGAACGAATGCTGCTAGATAAAGTCACCCCCAGTTGGAATGGGCTGAGAGATTTTGTCAGCTCCCCTGCAGCTAGTTCAACACCAGTGTTTATAAATGCTGTGCTTAATGAGACAGTTGAATGCAGCAAAAGCTGGAAAAGCATCCTTGTAAGGATGGATGTCCTCATGTACTGCAGTAGCAAAGTCTCTGCTATCCTTTATCTTAAAATATTAGGCAAAATTAAACATACTTCTATAAAAATGCTCTGTCTGTACAGTTTGAAAAATCAAATATATATGAATGTGTATCTAATTCACAAAAGAGTCATCTCAAGTCTGCCAAGACAAAGAGTTAATCATTTTAAAGACCTTAGATGGTTCTACGTAGGATGAATGGGAAAAAAAAATGTTTTGGGGTTGTTGTTATTGTTGTTCTACAAGACCTATGGCAAACTGTTGTTCCTCAACTCTCTATAAAATAGTAACAATTAACCAAAAAAAATCATGTGCAACTTGTTGTTTTTGTTGTAGTGAGTTCTTAAAGAATGAGGGAGAAATGAAATGGTGAGACCCTTTGGGATCTTGGGAAGAGGGCTTAAAATGTGTGCGAGTTCTTCCCCTTTTGCCTGCTTTCTGCTATCTTATCTCCTTATTTCTCACTAAGCAGAGAAAACATTACTTTCAAGCTGTTCTGGGTGGGTGAAGCCTGTGCTGGGCGGCCCGGGGGGATGACTAACTAGCACTTACTGCATTATTTTTCACACTGCTCATAGAGTGATGGGTCCCTCCTCACTTTCCAACGTATTTTGGACAAAGCCCAGGCACTGAGCAAGTCTGGAGGGCCAGACTCCCACCACGTTCACAGGGAAGCGGAGTGCCGAAGCCCACTATTTACACCTTGGAGGGCCACTGTAGGGTTTGGGAAGATTGATTGCTTTACGTGTAGTTCCAGTAGTCCCTCTCCTCACAGCCTTCACTGCCTGTCTGCACCTGTGTGAAGACAGAGGCTATACCTTAATTAAGGAGAAAGCTCTTTCCTAAAGAGCTCTCGTTGAGCTGCTCTTGAGCTGGTGGAGATTTTGTGCCAAGGGGAGTGACCCCATCCCGTGTGCTATGACCGTGCTCGCTGTGCAGCAGCAAGTCACTGACTGCCGGTAGCTGAAGAGCAGGCCTGATGAATGTCCCCCAGCAACCAAAATCTGGTGGGCGGAGAAGGAGCAGACAGGGCCCATGGGGTAGATGTACATCAAGTTTCAATTAGCATGGTTTCACAGGCGAGCTCTGTGAAGTCCTGAATGCAGGGCTTTAAATGGAAAGAGTGACTGACTGCAAATACAAGAGTAATTAATGCACAATATGCTACTCTGTGCAAATCTGCATAACGTGGTCTTTTCCCCTGACTCCAATACCAGGAATACTCGTGCCTAGTCATATTTTCCTGTAGCACACACTCAGCCTTGCAGGAAACAGCCTGGAAGCAGAGACCTTCTCTGGAGGCTCTGCAGGCTGGAGATGCTGCAGTTGAAGGAGGCATAAGGGCATCAACCCAGTGAATGCTCAGGTCCACAGCATTGCTTGCTGGTCACAAAATGATTCCAGCCTAACCCATGAACATTGCCGAGAGTACCATGATGAGTTTTGGGCAGTTAGCTAACATCTACCACTGATGCTGAAGACCTTGGTGGTAATGCATCAGCATTTATTGGCTGGGCAGTGCCTTTCTGCTCCTTTTTCTCTCCTCCACTCCTATTCCAGCTCTCACTGCTAAAATGCACAAAGGAATTATGATAAAGAGAAATGGGAGACAACGTGGAGCAGCTGTAGCATTTCTCTGCCAGGGTAAATCTGCAGGGATAAGAGCCTGGGCTTTTGATGTTCAATACCCGTAAGCGCCTCCAAGTTCAAAACGCATGAACCCCGTGCAGCTGCTCCTCCTTGGGCAGCCCACCACGTTTCAAGCACGAAGCTATAAAGGTTTTGCTTTTACTTCTTATCCTTCATTTCTCCTGGGGGCTGTACCAGGAAAGCAAGGAACAAGTCAAAGGGGAAATTAGGGGCACTTTCTTCAGGGGAAGGGTCCCCTCTGAGGTGGCTGGAGAAGCACAAAGTTTTACTCTGTAGAGTATGTTTCAGGCATTGTGCACTTGTTACACTGCACTGCAAAGCTGTTTACTGCTCTTCCTTCTGAATATTCATAAGAGAATGTCAGATTTTTTAAATGAATCTTGCTGGTGAATTTTATCCTTTTTTTTTTTTTTTTTTTTTTTTTGCCATTTGCCAATAAAATCAGAAAAACTGAGGGTGGCTAGGCTGAAAATTTTACTCTGCATGTGTTTTTCTAAGTCCCTGTGTGATTTTTTAATGTTTGGTTTCCTTTCAAAAATATGTTCTGAGCTGCTGCTTTAAAAAAATTAAATAAAAGCCTTCCCTGGCAAGCACCACCATGCTGGTTACTCAAATGAACTTCTGAAAACGAACTAGAAATGGCCAGAAGGAAGCAAGGTGGCTGCTTCCAAGAGCCTGCAGGTTTCTGTAGAGCTGAGAAGAAAAACCTCCTGACAAGACAGGGAGCTGAGCAACTGGAGAAGTTGTTCTGCCCGATGCTCTGACCAAAACCATGACATCCCATGAGCATCAGGAGCTCCAAGGAGCTCAGTGTATGTCCACGGCCTCCTGGGCCTGGGGACTGCAGAGGTCACTGGACACGCCACCTTCCCTGGACAACCCAGGCCTCACTGGAGAGCTACGAGGTGACGAGGACACGCCACCTCCCCTGGACGACCCACAATGAAAATCCATGCCTTGCCCACCTACTGTTGGGCCCACATGGGTTATCAGCCCACACCAACATCAGCATTCCTGCTATGGGAAGCAGTACACAGAGATACAAAGAAAATGTGTAATTTTAGGTAGCTGCTGCTTTGAACTGTCTCACTGCAGTTTGTACAGTGGTTAGCAGCATTACAGCCTAAAGAAATAACCAACCTTAACAAGGAAACCCAGCTTTTCTACCAGAAAGTACTCTCAGGGGCCCTGATTTCTGTGACCAGGCACTCCTTCTCAGTGTGTTAGGGCACTGATGAGGAGCAGCCACGGGTGTCTCTGGAGCTGCAGAAGGAGAAGGCCAGGGAAATGAGCTGTGCCGTGGAGGCTGGCATGCAGTGGCAGGAGATGACTGTCAGTGGGTAGGGCAGGAAAGCTGTTGCAGAGTGATGCTTTTATCCCACTCAGCTCTCAGCTCGTTCCAGCTGCTGGCAGGAGCTGCTTCGGCTGCCTGGCAGAGAGCGAAATACCACCACCGCTATTCTCAAGGAAGTTCTCAAATTAGGTGTTAGAAACGTAAAGACAGCATCGTCCCGTAAGTGGATTTTTTCTTGGAAACAGATCAGACTGTGTGTATAATAAACCAAGAAGTGGCAGCTTCCGAAGACAAACAAAGAGATGGTTCGTCCTTGCTTTCTGTAACATTGCAGAGCCATGCTGCTGGTCGAGCAGGATGGTAGTGGTCTGCCTTCATTTTGACAGAGATTGTCTCTACAGACAAGTCTATGGTGTGATTTGTCTCGCTGTCCCCATTGGAAATATATTGGGCAGGACTTGTGTCTCCACTGGTTCTTTACATCTTTCAAATGCTTTCAACAAGCTAGCTACAACCTGCCCAACATTATACATTTTCCATTTTCAGAGCAACACTTCTCCCTGGACAAGTGCTCTTTTTTTCATTGTACTTTTTCTCAGCAGTTCCTCCAGGAACTGGGGAGAAAAAAAAATAAAATAAAATAATGTCTTTATATGATGGGTGTCAAGGTAAAAGGGCAACAGATCTTGTAAGCATTTGAATATACAATACCCTTCGTGCATCCCACACCACAGCCGTTGTTAGAAATGTGTTGCTAGCAGTTGCTTATGTTACAGACAGAAATATATATATTTATTTATTTTAAAGAAATATGTTCAGATGCTTCCATTGTATTCACATACATGATGGTGATGGATTAGCTGCGTGTCCCGGGCTGCCGTGGTGTCAGCAGGCAGGTCCCTAGGGGACAGGCGATACGGTTGCTTTATCGTGAGGTTTCAGATAAAGGTGATAACTGCACACGCTGTCTGGGGACATGGTGCAGGAGAAGGCTGGTTGCCTTCCACTCCACCAGGTCTCTCTGCCTGAGGAGAAGGCTGGAGCAGTGCTGCTGTCCCGTCTGCGTCCCAGGGAAAGGCAGCCCAGCAGGAGCCGGTCACTGTTTCATTTATTTATTCTCATAGAATTGCTACGGCGTGCTGTCTGCCAACAAGCTCTGCCTTCAGTCCCATCTGCAAAACTCCACTCTTAGGCCTGATTAGATCTAGCTCTAAATATTTGATTTATGGAGCATCCCCTATGACATTTCCTACAATAACCAGCAAACAAATTCTTCCCATGGCAACCACACAGCAGTGACACTTCCCTTTACCATCTTCTATCTTCTGTTGGCTGAAATGGTATGGACTCTTCAAGCCATAAAGGCATCAACAACACCTTCTTTTACCAAACAATATTTTCCTCAGAAATAAGACATTAATATTTTTGTATGTCATGTTGACCCACAGAAGAAGCCATTCACGTACATTATGTCCAGCACCATTGTATTACAGGAAGAAACTGGTGCAGAAATGTAATTAAACTTAATCATTAAAAAATAATTTCTCTTTTTTTTTTGTATACTTCCAGCCATTATTTTTCAGAATTGTCAATGTTTTACTTCACAATTGTCATTGCCATTCACTACTTATTTGCTCTATTATAATGTCTATCAATTTATTATAATTCTGAAAGATCTACAAGAGGTGATAAATTGTGGAAAAAAGGCCTGAGATAAGATCCAATTTTATTTCATCCTTTGTATTTATTGCTGCCATTGCTAACTGAAAGACTCTTAGCTCACTGTACTCTGTCCATAATCCAATCTGTCCTGAAGAGGCAGGCAGCAGCGTATGAAGTGATTATAAGGATCTTCAAGTGTCCTCAAGGATTTTCTGTACTTGGACTGCAAAAGCATTTTGGTCTGTTGTTGATAGAATGGGCACAATAAATCCCATCGTTATTGTTCCTAGAACACCGGCTATTAATAATGAGCAATTTGGAGGGCAAAGACCATGATACATATTCAGCACAAGTGTACTCAGGAATAATACCACAGCTTTTGACTGTGTTGCCTGGAATCACGGTGGCTATGACTCTCATCCCCTTTCTGCAAGCCACGTACGATTGGTTCTCCCTTTGTGCCTGGAAAACAGATTTTTCTCGTTCTGATGTTTTGCTGTTACCAACAAAAGGCAAAGAACAAAAGCTGTTCTGTTATTCTTTGTTGGTTTTTTTTTTGTTTGTTTGTTTTGTTTTTTTATTACTTGGTAAAAATATGTTGCACCTGCAGCCATGTGCAGCTATAAATGCACCATTTTTTGGACTGAAGCACATCACCTTTGGCTGCCCCATGAAGGCCAGAGACTTCATGCTACCCCACGATTTTGTTTTTCGTAAGACTGTGGAAGTGCACAGGCTGAGTTTTGCATTTTCTGATGTTTGAGGTATTAAAAGGAGGCGAGGGATTATATTGCTAATGCCAGCTCCCTCCTACTGCAGCTGGCTTGTGCGTGATTCAGAGACCTTCCCTTCCTCCTCTCACCCTCTGAAAAGCCCCGGGGCTATGGAGCAGTGGCAGGCCGTGGGCGTGGGGAGCTGCTAAAAGCTCTGGGGACTGTGCTCCTTGCTTTTTGTTAAACTGGTGCCGCTTGAAACCAAGCCTCACCACTTCACTTTGCCCAGGTGCTTTAGTGTCCTGCTGGCAGAGCCTGCTCCTGCCGTTCCTCTTAGCCTAAACCCTTCTCATGTGGTCCATTCGCTCAGCTCACCCCCGGCTTGTTTATTGTGGACCTCATCCAATGCCAGCTGAAGGCAACGCAACCCTCAGCTGCCTCGGCAGCTGTTGGAAAGGGCCTATAGAACAGGGACATTTTTGCCATTTTCAGGGTATTAAGAGCTTGGATGACTTATAAACCGCACACTAGGCTTTCGTCAGGAGGAAAGGCAGCAGAAAAAAATACCTTTGAGGTTGTATCTTCCACTTTCTGAGTGTTTTAGAGATGCTATGGGGGGAAAAGACATCATTTGGATTAAGGTAATCATCCAGGGTCCTGAAATGTCCATGAGATGCAGAAGCTCCCCCTCTCAACCCTGTCATCCTCCCTGTGGGCAGGGGATCTTCATCTCCATCAGGGCAGCAGTTCAGATGAGACATCTGGCTACCAGCCAGCCATGGATCCTGTGAAGCACGGCCAGATCTAGGATGGATCCCCCCATTTTACCTTTGAGCAATACAGCTTTTGGGTTGTTGTGGTTCAAGAACACAGGAGATTTTAAGGCAGTCTTCTTATTCCTGGGGGGGTTCAAATTCACCTTGTGAGAAGTTCAGCTTCTCACCAGTCAGAGGGAGCCTCAATTTCTTCCTCATTTTTTTTTATTTTTTTCTCTATTTAAAGTATTACCATGATCTAGAAAGAACATTTTACTGGATGTTCATTTGCCACACTAGATATAATTCATAAATCCATCTCTGCAACTTGAAGACTCTGTTCTGACAACAGCGTGGGAGTCTTGTATAAATTATTTTGCAATTCTGCTGAAGTTGTCCATACATCAGATTTTAGTGGTGACTGTCATTCCCATGATAAATTCTCAGGAAGGTTTCTGTCGATAAAGCACAGCTTCCCACAACTCAGGTATAATGCTAAGCTTCCAGTAAAACTGATGATGCGGGCTTTTGGAGCCAATGCACTCACACCCCTAAACCTAAAACCCAAAGGGCATCAATCGTTAGCAAATCTGCTGCACAATGTGATATGTAGCAACTTGCCTTAAATAAAACAGAGCTAGGGTGATTTAACTGAAACAGCGGAGATAAAAGCTGCTTCCAAGAATATTTCTTAATTGTTAAGTGAAATGAATTTCCAGTTTTGTTGTCTGGGTATTTTTTTTTCTAAAAGCCATGACCACCCAGCTCACTATTGCTCAGTTATAGCTCCAATTTATAGCTACAAGGAGAATTTTAAAAAAAAAAAAAAAAAAAAAAAAAAAAAAAAAAAAAAAAACATTTTTAGTTTGGGGTGGGGGAATCCACCATTGATAAAATCTTGCCAGATTTAATCTGCATTTGAATTGAAATGAGAATTGGTCCCTGCCAAACAGAAGAGGCAATTTATGGGTTGCTCTGATTGACTCTGGCTATAAAGATGTGACTAGAAGTGGAGTTCCTGGTTTCAATGCATGCTGCAGATGCACTCTGATCCCATTTTGAAGTAGGACCAAGCAAATGTAATCTTCTGCAGCAACCTGGTTTCGACCAGGGTTATAAAATATGTTAGCTTCTTCGGGTGAGATCCCTGAGTTATTTGGATGCCCTGGCTGGAGGCTGTGCCGCAGCACACGGCCTACTGCTTACTTTGTGATGTAAAAAGGAAAGTGGGATAAATTCAACATAATTACAGCTCTCCAGACTGTGAAAAGGTAATGTAAATAACGTTAAGTTAGTCTTGCTAGTTTTTTCAGATTATTCTTGTAGTAGGGTACATATCCCAAAGTTTTGGTTGCTTCCCAAGTGTGAACTATCATCAGAAAACTCCAACACACAGTCCTTCTACTGCCTCCAAGCTAATTGTTATTAATATTTACAAACATTATTAATTACTATAATTTAAATGAAGTTGTTTTTCCTCTGCAGGTAATATTTTGACACCAATATGGGAAAGCAAAACAGCAAGCTACGCCCTGAAGTCATGCAAGATTTGCTAGAAAGTACAGACTTTACAGAACACGAGATCCAGGAGTGGTACAAAGGCTTCTTGAGAGACTGTCCAAGTGGACACTTATCTATGGAAGAGTTTAAAAAAATATATGGGAACTTTTTCCCTTATGGGGACGCTTCTAAGTTTGCGGAACATGTATTCCGCACTTTTGACGCCAACGGAGATGGAACAATAGATTTCAGAGAATTCATCATAGCCTTGAGCGTAACGTCGAGAGGCAAACTGGAGCAGAAGTTGAAGTGGGCATTCAGCATGTACGACCTCGACGGGAACGGCTACATCAGCAAGTCAGAGATGCTGGAAATCGTGCAGGTACGTGCTGCTCAGAGGCACCCCTTCGCCTCCCTCGTTCCAGACAAAGCACGGAGAGATGCCACAATGAGAACTGAGTGGAAAGCTCTGGCAGCATCTGGGAGGTTATGTTCTAGTTTATCTGTCTAGTGCTCGAATATAAAATGTTATTTCCTTTGGCATAAGGAAATTTGGGGGTTTTGTAGCAATCCATACTATTGCGTTTGATATCCAGTGTAGGTTTTTTTTTTCTGAGCAACGTGCTGCATGGAAAGCTCTCCTCCAGGAGCTCTGCTGGGCTGAAGCACAGCAGCTAGCATGATGATCAATGTGGTTCTGTCCTCTGGGAAATCACTGTCAAGGAATTACAGTTAATTACAGTTGAACCAAGTATCTTAGATTAACCAGGTTTTCTACTTTTAAGGAAGGCAGGCTCCCTCTACAAGAAATTTACTTTGAAACCACTTTACTATTAAAAACCAGCTCATATATTTTAAAACATATCTGCCTGTCTAACTCCAGCAATGTCTGCATACTTAATGCCATGCTAGCTATCTTCATATTAACTTGCCAGTATAGATAAACCTTATCTGGATAGATGATGATTCCCTTCGCAGCTTCTTTGGATGCATTTCCTTGTGCTGTTAGTAGGAGTCCCACCTCATTTTGTCTTCCTCTAACATGTTTTCAGCCTCGAGGCACATCACTCTACTGAAAGCTTTAAAACATTTTTGGTACAGTAGTGTATTTACACAGCTTGAGTCTGTGAAAGGCAGCACCATACAAGAAAAAAGAAAAAAAAAAAAAAAGCCGGTTATCAAGATTTTTTATTTCATGGGGGGGTTGCCATGCTAGCTATGCACTGTATTATTCAGATTTATATTTGTGCTGGACATGAAGTGAAAGGAATGCATACAAATTACAGTCCATGATGGCAAGCTGCCTGTATGGAATCAGTTTAATGCATGGTGCCCTTGTCTTTTTGTCAGGGCACTTCTGTGTCCTCCAAACAGTAACAAACACCAGCACTCACTCTGCTTTGGTAAGAGCAGATACATGTCTCTGCTGCAAATGCAGGGTTGTTGAGCTCTCTTTCAGGCTTTATTTTGCATTCTTGTATCTGGGTTAAGAAGCAGGACTGCGCTGAGCTGCAGACACCTCCCTGTCTGAGTGTCACGGCAGACTCCATGGAATATTTGCATTAGAAGATGCTCTGTTCCTTACAAATCTTCCACTCCCCCAGGCAGGGTAAACAGGCTGCCAGTTATTGTTTTCCTGGCTGTATTTCTCCTTATGAAAAAAAAAAAAAAAAAGACAAACCAAACAACCAACCATAAAACACAAAGAGAATCCCCAAAGAACCAACAAAAAGCACAAAACAAAGACAGGGGAGCCCAGCCCAAGCAAGTGTCTGTTCCTCAGGAGAAGGCGCCTCAAAGACTGCAGGACCACTTCCTGCTGACAAGTATTTCGGGAAGGCCTGAGTGCTCGACGGCAGCATAAACCCCCAAGATCAGAAGGTTTACAAACACAAAGGACAAGCCCACAAATGTGTTTGAGTCAAATTTAATGAGAACATCAGTGGCTGGGATCTCTGCAGCGATCCAAGCTAGGGCCAGCAGAACTGGCAGCTTTTCCCATTTCCCACGGATCTGCTCACTAGGATGTTTAGAGGCTGAAATGCTTGCTCTCCTTCGTCCTCACGTTGGTACCAAGTTGTATTGTTGTCTTTCACAACCATGCTGCCATCAAGAAACGAAGCTGCAGCAGAAGGGTACGTGCAGGGTGATGTTTTGTCCACCTGTACCTCCAACCTAAAGCCTCCTGGGGGCCAGTCTTTCATTAGACATTTCTGTACATGAACAGTCAGGAAAGCTACCCCTTTCATGAGGCAGTTGATTTGTAGATCTCACCCTGATCTCTTCTTCCAGTTTTCACGGTCATGCTGATGTTCCCGAATTGCATGGGCCAGCCCCAGCTCCTCCCTGTTGGGTAGGATTTGCTGCACGGTCTCTGGAAGCACCTTCAGCTGATAAATGAAACACGTAAAGGAGCACCTTTTGTGCTTTATCAAGATACCTTTGATACACGGTGATCAGACTTACGAGAAAGCAGCTAGCAACTATCACTTTCATTAACAAAAGATGATTATTCTTTAATATGGAAAGACAGGATTCTGCATCAGATGTCTTCCTGGGTACCCTAAGCCACTGATAGTGAAAAACAGAACTCTAATATCTCTGATACATGTCTCAGAGGAACCT
This sequence comes from Aythya fuligula, assembly GCF_009819795.1. Lineage (NCBI taxonomy): Eukaryota > Metazoa > Chordata > Aves > Anseriformes > Anatidae > Aythya > Aythya fuligula. The sequence continues at coordinate 138,235,646 of NC_045560.1, read as the reverse complement.
ATTACAAGTCCCTTATCTAGCATACATTTGCATGTTGCTATAGCAGGATTTACTGTTTTCATCTGGATTCTTGCATGCGACAATACATCAAAATGGATGCTAAAAGAAATGCAATCAGTCTAAAAGTCATAGATTCACTTCAAAAAACGCCACCCCCATTACACTTCCAGGGTGCCCAGAATTTACTGCACCTGAAATAATGGGGAAGAGAAGTGAGCCACCCTTCTCTTCTTTCTCAGTCTGCTTTTCCTTGTGCTTTTACAGCCATTTCTCTGCAGCCATTTTCCCTGTTATGCTGATGGCTACTTGAATTTCCTTGCTTTGTGCCACCTATGTCACTATGAATGGTCCAGAACAGTTTCGTGAAGCCATTGTGGCGCTACTACCATGCACAGCACATCTGCAAGTACTGTGGGAAGGGGTTTCATAGGCAGGCCTTGCCGCAGGTCCTCCTGCTCTAGAAATGCTTTTCACATCTCTCAGATGTTTACCCATAATCTAAATAGCCCAGACCACTCAAAAAATAGCTGGCTAGAAGGTTTGTGTTTGCTCCCCTGGATGAAGTGGGACATACTTGGCAAGAGTCTCTTGAAACAAGCCTTCAAATAAAAGACGGGAGCCTTGTTCTAGGGGCACATTTTTTCACACCGTGGAATCATAAGGCACCTTAAGAGCACTTAGCCAAGAGATGAGAGTAACACTTTTATTTTAATAGGAACAAGAGGACATCCATTTCACTTGCTGGGCTAGCTTATTTGTAAGACAGGAAGAAACAGAAGCTGCTATGGGAAGAAGCAGAAGCTGATACGGCTCTCCGTAGAGGCAGCATCAAAAATCCCATTTGGGCTGAGAGGAAAGCAATTTTTTTTTTCAGGTTGCTTAATGCCCCCACTGGCTTTCCACCCCAGCATGGTGAGGCCAAGGCCTTTGCTCCATGTGGAGCAGAGCCCCAGCTGCCTTTCGGTCCCAGGTTACACAGCCCAAGGTGAGCACAGCCCGGCTCCATGGGACCACTGCAAGGAACCAGCTTCCTTCAGAGCTCATCCTTTCAAACCCACAATCAAGAGCCCTGTGTAGCTGCACTGAATTAACACGGGGCAAATCCCAAGATCCTGAATCAGTTTGAGCTGTTTTTCATTTTGGGAAAACTTCCCACTGAGCTTCTGAGTAAGGGCAGAAGAATTTGTCCAGAGTAACCATTTTCAGCATGAAAGGAACGCTCACTATGTTATTCCCATCTGGCTTTCCTAGAATATCTCATCTGTTATTCGCTTCACATGCCTCTGTGAAAAGGACCCTGTAGGATGAAGTCATCTTGAAGAGCTTTATTTATTTATTTATTTATTTTTGTCCTTAAAATCTGCATATTCTTACTATGGTTGCTTTGATCAGAGTAAACACGGCTGCGCTGCGGGGCCGGGGCATTCCTCCCACACTTTCAATAGAGACTCTGCCATCCTCTCGCCCCGAGGGAGGCAATGACCCCTCCACCTCTCTTCCTCCCCCAGACAAAAGCCAGACAGCTTAAGATGCTTACACAGTGGCAGGTTTATGAGCCTCCTCGCTGCTCGGATCCCCGTGAGCCTTGCATGCTGATCAGGACGAGGCGGGTACAACTTATCACTGCTTGCCATCTCCTTTTTTTCTCTTCCCCTGCCCCCAGTGTTCATTTGCCTGCTTCTTCATCTCTTCTTCTGTCCTCCTGGCCATCAGATGATCAAGACTGTATGGACAGCAGCTACTGAGGCTCTTACTCTGGCACCCTAAATCCCTTGGGAGCCTTTGGGCATCCCCGCACTGCAACTCAAAATAATGATGATTAAAAGGGTACCCACCATGTTCCCATTCATCCAGCCATTGTCCATGCTGAAATATTCTCCCACTAGGGTCTACCACCAGAGTTACAGACTCAGCAGAGGGAAGACCAGGGAATCTGTGGCCTCAGCCTTGGTGACAAAACTGAGGGAGCAGATGCTCGGCTGCGCTGAGCCTAAGTGATAAATATTTCATTAAACAGACAAATGCCTTTCTCGGGGTGTCATGCTTGATGTTATTTAAACGCCAGGCAGACTGAAAGGTGAGCTGGCTCTGCTGACAGAGGAGAAGGCAGTGGGATGGCCGAGGCAATGTCTGTGTGTAAAATGTCCGTGCTGCTCAGCAGCGTCCTCCAGCTGGTGAGCCCAAGCTGTCATGGTCCTGGGGCTGTCCCTGGGCCAAAAGACTGTGGTGTGCCAGGCAGAGTGCTTTCATGGGTGGAAAGTGGGGAGGGGGAGCCACAGTGAGCCATCTGGATCCTGCAGGAGGACCCAGCCTCCAGGGCAAGGCGAAGCAAAGAAGTGGTCATCGCTCTTTTATGTTTTAAAGTTAAAGTTACCTCTCTTTTAGGGCAGCTGGGATCGTGCAGGACTAATGGATTTGTCTGTGCAAAGAGTGAGGATGAGTGACAGCCGTGCTGTGCAGGACCAGGACATCTGCTCCCTGTGGAACGAATTATGAATGGTGCTTTTTTAGCTGTGGAGGCACACAAGGAGAAGGCCACCTCGTTGTTGGTCAAGCCTTCTTTATCTGTGAGCCTTGGCAAAGGCAGGGATGAGTCACTGCTCTCACGGGCAGGGTGCCAGCCGAGCAGGGAGAAGGCAGATGGGTGCACACAGGGTGGGGAGAAGGACAGGAGAGGTGAGGATGGAGCCCAGGTGGCTGAAACTGAGGTGAGCTTCAACATGGGACAAGACCTCGGTGGTCCTTCTGCTCCCCACGTCCCGGGAGCTGCTGGTGCCTAAGTGCAGTTCAAGTGATAAATTCATCCAAAGACTGTTTTCATAATGGAAAATGTAAGCTCAGTACAAGCCCAGATTGTGTTCAGCTGTGACTAAATAAGGCAACACATTATTTTCTAAACGAGTGTCCCACTGAAGAGGGCAGCTGCATGTACTGCTGCCACCCACTCCCCTCAGCGTCTGCAGAGCAGATCCCAGACGATGCTCTGGGGAGATTTTCTGCCTCTTGTGGTCACCAGGAGATAACCATACCCCTAACACACTGAGATAACGTGTTTCTTACCAGCTCTTTGCCGCTCTCGTATCACACAGGCAATCTATAAGATGGTTTCTTCTGTCATGAAGATGCCGGAGGATGAGTCAACACCGGAGAAGAGGACAGAGAAGATCTTCCGTCAGATGGACACCAACCGTGACGGTAGGCTCCCTCCAGGTGCCGGGTGTCCCCTCGGACTCACCGCTCCTCCTCCGGCCCCCTGGGCCAAGCCACGGTGCCCGTGGTCCCTCCTCGCCACCCGGCAGGGCTCAGAGGGGTGCAGTACTCAGAAACACCGCTCAGGAACCCACAGCCTGTTTTTTTGTTTTCCTCTCAAATTCTATTTCTTTTCCTGTCGGTTCATTAACTTCGCAGTGGGAGATGGTTTTCTCTTAGTAAACACCCAATATTTTCCACTGAGGAGCAGGGTATAGATTTGCCTGGATTTTAGGTTTTTAAAAGCCCGTGCCTGTGTTGTCTGCTCCCACCTGGAAGGGTTGTTGTTGAAGGCAAACAAGAAAAACCACCCCAAACTTCTGCCAAAATAACTCTTATCCCCATAAAACCTCAGGAAATTGTTGAACCATGGGAAAAATCAATGTGTCTGTGGCCTCTTCTTTGAAAGGAGGTCTATCCAGGGTCCCACCTCAGCCATAACCAGGGCTTGTACATTTCGCCTTAGCTCATCCCTACCTCTCTGTAGGATGATTTTGGGACACCACACCTTTTTCTTTTCCTTAAGGAAAGGGAGCAGGAACCACAGCACCTTCTGGCACCCACAGAAAGTGCTGCCCTGTGGCCACCAACCCCAAGCCATCCTTCCTCCAAACCAGCACCCCGAGGAAGGGCCCCTCTGTCTGCCATTGCACCCCCAGGGATTTTCCTTACCCCCTGCCAGTTTCCTTCCACCACACGTGCCTGCAGGCTCAGCAGCTGTGCAGACCCACCGCGCTAAGCCGACGTGTCTCTTTTCCAGGAAAGCTCTCTCTGGAAGAGTTCATCCGAGGCGCCAAGAGCGACCCGTCAATAGTCCGACTCCTGCAGTGCGACCCCAGCAGTGCCGGGCAGTTCTGAACCCAGTCTTTGGATGAATTATGTATCTGCTTTTTTTTTTTTTTTTTTTTCCCCCCTTGCCAAACAACATTCATGGTAGTGTTGCCTCTGTATGGCCAATTATGCCTTCTTTTGTGGCATCTTATAGCTTCTTTTGTCGTGGATTAATTATACGAATGCTGAATTGCTCTTAACAATGTGTCCAGAGCACGGGCAGTACTGTTTTAAACAGATATTGCGGTGTTATCATTATTTTGAAGATTTTTTTATTTTTTTTTTTTGTTTTTAATGTGTCTGTTTTGGAAAGTACGCGTTGAGAAAGAGAAAACCAACAACAAAACCCTTGGCAGCAAGACATACCGATAGGTCTGAGGTTGCTGCTTTAGTAGCAGAGCATTCACCCAGAGGACCTGAAAGTGTAGCACAGATTGAAGCAAAAGGGTTGTGGTGGGGCAGGACTCGCCTGGGACCTCCTCTCCTGTCCAGGAGGCACCAGTGAAGCTCAGAGAGAGGATGACGATCGTACGCAACCGGTGAGGGCTGCACCATCCGCACCCCTGCTCCTACACCTCCTTGTTCCAATGCTGTGAACATTTTCAAGAAAAGAAAAGGAAAAAATCAACAGCTTTTACTTGGTTTACAGTGGTTGGTTTCACACGGCTTTATCTGAAAATCCAGCAGTTTGCCGTCCTGATCCCCAAATCCACAACTGATGATACCTCTTGCCATTTGGGGTCAGCAAAAGCAGGCACGGATGTTGAAAAACTGGGTATTGATGATGAATTTAAGGGAGACACGTGTTGAATGTGAAGTTTTCAGGTTAGTAATAAAATAGTTTCTATGAAGGAGAGTGGGCATTGAGCCAAGGAAATGATGCACACCTGTAAGCAGCTAAAACTGAGGCAAACCAGCTCTTTTGAATGCTCTTGTACAGTACGAAGTTTTGGGGGTGTTTTTGTCTCTCTCCACGTAGCTGACGCAATTTCTGGGCCTGCTCCGAGGGGGAAGGCCGTCATCAAACCTTGTTTTAAGCATAACGTTGTAGCATTTATATTTCCTTTATTTTAGTAAAGCTCAAAAGTCTGTACTGAAACAAGGAAATGGTACGCTTTACGGTATATTTATATATATAAAAATTAAAAGGAAAAAAAAAAAAAAAAAAAGATCAGCTCCCAGAGAAATGTTGAATGTTTATCTTTTCGCCTAGACGCAGGACTTCTGAAATTTGCCGCTGCAAAAACCCAAAAACCTCCGTCCTTTTGGCCAGAGGCGCTGAGTCCAAAGCTGGGGTGCAGGCGTGGGATTGCTCGGTACCTGTACGAGCGCTGCGGCGACAGAAAGGCTTTTGGTGGCAGGAGGCATTACACTGGCTAAATTGGCATTAATCTGTCGTTAGCTGCAGGCTGCTCAGTGATCCCCCTGGCGAGGTGTCCGGGCGGGCAGTGGGCTCGGCAGGACGACCTGTGCCTGGCAGGCGAGGCTGGCGCTTTGTCAAGTGGCCTTGTAGATGCTAATCCCCCGGTAGCCTTAATTTAAAATAAACAGGAGTGAAATAAGTCTGCTTCGCAGATGATGATTAACTAAGTACTAATTAGAAGTCATGAAAAAGGAGCCGTGTGAATAATTTTTTTGTTGAACACTAGCTAGCGTGTACGATAATTAAGAGAGAAAAAAGAACCCTAGACTTAATTTCTCATTACCATTTGCTTTGCCAGGTTTGATATGCAAAGCCTATTAAAATAAAATAAAAATAAATTAAAAATAACATTGTTAATCAGTTGTACTAAAACGATCTCGAGTGGCTAATTGCACATAATAAAAATCTTCAGGCGCACACTTTTGTCTCAAATGATCACAGAAAGCCAACTGATGATTTATTCCTGTGAAATTAATTAAAATCCCGAGCAGAGGTGTGTGGGGGAGAGTGAGAAAGCAGGAGAGGCCCGAGCACAGACGCGAACAGCTCGCAGTACTTCGTGCTCTCAGCTCTTACAAGCATGCGGGCAAATTTTGCACTGATTTTTCCAGTCTGTCCGCTATTTCTCCCTAACCTCCAGCAGGCATCCTGTGCACAGCTCGGACCTGCCAAGGAGAGCCTGTGCCTGCCCTCCTGTAGAGCCCAGACCTATAAAAGCTGGCACTTATGGCACTTATTGGGGATGGATGTGAAGGCTTCCTCTGGTCCCATCTTCCTTTTGCTGTTGTGACTGAGACTTTTTGCACGTGACTAAGACTTTTAAGACGTCACCTTTTATTTAAGCATCTGCATTCCATCTCTGTTTAGTTTTACAAGGCATTTCTGGCCCAGCACCTAACTTTAGCTTGTTTTTACTCGGTAGTTTCAGGGTTTCACGTGTTAATGCTGTCCGACACGTGCTGGAAAACACAACCTGCGACGTGACCCCAGGCCAGAGGAGATGTAATTCTTTCCACAGCTCATGAGATCTGAAAGAATAAGAGCTAGCCCCCAGCTGCAGAGGACATAGCTGCAGATAAAAGTGTTGTATAAACATTTACAGAGTGAACGCAGGTTACTCTTTTACCTGCCTACCGCTGACGACTGGTGTTGTTTTAAATTATTAACTATCCTTTTCTGCCTCTGCCTCTGCGTGTGCTTTGAAAGTGAGCCCTAGCTGGGCTGGTTATGGGAGCATCTGCAGACCTCAGAGCAGCAGAACTGAAGCATTGAATGCTGGATTGTGTTTTTCTGCTTTGCTACCGTTAGCATTTGCAGTCATTGCATAAATCTTCTGAAAACAAAATGACTGACCTCTCTGGTATAAAATTACGCAGCAAGTTAGGCACTTTGAAGAGATCAATTAGAAATATTTCCGTACAGGAAGGCTGGCAGACAGCACATGCTCTTGCATGTCACCTCTCAATTTCGCAGATACATCCTCTAATAGTACTTGCTGGTGGGAAAAGTAACCTTCACTCAGTTATTATCCAGACGAATTAATGAGCACATCCAGCACGCAGACCGGATCCACATAGCTTGCGAAATTCTGGGCCAGAAGATGCCAAGTGATGTCTGTGGCTGGTGCTCTTTGCCGTCTTTGTTTGGCAGTGCTTCGGGAAGGGAAAGAGGAGCACAACCCTTGTAAGAACAGCGTGTGTGTGTTGTGAGCTCTTATGGCTTGAGAGGGGATGAAAAAAGATCTATGTTTCGACGTGATTCGGAATCCTGCGAGTTCACAGCAGGGAGTGTTCCTGAGATAATGGGGCTGTGCTGTTCCTCCTAGGAGCTTTTAGGATTTTTACCTTATTGCTGTGGCATTTTGTCCTTTGTTGTTCTCTGCTAGAAAGCATGACCTCCGCCTTTTCAGGACACTGCTGCTTAAAACACGGAGCCAGAAGTATGCAAATTCTGTGGCTGGAAGTGGTCTGCGTGCAGCAGCAGCGCCCAGGGGCACAAGACAAGCTCACACATCCCCAGGTCCCCAAGATTAATATCTGTCCCCATGAGCTGAACCCGGGCTCGGCTGACTCATGGAAACTGGGTGAGCTGTGGTAGCTGCTGCTGAGCCCTAATCCGCGGCATAAGCCGAGATGAGAACGTGGCTGTGGCCGTATGATGCCCGGTACATGTGAGCGGGGGGACACAGTGACAAGTGGCAGGTCCCCGGGGACACGCGGCAGTGGGAGGGAGCCCCCTGCACCGCAGTGAGCGCAGCTGTCCCCACTGTTATAAAAGTGTCTTTTTTTTTTTTTCTTTTAGCAACACCCATGAAGATGCAGAATCATAGCAGGGTAAAGGAGGCTTTCTCCAAAATGGTTTGTTTTTGTGGCCTGGTGCAGGGACACAAAGCAAAACAAGCTGAGGAGGGCTGGACGAGACCTGTCCTGAACACCCGGCACACCAGCTCCTCTTTTTGTCCTTCTCATGGTTCTCTCTCGGTTTCATGTGTCCAGGGGGTCTCTGGTGTGAGACCAGTGGAGAAGGACATTTTATCTGTCTTTTGCACAAATATTCGGATGTGTTCATTGCTCTGTCATGCTGGGTGTGATCTCACGTAGGAGCCTGGAAGTGGGGGAAGTCGGTTTCCCTGGTACCACGGGCAGAGCCATGCTCAGAGACATGGAGGAGTTTGGCAAGCAGCAGGCAGCTGAGCAGAGCTCCAAGAGGAGTTTTTGATTCGTGCACCAGGCAGATAAGACACGAGGCAGCGACGTGCCAGGCCCACAGAACAATGTAAGACTAGCACAGAAATGGTATCTCCTAACTGGGTAGCTCTGCTCTGCACATCCAGGCAGAGCATTGCTGGCAAAAAGCTCTTTAAAATACCTTTAGCACGAATGTGCAGCTGCAGAAGCAGCTCTGCTCCCCCTTGCAGAGCTGCTCACTGTACCCCAGTTGGGAAATGCCATATGCTCCCCGGGGAGCTGCTGGTTCGGCTCCAAGTGTAGCTGTGGGCAAAGCATGATGAGCATCTTCATCCCTTGCAGAAACCACCTCTGGCTGCTCTGAGGGTCTCAGCAGCATCCCTTGCTCCAGGCTGGCTTTTGCTGCTGTTGGTTTCAGACGTCCACGTGAGCTAATCGTTGTTTCAGGGATGGGGATTTTCACAGGATGAGGGAAAAAGCTTTTCAGATATGCTCTCCATACCTTAACCAGAAACAGCCAGAAAGGCCAGGAATGCACAGATTGGATTTCCTCATGGCTCCCACAGGTCACCTTATTTTATTATGTATAGCTGGGATTAAGACATCACCTGTAAAATGCTGGCTAATGCACAATGAGCAAGGCAAGAAAGAGCTTGGGTTGTGGCGAACGGAGTGAAAGGACAAGAAGAATGAAAAACAGTGAGGCACATCGCTGCCTTCAGACCAGGGTCTGAATCCCCACGGCGAAGCTCCCTGTTAGCAATTACAGAGCAGCTCCTTTTCATCCTTCCAGCCCGTGGGATCTCTGTGGCTGTGTTGCCCTGGGTCACCACGTGCTAAAACTGGGGTTTGGGGTATGGCCACAAAGATGTTCATCTGAAGCACGCGGTGGCCACCCTCTCCACTGTGTTTGCTCGCTCCGCAGCTGAGAGATGTCTCAGATCTTCCCCTCTTGCCCTGATCTGATCCCAAAGGCGTTCCCCCCTTCCCAGGGCTCAGGGTGCTGGGCTCCCCAAGGCTTCCCTCCCCTCTTTTAGCTGCCATCCCCACCCTCTCCCTGTGAACAAATAAAAAACCCCAGGCCTGTGACATCTGGAGGAGCCAGGCTGGACGCATGTAGGTGGAACAGCTTCTGATTTGCTTCCCAGCCCTCGGCCCTCCAGCGTGTACCTTGCCAGCCCCACTATTTATTTACTGTTTTCAGCAGTGGCAGCGTTAAACATTTCAGGAACGTGCTGAACCCCTGGAACAATGTGGTCTCCATTATCGTGCATGTGTGTTTGCTGACACGCCGCAGTCTGAACCCAACCGGTGACTGCTCTCCACTCCTGCGGCTTATCCCATGGAGACCTGATTTCTCCCAGGCAGGAACAGCATCTTCCTATTCAGCCTGATGCTGCCTGGAGCATCCTGGTGCTGTGGTCCGAGAGGTAATTGTGGCAGAGTGGAGTGATGTCGGGCACAAACTCTTCCTGCCGCCTGTCAAAGGCACGCGTCAAGGGTGCGACCTCTGGTTCTCTCCTCAGGGCTGGCCTCACGTTCCCTCCCCTGAACAGGATGGTGGCGATTAGTAGACCCACCTGAGGAAATCTTCTTAAATTCTAATCACAGTTTGTGCCGTTAATTGGCTGCACTCGGAGGGGAGATTAATTGGGAGAGAACCCGGAGCTCCTTGCCACCAGCACCTTTTCATTTCCTGTCAGTAGCTTATTCCCATTTTCGGGGCAACCAACTAGTTTTTTATTAGTATCTGAAAGAAAACAAAAGAAAACAAAACCACCACAAAAACCAAAAAAACAGAGTTTCAATTTGATAAAGATCGGAGGAAGCTTACTAAAGACATTTTGCTGTGTTAGCCTTTTGAATGCCCTACAGGATCATGTTTCTGTGGCATTTTCTGTTTCATTTCCTCACTCATGGTTTAGTTGTGTTCTTGATTTATTTGTTTTAGATCCTCCCAGATTCAGCCCTGCACGTCGTGTAGCTCACATGCTAGGAGAAGTCTCAGTGAACCCAAAAGCAGATCTGCCAGAGCAATTACGAGCGAGGTAGGCTCACTGTGCCTAGGAAAAATGAAGTGCTTAAGCAGGTTAGGGATTATTTCTGTCTGCATATTTCCTGCAAGGAGACAGAGTTGCATTTCAATACCCTTACTTCTTCCACTTGCTCTCTTCATTTCCATCCACGCAGTCCTGTAGTTTATATCTGTGTATTCAGTGCTAATTTGCTCTTGAACCCGAGGTGACCTTTACGAGCATCTTCTGACAGAAGCACTTCATACCTTTGATTTACAAATATGCCCCAGTCGGTGACAGAATACGTGCAGAATTAACTAGTTATAGGTGTGTTTGTGTGAATTTGGGCAAATGTTTCTGGTGCTGTGGAGGCTAACAAATTGAAATAACCCACGGCCGAAAGCTGAAGGGATCCATGTGCCCCATTCCCTCTGAAGTCCATGACCACAGAGAGCTTTCTCACCACTGCTCCCAGGCTGTCTCTGCGTCGCAGCGTAAAGTAGAGGAACCAAACCTAATTTTCAATAAGCTACCACGGGCAGACTAAATGCAGCAGCACGGCGTTCAGCATATTCTGTGTCTTGGCAAAAGGAGATACCTCTCTAGACGAATGCTTGGTAAGCAAACCTACATATCCTAAGAAAGACTTTTTGCAACTCGGAAAGGAGAGGGACAACTACGAATTACATGAATTTGGTCTGCATAGTTTTCTTATGGCTGTCTCGAATTGTTAGTGTCCCGCGTGTGCTTGCCTGTAGCTATTGTGATGTGTTAATTTTTCTCCCCACTTCTGTTGTGATCTCCTGTGGTGATATTCTGAGTCTCCGGCCAGTTCTCACCAGGCAGCACCCACCCGAGAGGACTTCCAGAGTGGTTTTGCCTTCAGAAAGGCCGCGGGCAGCTCTCGGGATCTGTCTCTGTGCCGCTGTGTGCTGTAGGAACATGTACCCGCAGCGACGTGCGAAACCCACCCTGCGCAAGGAGAGCAGACGACCAGCTCACGAGAGGGGACAGAGCCTGGCGGAGGGCTGTGTCTGTGTTTTGTGCCCCTCAGCAGCACGCTATGAGCTCCCAGCTAGGACCTTCCTCGAATTTTTGGTGTTGGAGTCAAGTTTTCTTATGCTGATAATGTATTTGTATTATGCAACTCAGAAAAAAAGAAAAAAAAGAAAAAAAAAAAAAGGAAATTCTCTCTCTCTGACTGTCCTCTCCTCTCGAGAAGCTCTTCTCTTCTGTACATATGATATGCAGAATGTATGGAAGTCTTACCAGCGTCGGTTTGCATTTTGAAGACTGTACTAATTAACGTGTGATACTATTGTGTTCTCGTAGTGGCATCTTTGATGTAAGATGTAAAAACTATTTAAAACAATTTATTTTTTTTTTGTTTTGTTCTTGTTCAGCTTTTAGAGCTAGCACCAAGGACTGCATGTTCACTAGGATCAGCCTTTCCAAGGGCCGTCGTAGCTGCACACAGGCGCCGTTGTTCGACATGGAGTGTAGTGCCCGCCTTCTCATTTCCATAGGGGTCAGTTCTGAGCTCATTCTTCCCCCAAAAGTCTGTTCTTCTGTCATGCTCTCTCTCTCAGACTCAAGCATCCAGATCACACACTTTGGCCAGCCCCACCACCGCAGGCTGCAGCCGGGCTGATGTGAGACCCTCTGCTTTATTTGCCTTTTCGGGCTCTAGTGGGACAAATGTACTGGGTTCACGTTTTAAGACACTTTGCACAAGTGACTTGAAAAAAATTTAACTAAAATTGAAACATAATGACACATTATCCAAGAAGGAAGTATTAGCCTGAGCTGCAAGTATGGGGTTAGAATCCTATTGGGGTGTTTAAAGTAGTAAGAATTTGGGGTCCATCCAAATTTGGGGCATCTGGGGGGCTCAGATCTGCATTTCTGGTCAGGCGTGGTGGGGGCAGAGGGGCTTGCACCCAGCCCTTCAGGCAGGGCTGCCGCAACAGACTCTGAGAGAGATGCTTCTCACATCCTGGGCCAAGAGGCAAGACATGCTGCAGCTTACCAATTTAATTTTTTTCATATAAATATATATATTTTTTTCCTTTTTAAAGGAGAAAGCAGTTCAGCCTGCACCTGACAAAATGACTGACTTCAAAAGCATGTTTTTCCTTGTTCTATAGACACTCACAAAACAGCATCGTGTGGTTAAAAAGGCGCATTTGTGATAGTTTCTTTTTCAGTGCCAAAATATATAAGCAGTATTGTTTGAAGGGAAATAAGAATTTTTTTACTGTATTGTTATTACTGTTGAACAAATATTGTTTTTAAATGTTAGATTTTGAAGAATTTTGTATTGTAAACTGTTTTGTGACATGGTGCTTTTTCATACTGGAATTACTGATTGCACCTAAATATGAATTATTTTGTTTTCTTATATAAATATGTAACCTTGAACAATCTTGATGAAAACCAATGTATGGTGGATACCGAAGGTTCACACGAATCCCCCTACTGAACCCCCCTAAATGTTCTTTCCTACTAATAAATATCCTGCTGCAGCCAGTTTCGTAGCACGTGCTGTTACTCCTCACACCCTGAGCTTTCTCCAGCCCGCAGCCACAGCCCCCAGCCCGCTGATGGCAGGGGGTAAGGGGACAGCCACCGGGCTGTGCCCAGCTAAGCCAATTTCGAGGGCTTAGCAAGGATTTAAGCCGTGCATTCGCGCTGCATTGGCACGTTGCAGTGGGCAGGACCACAGGCTCCATAGGGGGCTGTCTCCTGCTCCTATTGCAGCCCCATGCATCTCCATTAAGCTCTTCAAATTTTTACCTGGGTTAAATTTGGAGACGGGATTAGCACCAGGATGCTAAAAGTAGTTTAAAGCCCATTGGAAGGTAACTGAGCCCAGTGCCTGATTCCTGCTGAGAGTGATAAAACCCAGCCTATTTGTGGCACATGTCACACCCCAGGACTGCCCGTCTCACCACCTCAGGGCCCCGAGACACTGCTTATGAGCCCTGAACCTGGCCCTATCTAGGAGGCTGAGAACTCACAGAGCTGATAACTTGGGAACATGCTGAAAAACCCAGCTCTGCCTGCTGAGTCCCCCAAAGATTCAGTCAAACCCTCCAGGAGGGGTGTTTGGTTGCCCTCTCCTAGGTGAGGGTCAGCTTTTCCTAAAGACCTGGCGAGCCGAAGTGCTGACTCTCATTCAGTTGCACCAGAATCACACCGACCTTTGGAAAAGCTGAAGGTGCAGCAGCTCCCATCCACTTAAAAACACTTCTCGCTTCTCCACAGCCTCCGCAGGCAGAGCACTTCTAAGCACTCGGCTTCTGCAGCGTTCGCTTTCCAAGAGCCACTCAGTAAAACAACTTCCGATAAAACATCATTGAATGCCTATCGCAGACAGCACCCAGGAAATGCGATTACTCTGAAGAGCCCCACGCAGTGTGTCATATCTAAAAAATACAGTCCTGTGCACATTTTCGTTTCTGCTGGAGCTCAAGTGGAGCTGCAGGGGGCTGGAGGGGAGCAGGAGCTGTGCTGGGGACCAGAGGAGCCATGGGAGGGGATGGGTTTCTGCACTTCGTGGTGTGTCTGGAAAAAAAATCCCTCTTTTGCTCTTGTTTAGGCAGGCAGGCTCTCCAAGCTGCGGAGTGATGAGTTCCTCGCTGCCCTGCTGTATGAGAAACAAACAGATGACAAATGCTTTTCAAAACACTCAGAAAACACCAAGCAGGCAGAGAAAGCTCTGGTTTTAAACCTGTGGTGGCTGTGGGAAGGCTCTTTGAGCTGGACACAGGCAGACGAGTTTTGCTCTGCTGGGGATGGGGATGGGTGGGAGACCTTGGCTCTTGGTGCCAACTCTCCACTGGCCAAGCATTTCAGGTGAATTTACTTCTTCTGTCATTGCCTGGACATTTCCTTGCCTCAAGGAAGAAAGGAGAAGTCAGGGGTTGGCTTTCACACGGCAGCTCATCCCACGTGAGACTTGCCCTCGGCAGGCGGGTATCGGCCCTGAACTTCCCCACCCCACAGCACAAAGGGCAGCCCCACCACTGCGTCCCCAGCTTGCGTGTTCTCACCTCCTGGGCTCTTGTTTCAAAAGACAAAGTCAAATGGTGAGGAGCAAAATGGTCAACAAAAGTGTTTGACTGCAAGGGGCATGGCCTGGTATATTCAGAGCTTAGGGCTTATAGGGCCTGGTGGGTGCAGGTGGGGGGCGAGGATCTCATCCACGGTGCCCTTGTGTTTCCATTGGGTTCCCAACGCGTCAGGAGATCAGGACACTTGGGGAAGTGCTCCCCAGCTGCCTGACGATGGAAAAAAGCCCCACCAGGCCATGCCCATCCAAGCCTGGCCCCACACTGTTCACTGAGGTGATGCCAGCCTCAGAGACGCGCAGGCTGGCATCGTGCTCCACCAGGAGAAAGGCAGCCCTTCTCCTTTGCCTCCAGTTAATGTCCTCTGTGTCTCCCTCCCCTGGCTGTAGTCTAGCTTCCTAAGCAGAACTGGGCTTGTGATGAAGGTGCTTCAGCTTGGTGGCATGAATACAGGCCGCAAAGACCGGCCATCAGAGGAAGCAGGTGGCTGTATCTCGTCTGGTTGCACCTTGATGCCAACCATGGGTGCTCTGAGGACACCAGGCACGCTCAAGTGCTTTTTCTACACTTGTTGTAGCCTTCCAGGGAGGAAAGATCCACCTTAAATCCTCTCAGTTCAGCTCTTTTCCTAGTTATTGTGTCTAAAGAGACAGATCTGGTGGATCAAGACAAGAGAGAGATCCTCTCTCTCACCCACTTGCTCAGCAACATGTGAGCTCAGCCTGAGTTTCCTCCTCCACTTGAGAGGTTTTGCAGTTGAATAACTCCGATGAACATGACAATCCTCCTGCCCAAACGTTTTCCCGGTTCTTCCCTCTGAGGCTGGACTGCTTCACAATGCTAATTAAACATTTGGTGGAAAAGTGGTGAGGGAGAAAGAAATGTGTGAGCTTAGGGAAGACTGAAACGTTAGTAAGTGTAAACAGATTAGTTTTCTTCCCCCTTCCTATTCATCAGACAGCCACTAAATTATGTTTTCTATGTTAGGATACCTCAGCCAAGCCTTTGCTATGGATTGACAATCTGGGGTAAAGAAAGGGAGGGACAGAGAGACAGGATGATTAATAAACACACATCGTTTTTGCTGATGGAAAACCAACATTCACCTATCTGTTCCATATTCTGCTGGGACTAAAATCAGCCCAAATTTCTGCCTTTGCCAGACGCTGCTCGCTTCTGGGTCCTAAGGACCCCTGGACCACTGCCACATCACTGCTCCTACACCACACACAGAGGCCACTTTTGTCACCAGTAGGCACCACCTAAAATGTAAAAGCTGTAAATATATTTACATTTACAGAAAAAATCACAAAAAAAGTTTTGGTGATTATTTTTTTCAGTTACTGTCTTTCTTTTCTTGGTAGCATGAATTCCCTTTTTCTTCTTTTTGGAAAGTTTTCTGGGCTCAGAAATAGGAACTCAATCCCCATTTTGCAGTAACACACACCAGAGCAACAGAAATATTATCTCATACATAGGAATATTTATTTTTGTCCTTCTTAAAAATGTACAAAAAATAAAATAACTGTATTTACAGTTTATCAAACCCCTCTCCCAGTTGCAACACTATTAAGTTACATGAGCTATTTTCTTAATATAAAAGCACACTATTTATACATAAAGTTTCATATTTTTTTTTGCCAGAGAGGGCTTGTCACAACCTTTGGCACAAACACTCTTGTTTGTATCTTGTCTCAATTCATAGGAAATGGAAGAGCATATAAAACATTTTGTAAGCTTTACATTTGAAAGCCATAAAACACTCCTTTCCAGTCCCGCATCGATCAATATGCAGCAACTCTGACAGCTGGAGAGTTCAGCGTTTACTAATTGTTGAATTCATTTACATTTAAACCATCCGTAGACTGAAAGAGGAAAATAGACAAGAAAGACACTTGATCTCTGAATTCCATTGACCAAAGACTTCATGAGAGAAGACACTCAGAGAGAACAAATAAAAAAGAGAGAGAGAGAGATAAAGAGAGAAGCTATTTTCTTTTCTTTCTTTCTTAATGTTCAGTGATAAAAACCCTCCGGAATATCTTGATGAGCATATCATCATACACCAACAAAGCATCGCTGAAAAGATGCACTTTATTTTGGGGATATAAGCATATAAGCACCTGACTGTGTAGAAGGCAACTTAAGGCTGAGGTTTGGGTTTGCATAATAAACCATCAAATGGACAGTCATAGTGCCGAATCTGTGGTAGGAACAGAAGTTAAAGCTTAGAAGCCTGCTCTGCCTTTTGCATCTCTCCGTCAGCGTCTTTCAAAACTAACACATGTGCAGACACAACACGGCTCTCACTCTTCATATGGAAAATGAGCTGAGCAGCAAGCCACCCTTGAGGTTACACTAGCTAAGGTTCAAGACTGCTGTCTTGAAGAAGGAAAGGAAGTGAGAGTTTTGTTCCTTTGGAAAAAAAAAAAAAAACATTGCAGTGCCACAAAGAGACAAAAGGAGGACACAGATACTTCTGTCCCCTGCTGAACCATAGCCAAATCTTGCTTCCATTTAACTCATAATTAGAAGATACAGTGCTAATCAATCTTTGTCATGAAACAAAAGCAACACGTACATTTTAACAACACATATGTAAGAACTTTGTACTCCTCGTGACCTTTGAATCAAGCAGGGCACAAAGCAGGGCCCCTGCTTCAGAAGTTTGCGTTACTAATACTGGCCCTTCCCCATCGCCTCGGCATCCTGACTTTGACCAACAAGCCCTCAGAGGTGGTGAACCCCGAGAGCTTGTAGCTTGCTGTGACCAGCACCTGGGGTTCAGTGCTCCTCCAGCAGCTGATGCTGTAGCTACAGCCAACTGGGTGCTGGGTGGTGTGCTCTTTGTAATGTCTTTGGTGCTCATGATGCATCTAGTAGCTGATTTAAAATACTCTTACTATCAGGGTAAGTCTTACTCTTCTTCCTCAGCCCTGCTACCTTCACTGAGACTGTGAGATGAAAATAAAGGCAGGAGGATCGGCTCTCTTGCTACTGACCAGCAATTTGTACACTTACAGATATATTTAGAAAAGCTTTCAGTTAATCTTGGAAACAACTTTCCTTCCCTGGACAGTGCCTGACCTAAAGCTCCTAAAATGGCATTGGAAAGGCAGCTCAGCTCCTTAAGCCCCAGTATTTCCTGGAGCATTGCAGCTCTTGCTGATCCTTGCAGTGCAAGATGCTGCAGCACCCAGCAGGTCCTAGCTCAGCTTACAAAAGAAGATCCACCCCTGTGTAAAACAAGAGCGAAATATTAACCTGCGTGCTGGTGCTGCCAGGACAGCCCTGCCCTGCTCTGTGAACCCCAAGCTCTCGTAACGCAGCACACCACGACCCAGCCCAGATTGCCTGTAAGTGAGACTTTTTGGATGGCAGCTTTGTTAGGGGCAGAGCCAGGGCTCAAATACCTACATACCTACACACCTGCTAAAACTGCCCTATTTTTCTTTGGGAAGAAAGCTATCTGGGCTGTCAGCGTAGACTTTTTATCTGAGCCCGAGGCAAGCAGAAACAAATCAAATCTCCCTAAATCCCTTGTATCCCTTGTCTGCTCTTAGGCGAGGTAGCGAGAGCATCTTTGCTGAGCGTGTATTTGGAAAAATACAATGGAATTAGTGCACAGCTCAGCACGATAAGGAAGAAAAGCACAAAGCAAATGAACAGAGAAGGTGAGAGGAAGACAGACACAGAGAACAGAGACTTTGTTTTGCAGATATACCTGGAGTGTGGTTATGCTAGCTCTGACACGAACAGCCTGGAGCCTCCACAGGTTCTGGTCCCACAGAACCTTTTAGAGGTGCCTGACATTTCTATTTGAAGAACAGATTTCAATGAGATGTTATTGCTAATGAAGTTAAGAAACCGTGCAAGAGCTTGCAGGACAATTCATGCAAAAATGTGACCAAATGAGGCTGGTCAGCTATTCCAAGTCCTTTGCTTGGATGTAAATAGCTCCACACCACTCAAACACTAGAGAATGAGCTCTGTTAAACCAGGTGGTGTTTCTTTACATCATTAACCAGCTAATGAGAAACAAAAATACTGTGCCTAAATGAAAAACAGATTTTAGAAGGAAAAAAGTAAGGAAACAAAGACTACATATAGGAAAGGCCCCACGTTTCTGTCTGTCTCATGGGGTCCTCGTACAGTGCATGGGGAATGAACTGCTCACCACTGAAACCCCCAGGACCGCGTGCTGTGTGAGGAGCTCTCTGAGACAGTCAAAGGAGCTGGAAAGGAGGGAGACAGGTGCCAGGTTTGGATGCGCTGGGGACATTCAGGCCTTGGATCCCTTTTCTGATGTGATCAGCCTGCAGCCTTTCTCTCTCACACAATTCCTGAGACAGAGGTGGAATTCGATGGCATGACTTTGTAGCTCAGCCTGGGCGCAGATCCAGCCTTTGTGAGAGAGATCTATCTCCACACCTCAGCTGTGGCCACTCTTGGTCTCCACCGGCAAAATTGTTCCAGTTTCCATAAAAAGCCCAGGTTTCTACCTCATCCAGCTGTCCTAGGAATCAAAATGGCATTATTCAACGGAGATACAAGAGCAAATTCCCTTAAGAAGAAGAGTTTGGAGTCCTGTTTCTTACAGTCTAGAGGAATGCTTTAAGGAGCAGGCTGCTGGGGAAAGCACCTTTCCCTCCACAGGTTTGAGATGGGCCCATTTTGAGAGCCCCCACTCCACCAGCAGAACAAGCAGAAGTCCCTCCTGCACCTCCAGGCACGCCAGGCAGCAGACAGACGGGTACCTCTAGGATTTCGTGACAGCTGGATGGGGCCCTCAATTACCTACAACCAGGACCTGGGCACCTGACGTGGGCCCCGCTGTGCCAGAGCACTCCAAACACTGCAGCGCCGTTTGCTCCAACATTTCAGTATCAAACTGGGTGGGCAAGGGTGGAGTGCTTGAACGCAGACACAGCCATCAACTTCTCAGCACACACTCCTTAACAGATCGCAGACATCTAATCTTCTAGGAAAGTTTCTGTTAAACCCTAAGCCCAATACATACAAAAACATAGTGGCAGTAAACGTGCCCACATACGGTAGTTAAAATATATTATTGCATATTATAAACATTATATACAAGGTTAAAATGGTTTCTTTACCATTTACTTACAAGTGACATTTGTAGCTGAATGCCTTACTTACAAGTCCTCATTGCTACGTGCTGAGAACTACCAGAGGTATTTGGCAAGACTATACACTAGAGAGAGATACGGATCAGTCTGAGCAAGTGAACTCTTGTCAGCCACTTTCCCCATCTTTAGCACTTAACCCTTTTTTTATTTTAGCAATGGTGGAGTGAGCTCTGTTAAAGCGATTTATCCCAGTTTTCTGAAACTGGACCAGCACGGTTCCTTAACGTGTTTTAGAATGAGTTTATCCACATTAAAGCGTGGATGAAGACGCTGCATTTCACATTTGCAGTGGATCACCTGGTAACAGATCTGGGGGCTGGTAACTGCTCGTACACTGGAGAATGGGGAACAATAAATAAGGGACCAGGTTAACGAGTGGCCTTGCGCTTGACAAACCCAAGCCTATATGCAGTGGGCGTGCAGAATGGACAATGTTTGCAAACCAGTCTTGTAACAGTTTCTCTGATCAATGTCTGTCAAGTTCCTGGGGAATCTTCTGCTTTCCAAGGAGAATGAAATGCTGTGGTTCCTTACAAAAAGGGCTCTGCCTGAGGCTAGATCTCAGTCAGCGTGATCTTGAAGCCTTCAAGCATGCTCTCCATGTGCAGGATGAACGTGTCCTCATTGGAGTAGTGCTCAATAATGTTGTCATCCATGTTTACCAGGATACTGGTGACAAAGGCAAAAATCAGTATTTTCACGTACCAGAAGAGCAAAAGGGAAAGCCATGCCCTCCACCACATGCATGCACTTAGCTAACCTGACAGTGATGCAGGAAGAGACTCCAGCACACGCCAGTACAGGGACAAGAGTGAGAATCAGCTCTGAGACCTGCCCCACAGCCCCTTACAGCCTTTGGATTAGAGGCTGCCACTTGTGGAAGTAGTCACGAGGTAAAGACATAAGGAAGTTAAAATGGAGAGATTCGGATTTACGATAAGGAGCAGCAGCCTAGCTATTCTAAAACCACAGCTGTGATGCTCATGACTAAATTTACTCGTCTGAAACCCCTGCAGCAAGCGCAGCCTGAATTCTGGTCAGACACAGCCTGGATTTTCCTACCTCTGACACCCCTTGCAGTCTCCATAAACAGTAAGATTTTAGGGTTGTGGGCGTGTATCCTAGAAGTGTTTATACCGTCCAGCATAATGATGCCCCAAGTATGGCTTGGATCCCTGAATACTTCAAAAGGCTCCTGCCATAGTTCCTAGTTACTGTTGTTTTACTTACCCCTTTTTGCTCTTCTTATAAAGTTTTGCAATCTTTTCGACTGGGAGCCCGTATTTCTCAGAGATCTGAAATCAGAACAAAAGAAATATCATTAAAGACTAATGAGGAATAGGATGTCATCACCTTTCTCTGTACATAAGGCATTAAAACACTATCTCTGCAAACTTCAACAAGATAGCTATACAGAAAGGTCTCTCACTATCACACTATAGCTTCATTTAAGGACGATTTGGGGAGGAATAATCCTAAAAGTCTTGATTAAAAAAATACTACCTTTCCATCCAGAAACTCGGAGACTGTAATTTTCCTAGGTGTGAGTCATCAAAACTGCTTCAGCATCTCCTACTGCTCCACTTGAGGAGTCAACACTCTTCCCAGGTTTGGATTCTACCCAGGAATTTCAATCTGATCAGCATCCTTTCTGCCTCTTCTTGTTCTGATTTTTTAGACTCACGAAAGCAAAGGATCCTTACCCCGGGTAGAAGAAAGATGAGTACCAACACAACAGGACCCGATGGATTGATGGTTCAACAAAAACATTTCTATTTCCCAATGGCATTTCAAAATGTGTTGAGCTAACAGGATCCTTCATCTGTTAAACTAACAGGATCCTTCATGGTACTTCTTTTGTCTGAAAAGTATCTTCAAGGTACCTTTTCCTACAAGAGGGCTACAAGCATGCTACACACAGGATTAGGAAGCTTCTGTATTCACGGGCAGTTGATTCAGCTTAGTTACTGGGTAGTAAAATGATGACAATATTTGGCGGACGTCTGAATATACAGGTAACAAGACGAGATGCCTCTGACAAGTCTGTTAACAAGGTAAAGGACTTCTAAAATCAATCCCTTGACATCCACTCAAGTGATAAAGCAGAAAATAGAGAAAAAATTTTGAAGGGAGAACTTAGCTGACAAACTACCAGCACCAACAAACACTTTGCTGGATTGCTTTGGTACTGCTTTGCAGCAGGGTGTTGAGTGACTTCTTTGGATGTCCATTCTGCAACAACCCCATGGTGTGTTCATGGAGCTCATGTCCCTGAGCCCTCAGTCTGAGACAAGTTTCCTTTCCAAATTATGACTCTTTTTTGAGGGAGCAGGTCTCACCACTCATACTTTTGAAGAAGATTTTCCCAAGAGGCAAAATAATTATAGAAAAAAAGATTATTTCTTTTTGTCAGTGATTAATGTGCTGTGGTAATCTACTGCTAAACAAAGTAAACTTCCTGCTCTTCCCAAGTGAAATGAGGTTGCAGCTAAGTAGCTGACTCTTATCTTCTGCATTAGAGAAGTGGAATACACAATTTAAAATCCTTAAAGACTGCCAAACTTCAGTCACTGTTAAATCCTTTCTTTCTGTTTGTGCTCAAAGTGCTCAGACTTCTGTTGAGAAGAAGTCGTATTTTAGAAAAGTAAATTAAAGCAGTCACGATGAAACAGAAAATGAAAAGCAAATGATGGATAAAACTCAGCACCAAGGACAGATTCAAACAGCCACAGGTTGAACCTCAGGCATGGCTTCCATCCAGAGAGCTAAGGAGCTCTGTGCATGGTGTGGAAATGCATCTGACAAGGAGGTTCCAATAACGTGCTCCAAAATTCAAGGTTTTCCTCCAAACAAGGTAGAATAAGGGTGACCAGACTTGCCTTGTCCCTGCGTAGGACACAAAATCTCCTTTCCTTCAGTGCCTCCTCCTGTGCTGCCCACGGAGGGCAGCTGCCTGACCTGAGGCCAGTGACTCCTCTGGGGCAGGCAGGTGTTAGAGTATTCAGCAAATCTCGTCTGTCTTTGAGAAGTTTCCATAGAAACTTCCATGTTTTCCTTTCCTTTTTTACCTTCTAGCTTTGCTTACCGAAGTCTGAGTAGAATGATATTAGGTGTGCAAACTGGTACTGGACTTTTGTGTCTGTGGCTTTGTTGTACACCTAATTTTAAGCTTTCGTGTACAGCAGTAATAAAAATGGCTCCATTTCATCAGGCTGTGGAAGAAAATCCTTTGTAATAGTACCAGGAAAACTGCAGCCTGAAACTGCTGAAAACATCACAACTGCTGTGTGAACGTGAGGAAATGCTGCAGCTCCTTCTCTGGGGCGTTAACTCTGAAGCCTAGCGATCCTGTAAAGATGAGGGCTGAAGACACTTTTCGCTGACTCCACGCAAGTAAACAAGCACGGAGAAAGAGCCCTGTGCCAAGGAGGTTTAACAGCAGCTAATACACAGCGTTCCGCACATTCCAGCATAAAACTTCCCTAAGATATTTGGGATACCTAACACTCACCCACACCAAATGTTGCTCAGAGTGGTTTGGGACTCTGGGACACCACTTCCTACACAAGCTCTGGGAGGTAGAGCTGAGAAAGCCCTGCCTGTCACACTGCCTGTGACAGGTGTGGGGTTTATATAACATGGAGGGATTAGTGAGCTTTGGGAAAGACTTCCAGCTGACTGAATAAGCACATTTCTCAGGAACCCCTAAGGATTCAACCAATTATACTAAATGGCGAGCTGCTGAAGCGAGGCTCCGAGTGGGGGTATGGGAGAGCCTCCTACTCACAAGGCTCAGAAAACGAGTCTCCAGTGCAAATGTGCTAAGTCCTGCTGCAGAATCTGAGAAAGCAGACAGCTGGCATCTGCTAGGGCATCTCACTTAACACCCTCTTCTGAAACAGCTTTGATGCCAGCTCAGGGGGAAAAACGCTGCTGGCCAGCCTCCATGCAAAACAGGATTTCTCACCTGATCCCAAGCATGATATAATACAGTAATGAAAGATATCTTTATTTAGAGTATTTTCCTTCATCATCTCCATTTTCCAGTTCCCTGAGTAGAGAATTCTCTGCTTCCCTTAGGATGCCTGAGCTCAGAGTGGCACTGCACCCCCTTGCCATGGCAAGCCTGTCTGTAGCACACATCCGATTGCACAAGCCACCAGAAATGCTTTCTCTGCTGGAGTCAGGAAGATAGTAAAGGCTGGTCGAAGCATGTATAAAAACATCTCTGCCGACTTATTTCTGTGGAGTGGTCTGGTACATTGCCCTACCTTGGTTGGAAGGACACACAGACATGTATAAATGTAATGTAATAAAAGAAGGAATCTGATTGTTCATTTGGAAAGTGAGTATATGAGACAATAAAATAAACATAGGACCTGAGAAAACAGTGTCATTAACCATGGAAAGCTAGAAGAAAGATACAGACCAGGAATAGTGATAAACAAGCCAATGAAAAATATGTTTAATATGCAAATAGAGAAGGAGGGCATGAATCAGGATCGTTGGTGTTGCCTTTCGGAACTGGGGATCTATAAAATTCAGAGCCTTGGTTTCTAGGATCTTTATACTGAGTTTAGAAGTGAGCATTTAGGATGCGTGCAATTTCCAAATTATATTATTTGCTGTAAAGACTGCAGAGAGAGTATTTAAAAGTATGCAGTTTGACAGCTCTTTGGCATTCACTTACCCATTATATCCTACCAAAGAGAATTAAAATTTCCTGACTGTGTTCCTTTCAGTGATCTGGGACATTTTACAACAGATCAGATTTCTCTGATGCTGAAAACATGCCACTGAGTCAGCAGCTGTGCTGAGAGAGGTATGCAGAAACCTGTGCTGAAGGAGCTATGCAGAAAAGTTCTGGACCAGCTTTGTTTTTATGTTACGCAGTAGCTGGAGAACAGGCATGGAGAGGCACTGAACACTGAAAATAATATATTAATGTTAGCTTGAAGGGTTATGGAAGGATAATAACTGACTTTTCACACAAAGCCAAGATAAAATTATGTTTATCATGAATCAGATTGCAGCCTCTTCAAGTGAAGCCTCGCTTTTATTGTACAGAAGTGTTCTGCCCAACAACTGGCCTGCAGTCACAGCTAGCTTTACTTTCTGCTTCTGGCCAAATAGCTCTTTGCTGCATGCTAAGTGTTTGATACATACAACAAGACACTGATAATTTTATGAGAGCATGGCTACATATACTTCTAGCACCCAGCTGAGCTCTCTAGAGACACTTTCACCCATTCCCATCTTCTTTCCTACATGTGGCCAAGGCTGGAAATCAGCTCAGTGTCCTGCAGGTCAGTCTCATGCTAGTTGCCCCCACCTAAGCAATGAGACACATTGGCTTCTTCACTCTTCACTCACCAAATTTCACACATCTACGAGCCATCAGCTCATATGAGTAGGAATAAATGTGAAAATACAGTTACAGATAACAAACACTCAAGTCAAAGAAGCAGAAAAGAGGCAGGCCTGAGTAGGTCACTCTGGAGTGAAGGCTGGAGAAAGCATTTGAGACGGGAGGTATGAATGAGCTGCCTGCACTGCCTCACGAACTGTACGCTGAAAAAGCAACTGCGCAAAAGCCATATGAAATTCACATGGAAACGCTGCATCCTTGGGCCTCTTCTTTAAAAGCTGGCTGTGAACACACCAGTGAGCACTGCAGGAAAAGATTCGACAGGCTCTGAACCATCGGTTCAGAAAGAAGTGTTTCAGAAAGCGGGTCCTTCATCTCACTGCTTCCTCAGCACTGGTTAATTACTGCCATTCCTCAAGGGTCAGGTCTCCAGTAAGTCAGCTCTGCGAGTCTATTTTATCTCAGCAACCTGCTGACAGCACTCAATTCAGAACACGCCAACATTTCGGAGGTGTGCTCCAGAAAGCCCTTATGAAATGCTTTAAATATATTTGAGAGTAACTTCGTCTCTATATTATATCTCAGCAACACGTTTCAAGTCTCAAGATTTTCTTACCAAAGAGGATAAACAACGTGAGGACATTGGATACTTACCGCTTCCATTAGCCCCTTTACTGTGGGTGATTTCAGCATCAAAGCATCAAACACCTCATCCGTCTCCTTCCTCACATACAAAAGCACTGAAAGAGAAAAAAAGTCAAGCTTGGAGCAGGTCCAGTCAATCAAACAGATGAAACACCCCACAAAGAGTAGAAAAACAAATATTAATCCATGACAGATAAAACGAAGTGCTGAAGCTGGTTTTCACTTTAAAAAAATATCTCATATCAGCAGTGATGGAAGACACACTGTGGTTGCTTTGAAAGTACACAAAGAAAATGCAGTTGATTTAATGTAATATGAGAAATCTATATCTTCAGGAATTTAAACCTTCATGTACTTAAATAGGAGAAGCTCCAGGAAAAAAAAATATATATAGCTGGGGCTCTATACCTGGGTCTTGGCTTGCACCTCTCCAGGCTGCATCCCAAAGACTGGGAAAGACATTCAGAAAAGGCAAAATTACATGGCAAGAGCAAAGCGGGCAGGTACAAAAAGAGTTAGTTGTAGCTAAACTTCTGAGACAAAAGGCAACAAAAAGGATAGGAAATGGTAATCTGACAGAGATTACATGGCAAAAGCAAAGCAAACACATGCAAAGTGAATAAACGTGAATACTGGAGAAGTGGTTTAGGTGGAATTTCGCATTACTTGGGTAAAATAACAGGTTAAATAAGATGTTGTGAAATTGATTTTTCCTGAATAAACTGCCTTTTCAACTAGCAGTACTCTAAGTTAGGTACACGTATACTCTTAGATACGTCTGCATGACAGACTGCACTGGTGCCACGATGGGAAAAGGTAATTTTGAAACTCATCACCCTTGGAGTCCAAAGGAGATCTTCATTGGGTGATTTAATTTCACAGGAGGTGACTTGTAGATGGCATTTTTCTTAAAGAAGCAACTGTTTGGAAGCTAATTCTCAGTTTAAGACTGCAGCAGGCCCATTTGCACTGAACTGTAGCTTCTTTGCCCGTGTTTTCAAATGGCTGAAAAAAGGTTTAAAACTCGGCTGCCCAGATCAGTCTCGTGTCTTGGTCTACAAAACCAGGCATCGGGGTCAATGGTGGGATTTTTGCACCTTTAATTCAGAAGGACTGACCACCTTGTGCCCCGTTATTCTGGCCTGTCCCTGAGAATCCTCCTGCAGGTGAACTATCTCAAAGAGCAGATGCAAATGCAAAAATAACCCTGTTTTCTGAGTCCTTCAGACTAACCAGGTCCATGCTGCAGGTGCTAAGGCAGCCCACAGACCTTTGTGCTGGCACAACAGCAGGGAGAACCTCAAGCCCAAGGAAAGCAGGGCTGGTAGCTGTGACCAAGCTTTCTTTTACTACATTTGGACTTTTCACAGACTGCCCAGGCACAAATTCTTCAGCTACCAGAGCCACCGAGTGAATTCTGTGCTCCACGGGGATGGTTCACAAAACTCAAGTTCTTATGAATCCAAAATTCTTGAGAATAGTTTAACCTAACTCTCTGAAGAGACAAAAACTAGAGCAAAATATTGTTTTGTTCAGGCTGAAAACTGCAGGACTGGAAATCACCCTGACTTGTAACAGGGCTGTTGGGTTTATAATTAATAGGAAACTCCCACTGAAGTCTGAGAGGTACAATGACTTGAAAACTGTTAGTGAGAACACAGAAAAAAGGCCACGAGCCCAGCCGAGTGACTAGCCACGCAGCACAGCTGGTGCAGATTAACATACTTCACATGGCTGGGCACTTGTACCTCCCTTAGAGGCCAAGGAGATGAAAGACAAATTCAAAAAGATGCAGCTACCTGTGTGAGGATATGAACCCTCTTTGACTGGTGGTTTGCAAAGCCTTTTGGATCCCTGTTCTCGTGAAGGGAGATTATTCTTCCCCTAATACTTCTGTTTCCACTGGAGAATATTACAATTAGCTCCAGCAGGCAGAGGTGAAACTTCAGCTCTTTGGCTGGGCTTGGACCCCTCACTGGGTGCTACTTACCTGTGTTGCCCTGATAATGAGCCACCTTGGGATTACGTTGCCTGCTATGCATATTTCCTCATATCAGACCTGCTCTTTCTCAAATATTACAGCCCCACCTATACCTGCTCTCAAGTTATTGATGCTGATGTACCAAATAAATCTGGGAGAAAAAAATCTGTTACAGCTAAGCCTGGGAAAAACAGCAGAAGATTTTAATACCCGGTGACTCCTGTGGCAAAGACAGAATTGTCAAGTGGGTAGGTTCAAATGGAGCTGCGCTCCAGCAGCACAACCCCAGATGTAGGGCTCCTGATGGCAGGAAGTTCACCAGAGCAAAGGCTATGCTGGAAGAGGCTTGGCCTCCAGCCAGCACAGCCCAAGTTGCGAGAAACACTGAGCAGGAAGAGAGCATCCTCCAGCTTCTCCGGCTCCGTGCCTCTCCTGGATTTAATTATTTAGCATAGTTTTGTCACCAGTTGAAAAACATTTTTTTTCTTTCAAATCTTCCCCTCGAAATGGTTGAAATTCCTGGATGATATTAAAACAACTAACCACAGTAAAGGACAGGAATAATCAAAGCAAATCAATATCTCCCTGCAGGAAACTCTCCAGGCTTCCAGTTGGGAAACCCAGGTGAAACTGCAGCAAAAGACAGATCTTTATGCAGCCCTTGTGGCTGTCCCCTTCTGCTTGATGGAGCTCACATTGATAATGTGAATTTGGTCAAGGCCTTGAGTCAAACAGATACGATCCTGTGGTCAGTGCTGACCTCACATTACTAATTGGAGACTTAATTAAAGGAAGAATATGTTTACATTCATTCTACAGAGATACCAATCTCCATCCTGTAGTCTTGTATGCTTCCCCTGCTTCAAGCACACCATCTGCACCAACAGAGAAAATTTAGGATTATGGAAAGTGTTCCTAACAAGCTCAAATGAGTCTTACAAGTGCTATAGATAAGAACAGCTGAGCTCACTTCTACACATTGCTGCCTTGTTGTCTCATAAACTAATGGGTGACCCTCAAAACATGTGTGAGTTTGAGTTGCATGGCTTGGTCCAACCCCTGGGTTCTCCAATAAGCTTATGTGACAGAACCTGGGAGACTGAAGGAACGGCAAATATTCTCCAGTGCCCAACCGTGGCAGTGTGGTGTTTTATCACGTATATAGCTCTGCATTGTGACTGTACACAAAGCATATTTTGTGGACAAAGCCACCACATGCTCATCGTTACCTTCACGTGAATTTGACAGCTCTGCCTAAACCACTGCTTGAATGTTACTCAAGTTAACCTGCACTGAACTGGAAAACAGGAGCTGGACTTCTCTTGCAGCACATACGAACTGTGACTGTGGCAGTACTCTCTAAAGACAACAAAAAGCAGTTAAAGGAAACAAACAATTCAGCTGGGTCAGCTGGAGGATATCTCTCCATGTGTTAATTTTCTAATTGGGTAGGGAAGTTTCGAGGTTTTATTCAGGCTAATCTCAACTCTGCAGTGAGTACAAGCATGAGCTTGCCTGTGTAATGTCTCTGTATTTGACCCAGTGCATCTTGCATATTTGTTTGTGATCCCAGCCAGAACAGAAAAGAGGAGCAAAAGTTAAAAATAAACAACCACAGACTCGCTACTAGAACATTTATGAACTATGCAGCTTGGCCATGCACCAAGAAACTTTCGAGCTTTTTTGCATTTTATACACACTTGTGTCCTAATCCCTTCCTGAGACAGTCCCCAGTTCTTTCTCGTGTTTATTTTCTGCTTTTTAGCATTCTAGCATTTTTAGCATTACTAGCATTCGCTAAAATGCCTCCTTGTACTGGCAGGTGTGATGGTATCTTCTCCCATCTGCCCCATATTTGCACTAGCATCAAACAACTGCCTTGGTCTGAGCCAAACAAGTTCTCTGCTTGAGGGCAGAAGTCGCAGAGCATTAGTAGCAACCAACTAGAACAACTGTTACCTCTTTTCAGGCCTTCTTCTTTCATTTGTTTCAGAGGGGATGGACCAAACTCCTCCTCCACGGGCCGGAACATCCTCTTGACCAGGACACTGCTACTAGAAAACACACAACAGGGACCACGTCACGGATAAAACTGTTCCCAACAGAGAAGGGACAACAGCAGCAGTTATGCCTCACTTTGTTCTCTGGCAAAAACTCCACTAGCTACTCAAGTAACTGCAGAAACTGCACAGATTTAGCTTTTGATGCTTATCTGAATTCTCCGAGCCTCTCAAGTTGCCTGGACTGACTGGCTGGGACAGGTGACAGGAAAATATACTCCGATGTTGCATGCTATTTGAAAAAACACCAAAGGCTCTTAACTGCTTAAATATTTAGGCATGGGAAGTCAGGGGAAAGAAGCAACTAAGAAAGGAGGTGGAGCCGTATTTACACATTGGTTCACCTCCTCTTTTGGGTCAGAGACAGCCTCAGGAAACACTGACCACATTTCCAAAATCCAAGGCCACACAACCCAGCGAGTTTCAAAAAGTCTCATATTTTGAAGTCGATGTTAGCTGTTGGTGCTCAGCCACCGCCTGCCACAGGCCACCTTTTGCAGGCATTTGTGAGCTCATTTTGTGGGTGTTCACTTGGGATTCGAGAACCTTACAAAAGTATAGAGGTTGCACACATCACAATTAATATTGGCCGACTCTAAAGCCCATATTTTGTGACATCTGTTAACTATTTTAGGGACTTTCTGAAATTCTCCAGTGCCTCCAAAGCCAGACAGTGGGTGCTCCCATTTCCAGCCTTCCCCTCTTCCCAAGAACTCCCATTCTCTCTTTATCTCCTAAGGTACTGGGGCATTTTCTCTGCATTTCCTATATTTGTCACATACACGTGTGCTGTGAAACAGCCTCCAGGAACAGGGCAAATTTCCGTGCTTCATTATTCATTTTTTTAAGATGATTTGAGAATTCTTATATAAAATACACTTTATTATCAAATATATTGTCCTGACCCTACGTTGAACCTTATGGCTCTTCAAACCGTTTTACTTGGAAATGGAAGAAAAAAAATAAGTATAAAAAGAAGCCAGTTCACAGGAAGGAAAAGAAAGATACCATAAAATAAACCTTCCCTCGACCAGTTCCACCTATTACTCACCTACCATTAGGGATGGGAGAACATATGGGAAAGGAGAGAGAGGTGACCAGTTTTATCTGATTTCAGGTCTTTATGCCTGAAATCAGATAAATTCTATGAGTTTGAACTGCTAACCACAAAAAATTGTGAAATAACAAATGCCTTACCCTTCTCTCTCATCATCTGTGTTATAGTAAACCTAAAATGAAAGAAAAAGAAATTATTCCCCAAACTCAGACACCTGCTTAACAGAATAATTTCAAATGGGAGAAAAGGGAAGTGGTTTGCAGTTTTTAATCTGTTAAAAATCCTTCTATAAAACACAAACATCTCTACTTCTAATTTGGATCTGGAGAAAGTGCATCTTGGCAAAACCGCTGTTGGATATCATCTGGTGGAAATACATCAAAACATTTTGACAGGCATTGTCCTCTCCTCTGTTTTGTATCATTTTCCAATTATTTTACAATTCTCTAAATCAGATCACTCCTACCTAAATTATCCTTAATGCAATTTAAGCCACAACACTCGCAAGAGTTTTGTAGGTATTTAATACTGTCTGAAAATCTAATTACACAATCAGGACCGATATTAAACCACGGGCCTAATGGAAAAGCAATTGCTAATGGTACAGATGATATTTCTTGCACAGGCTGCAGGCAGGAGCAGAAGCCCAGATCATTGCTTCGTGTAAATCAGTTTAGCTCCCATTTGCTGGGAGCAGGCTTACAACAGCAGGAAATGTGGCTAACGGCAGCAGCAGAGGTATAAAATCACAGTCCACTGCCAAAGGCTTTACACAACAGGCAGCCAAATTCCTTTACGAGATGCCTGCGCTGCGGTTCCAAACCAACAAGCACACCAGGGCTTCAGCTGCTGAGCGTGCTCGGGGTGAAGGCACGGCACTGGAGCCTGCTGGGGCAGAGAGAGAAACCCCAGAAAGGTTCCCAGTGCTCGCTCTGGCAAGATGCAGCACACATCTGGCTGGCACTGGGAGCCCTGAGTTCTGAACATTACAATGAATCTAGCTCAGAGGTGTGTGTGAAGTTGAATTCTGCATTATCTGAAATTGATTTCAAGTCCAGGAGGTGAAAGTGGCTACAAAACACTGCCATAATAAACCATTCTTACATCAATTGATACACACCACAATTTTTAAAAGTTCAGGATAGCAAGAATGCTGCTACTGCAACCTGGGCAGCAGTAAAAGAGAGGGCTGAACGTTGCCTAAGAGCTAGCAAAACTGGGGTATCTCCCAGTTAGTTTAGAAAATTATTTACAGGGTTACATGTACTGAGGAATGCTTCCACCTTCTCCTGTTTTGAGACGAATCCTCGTTCTGATTTGAAAGCCGTGAGGACAGAAGGTACCCAGCACTGATATGTGAGGGGGCGTCTTTCCAATTTGGGAGAGTAAGGCAGTGACAGCTGTGATTGCAGTGTCTGCACTCTTTGTGCTTTGCTCCACCACAATCCTCCCGGCTTGAAAATAAATGACGATTCCAACTCGGTGTAATTTAATCTTTGTTACTTTAATATTTTGCAGCAAGATGCATGTAAAATTTCATCATCAACAATTCGTCTTTATAAACGCACGCAGAAAGGTCTCATTGCAGTCCCTGAGAGGCTAATAAATAACAGGCTCATATTCAAGAAATTGTCGGAGCTGACCCTATAGTTCAGCTTTGCAATTTACCACCATGCAATAAAGCAGGTCTTTAAAAAGTCAGGTCAGCAGAGACTTCCTCATACTTACTGGGGATAATGATTCCATGACTTCAACACTAAGCCAACACTGAACGTTAGCATTAGTGTAATAGATTTTTCCTTCCTATACTGTGCTGTAGAGTGCAAATGTTTTCTTCTAAAGAATTAGCAGGTCTCTAAGTTGTGCCTACAGAAAATGGGCAGTGGAATTTGGGAGCCTACTCTTGACTCCTTTATAGGAGGAGCTTGGTCTTTGTTTTCAGCCATCACAACGAGGGAGATCTCTTTTACCACAAGGTGGCACTTCATCTCATCAAGCCATGTAGCACATTCAAAATAAAACCCCACACAACTAAGACTCAAGTCACAAATCAACCTATTTCAAAATTCCTGACTGCTTGTTCCACTCTTTCTTACTAGCAAAAGAATGACAAAACCACAACAAACACAAAATAGTTACTAATGAAGTATAAACTCCCTCTTTTTGCACCCAGATATAAGAAAGGCATTTGTCTCTTGCAAGCCCTTTGCTAAGTGACTCACCAAGAACTGCATTTACCAAAAATGAGAGGTGAAACAAGCAGCCACCAGTAACAGTGCTTTGTTTTTGTAAAACCTGCCTCGGAGCACGTGCAGCTGGACAGCAGGTGGGCACCTGCTCACCTCATTATCATTTCCTACCTGTCCAGTTCTTTGTAGGTTTCCGAAATGAACATCTGGTATGAAGAGAACTGGCTGGGAATCCAGGTCAGTCATTGTTTTGAAGAAGGTGATATCACTCTTCTTTTGCAGAGGGACTGCACTCAGCTTCCCCTCAGCTGCTAGGAGGATCACAAAGCAGTGTGGTTATGAGAGGGGACACGTTAGGTGTGACTTAGTCCAAACCAGGGAGGCCCGTCTTACTCACAGTTATTACATGAGCTTTGGGAGGCCTGGCCTTTGCCTTTCTTCCTGTTCTGCTTCCTCTCTTCATCTCGGATTTTCCTTTCTGCTCCCTGATGGAAAAAAGACAACCACGGACATTAGCCTAAGAGGAATCACTGCGAGCACCATCCCCTGCAATGTAGCTGAAACTCCAGCTACAGGCACATCAGAAATGCCAAAACAGAGGCCGGTTATCCCATCACAGCTGAATTCCACCAGGTTGTTGGGGAATGTGCAAGGCCAGCCAGCTCCGTATCAAGCATCTGTCTCCCAAACTTGTGCTGGCACACCCAGCAGCCCCCAGGGCTTGTGCCAGCAAGAGGAATAAACTCGTGTGCATCACTGCAGCTGGCTTGGAGGAGATGGGACCGATGGTTTGAGTACTGTGTGGTCTAGGGCTGGCCTGTTGCTGTCACAGCAGGCACACAGGGCATCCTGAACCCAGCACAACGGAGGGCTCAGCCCAAATACTTCGTGTGCGTACTGACGTAAAGCACCTGCAGGATTGCTGTCCTCTTAGATCACGTCTATGTGAAGCTCTTCCCTAAACTCTCAACCACCCACCTTGTGTAGGGGCAGGATAGCTTTGTAAAGGCCTTTGAGGTGTGCCAGTGGAAGAACTCTACTCCAACAGCTTGTTTGCAGTGCAAAGGCTCGTACAGAAACATACAGGCATTTCAAACAGGGAAAAAAAGCCCTGGAGAAACTGGAAGGCAGGGCAGCACTACCCTAATAGGCCCTAGGAACTCCTGGGAAGTTGCAGGCTTCTGTTATGTAAATACAATCTCAATAAGTTTAGAAAATAAAAGTTGTTATTGACATAAAAAGCAGCAACACCTCCTTTGAAGTACTCCTAATTTACTTTATAAATATGAATACAGTCATCTTGTGAAGTGTATTAAAGATCCATATGCTCCCAGACAGTCAGCATGCAAAATTAGAGATCTTTTGCAAATTAAAATTAGAAGTTTCTCTAAAAGAAAGTGGAGGGAGGGGAGGGGAGGGGAGGGGGGGGGAGCCAAAAATATTCACTCAGGAAGGAAAAATTCACACCACAGCCAATGAACAAAGCTTGAAAAGAAGGCAAGAAAAGATTTGCTCCCGGCTGTGATCTATCAATGGCTTTCCAGAGGCTGGAAGAGGTGGAGTAAGAGACACCTTTTTAAAAATATGAGGGTATCTAACAGAAACATTGCCTTCAGATCCAGGCTCCAGCCAGTGCTCACAGACCTCAGCCACAGGCGTTTCATCAGCTCCAAGAGATTCAGAGCTGTGCCCTTATCAATATTGTTTTTGAGGGTTCCTGTTCTTTAACAAAGGGAAGAACACGTCCTCCTGCCCGTGTCCTGAGGAGGGCTGACCACAGCCCTGCCTTTTGGTTTCACAGCTCTGACTGCAAAGATTTTCTTTGATGGTCTCTGTAACTACGCCCCCAAGGAAGCTTGACAGCTCTGTCTGCACCCACTTGAGCCACGGCACCCAAGCCCTGAGAACACCAACGATTTAAAGCAGGCTGGAGATGAAGCCATCATAACACCCCCATCACCACTACGAAGCTCACGTGTGCACCTCCTTCTAGATGAAGGCCAAAGTGTTCCCCATGGGGTAGGACAGGCCCAGAGACTTCATCCTCCTTCTCTCTGTAGCTGCAGACTTACAGGTAATTAGAATTGCACCGTGCCTTCTAACAATCCAGTTACTCTACCGCTGTCCAAACTGGAGACAAGATGGCAGGCACTGCATGTACTCAGAACAACGTGTACTTTGGAGCAAGGAAAACAGGATTGATTTATTTTATTTTGGAACAATATTATGGTATTTGGCCAGACAAATGCTTCTGCTTCTTTTTAGCAAGGCTAATCGCACAGAGAAAATCAGAATGTCTCTGAATTCCCAGTTCCTTCACACACGGTGGCTAAAGCATCTCGCAGTACATAAATATAAATAGGCCTGGTGGCAAGTTTCCCTGACAACCTCCTTAAAGAATAAAAATTATATTCCCTTATCATAATGTAGCATCAGAGATCTGCACATGACAAAAAGATAGCAAGGGCAGAGAGAATTGGCACTGAGAAAACAAGATGTGCACTCTAACAGCTGCTTGGAAGACTGTCTACAGGAAAATAAACATGGACAAAAGACTGGAGAATGAATGGGGAGCAAACAAACGATTACAACCTTTGCAGCCCTTATCTCCATACATTTATGTTACATAAAGCACACGTTGGATCCGAGTCTGTGTTGCTCCCTAGTTTATATGTAATAGAATACTAAAATTCAGTAAGTGCTCAAGTAAATACTAAGATATACGTAGTATGTGCCCCTTAGCTAAATGCTGCTTTATTTCTTCAGAGATTCTCCTTCCACAACGTGTGTGCTGTGTTTCAGCTAAAGGACGTAATTTATCAGCAAATGGTTTTCTTAAAAACTAGCCACGTTTACCTGTGAATTAACTAGGTTAATGTATAAACACATCTACTGGTCCTAAGGAGGCACCATGGCTGCAGACAGACCATTTGTAAGAACACTAACAGGAACAGAAACATTTTCTCTTCCACGTTTCAAACTCAGATACATTTCAGCACTTAGGTGGGAGGAATTTACTGTGTAGTTCCCCTAACCCAGATAATTGTAATAAATTAGGCAGTTTTCTCATCAGCTTCTCTTTATGGTTGTCAGATGGGGGCATAACGATGCAATTCATCCTTCTAAAATGTATAAAATGATTATATGTTCACTGCTTTTTAAAATGGCCCCGTAATACTTTTCTTTTTTTTTAATTAATCATGACAAAGAGTTGGGCAAAAACTGTCTTGGCTTCATCGCCTTTAGCAAACAGGCAGTAAATCCTGTCATTGTCACTAGAGGGCGAGGAACAGTCTTGGAGAAGAAACAGAGCCAGGGACCCTCCATTAGCAGCACCACATCAACTGGGGCCCTGAGTTATTTTGGTGTCTTGGAGAAGATGACCACATCCAGCCCCACCACCTACCTCCTGCCGAGTGCAATGTGGGGACGGTTTCTGCACGGCTCCTTTGCAGACAGAAGCACAACTGCCATGCTGAGCTGGTAATCGAGCTTTGATTCTCCAATCTTTTATTTACTTACAAAAGCACAGTGAGTAAGTGACGTCAGTACACATACACCAGCACCAAGTGAGGGCTGAATCAGGCCTCAGCCTCTCCAAGTGCCAATGAGCACCAATTGTCGGTGAATTGACCTAGATACTTTTCATTCATTTTCATTCCTTTAATTCATCTTCAGCCCTGCATTAAGTTAAAAAGCTGTGTGTTTGTGCACGCATGTATACGTTTCTATTACACAGACACATATCCCATTATCAATACCCTGGAGCCCTCCAGTTCCCGCTCTCAATATAGTTTTGATATGCAGAACGCTTTAACTACCCCTGTGATCTCTTCTACTTTGAGACAGTTTTGATTAAAAGTCTTAGCATTCATTTCCTGCTTCCTCGTCTGGATGTTTGAAGTACCAATTAAGCCAACAGATGCAATGAACATGTATTATTCAAAATCTCCACCAGTTGTGGCTACAAGTCACCCTTGATGAGTTTGTGTTCTGAATTTCCTTCCTTTTTTTTTCTCTTTTAATAATTCAAATTTTTCTAATTGCTTTTCAAAAACAGGTAGATGAAAATGACTTGTTACTTTGATATTTATGGAGCTTTTAACATCCACCTGTAGCCTCAAATCTCTAAATATTTGACATTCAAAGTTACAATTAAAAGCGTAGCACTTTGACTGCAAGAAGACCTTGGTGCATACATTTCCATTCATTACTTTCAAAGTTTTTGCTCCAGTAATACAACTGACTGATTAGCCCTCAAGATCTTGTTGTCAAGACAGCAACAAGGGAACTGACTGAAAAAGGGGAAGGAGCAACAGCACAGAGACCAGGAACAGTTGAACTCTTGCCCTTTCCATTAAAAAGTTAATGCTGCGTCTTGCCTGGGGCATGGCCTTTTGCCTTTCTGTTCCCATCGGTAAGATGGGAAGACTAATTTAGATAAATTTTCAAGTCACTTAAATAGATGCAGGCTCCTGAATCCCTGAACCTTGACTAGAATCCAGGCACCAACCTTCCCCTGGAAGATCTTTCCCAGCAGGGATAAAGTCCATTGGTTGCCAGGTGTTAAACACAAATGAAGCACGGTGATGCTACGCATCTAAGAATCATCACAGAGAGAACATTTCTGAGCAACTGTTTCTACCTGGTGATCTATACAGCTGCCCATGACATTGTCGGACTCATTAAAGCAGGCTCTATGCTTTGATGATGAAAATTACAGCCCAATCTTACTGATTCCCACAAAGGAGTGAGGAAAACCATTGCAAGTAAGAAAATTATGCAAAAGAAGTAGTGAGCAAAAATCAAAAGTTACTGAATCACAAAATGGGAATGCTTAACATATTTTTGCAGTTGCCTTTCAATAAGAAAGCCCCAGCAACACCTAAGTTTTACTGACGCTCCCAAAATAACTGTAATCAAACAGAAAAGAAACAATTAGCTGTATCATTGGGACGTGTTTTGTTTTGTTTTGTTTTGTTTCTAGTGTATAGTAAAAGACAGATTAGCAGGCTTTTAAGGAAAGGTGCCTTTTGCCATCAGAGACCTCTCCACAAAGTTTGTGTGTTACCTATCCTGGCTGTTAGAGACAGAAGGGATAAAACCATCAGACTGGCACTTGCATGAACCTATGGTTAACTTTCCAAGCAGAGATCTTTACCTTCGTGCATTCTGTGACTATTTTGATGTTCCTGTACCATGAGCTACACCATGCTGTCCTTACACAGTCCAACTACGTTGCTCACAAGCCAAGGAATAAGGGCCAAAGAGGCTGCAAAGCAGTAAAATAATTGCGTGATAACCTGCCAGGTTTATAATACAGCTGGATCAAATTCGACTGTGCAACTTATAAATTCTTTCAGGAAAAAGTCATTAGGTCTAAATACAGCAATAATAATAAACTGTCAAACAAGGTGTCACCTCTATCCAGGATAATCGTGCTTTCCACTTACCTTATCACAAAAAACCTTGATCTGGCAGTAGGCTCGGTGGATGGGTTTATTGCTGCGGTTGTTGTAGCTGTACGTATCTATCTGGATCATCAAAGGAAGCCCCTTCACTCCTTTTTGCGAGGAGAAGTCCGTGCTCAAGCAATTCACGGTGATGAAAATCTATGTGACAGAGAGATGACTTTAAAAATGTGGTGCAAACAACTATTAAACTTCTGGAAACACATGACAACAAACAGGGAAATAAAAGCAGATGTCTCCCCAAAATATTTTAATTCAGCCAGTTATCTCCATTCTGACAACTCACACATTTATTCTCCACTTCTCTCCTAAGTCCAGCAAAGATGCTTCCATGCTGGGAAGAAGGCCAGCCTTTTAAGGTGTGTATCAATGCTTTAGTTCAGATCAGGAGATCGCATTTGAGGTGAATCACCTGATTATCCCAACTTACCAGGCTTTGGCTCACACCACAGAGCCAGAACACATAAGCTGGATTCTTTCTGGAGGAGTCAGAGCAGATGTGTCCCAGGAGCACACCTCACATGCTCCAGCTGCTAACAGTTGCTCAGGCCGTGGGAACTGACTGAAGATAATCTCAGATAAAACCTCCAAAACGTGTCTCACGTGGATGTAAGGTCTTTAGCCCTGACTTGTTCCACCCTACAAACCTGCTCCGTACGTTTGTGCTGTTTGTTAACACAGACATAGCCAGATAACCTTGCGTTGTCCTTTCCAGCCATCTTTTGGTCTGGCTTGTTCTTCTGACATCTCATTACTCAAATTCAGTGCGGCCAAGCAAAAGTCTTACCCCTTTTTTCACAAATTCTCTTTGCACTGTCATCAGCAGCACTTCATCCTCCAACCTATCAACAGACATCCCTGACCATCACTCTAAGGGTCCTTCCCTGTCTCTCTTCATTTTCCAAAGTGCATCTCACCCTGCCTGTCAAACAGGGAAGAAATTTCTCAAATATTTCTAAAGCTTCTGCCCACCGTTGCCACGCCCTCAGTTCCTGGCAACCCCTGCTCATCTTCTCTTCTGAAACCTGTCTCATGCTTTCCTTCTACACACACTAATGCCTGTAGAAAATCAGTAGTCACCTCCTGTTTTCTACCCACCATCCATACTATGGGACAAGGACGTGTTCCTACAGCACCTGGCAGAAGGGTCTCTCAACACCAAGTTCATTTGGGTGCAAAGAAAGCTGTTACCGTGATCTGAATTATCACTAGGATCTTTTCAGTCAGGACAGTGTTTGTGAAAGACGAGATGATGCTGTACTAAAAATGAAGTTGCTTTTCGCAGCGAGGATACGTGTTTTACATAGGACTTTTTGCCAGTTGTGTATTAAGCTGCGTCTACTTTTCACTTTTCCTTGGTTTAGAAAACAAAACTCACACAGAAATAAAACAAGCACTGTGAACTAAGAAAAAGGACATAAAAAAACACCCATGTGTATTGCCTGAGCCCTGCTGAGGCAGGATGAGCACAGTAAGGCTGAGCTCTGCAGGGACTCCCAAACACGGCCGATGCACACCTCGCTGATGCACATCTCACGGGGCAGATCTGAGGCCCTCGGGCCCCTGGGATCTGGGAAGATTCAGGAATGAAAAAAGCCCTCCCCCTCAATCCACAAACAGGGCTAAAACCCAACACAAGTGAATAGAGCGCAAACACCCCTCAGAGAAAGGCGAGCTGGGAATAAAGGTCTGCGGTGCGGCTGGTAGGGGGATACTTTACCCTAATGGCAGAAGTTACTTTGCAGTCAGGGTTTTTTTTTTTTTTTACGATGGAGCCAGAGCAGCTTGTTTGCCTGACCGAGCTAATGGCACCTCCGCATTTCTGCTCCTGATTGTATCGCAGAGCTGCATTTACAAATGAAATGGTTGAACTTTAACTGCGGGGAGAGGAGGAAGGCGGGGAAGGGCCCTAGGTGAAACTCTGATTTTGAAACCGATAGTGCTATTTCTGTTTCAAATTACAACTCGGTCTCCTCTGGATCCAAAGGTAAGCGTGGATCGGGGTGCACATGCCTTTGAAATATGATGGCCTGGGTTTTTGTTCGCCTCAAGACTCCTTCACGGTGTCAGCGCAGTGCTTTCAAGTGTGTGTGAACACAGAGCGGTGGAATGAGGCCTGGCACAAAGCAACCCGGGCTCGCTGTGCCTTAGCCCATCCTTCTGCACAGGGATTTTCCAACTGTATGTTAAAATGTGAGAGGGGATGGCTAGGCTCTGCATCGCCCCAGCAGTCTGTTTTTAACTTAAAAAGTTTAATAAAAAGACTTTGTCCCACCTTCTCCGACCACATCCTCTGTGTTTCAGCTCTTCCACTGCCTCCAGACACACGGAGCACAGTAGGAGCGACTGGGGAAGGCAGACTTTCTGGTTTCAGGAGTCCCCGTACAGTAATAACAGATTACTCAGCATGAATAATAGATTGATGCTGTGAGACTCAATATCCTCGTCCTGACACCGCGATACATCAGGATCTCTCTGAGGAGCAATGACTGTAGATTCATGCGTCTGAAGTGTATGATCTTTCCTGTCATATTTGTGCCTCACGGAGAGATGGATGGATTCAAATTAACACAAATCATTTTTTGGGGGAAGAATTTTCCCCCTCCGCTATCTTCTACTAGCCCTCCTTCGAAGCACAGCGCTGACTGGATTTGGAGAAAGAGGGGGAGGGCAGGGCGCAGAGGGAAGGAGATGAGGGCATGACTTGTGTTACTTGAGTTGCCTTTAAGGTTTTTTGCTCAAGATTTGCACCGGGGACCCAGGGGACACGTGTCTATGGCCCTGCCCTGCCCAGAAGCAGCCACTATGCCCACTGCCTGCCCTGCACGGCCTACACCACCCTCCCTCCCTGTGTGCAGGCCCTTGGTGCCACAGGCAGCAAAGCAGCCTCACGGGACCTGAGGAAACACAAATCCCACCTGGCCTTGCTGGGAAGACACACAGGATTAAGAGCCTTCTTCCTCTGGCCTCTTGTACAGCAGGGCTACGTGGCTAGAAAACGTAAGAGTTAAGTAAAACTGACAGTAGCAGGAGTAGAAATCACTGTGTTGTTTGTTTTTTTTTTCCCCAGGGCCCCGTCTACACTTGACTTAGAACTATTTTAATGGTTGTGACTACGACTGTACCTGAATTCATTTACAAACATTTCTTTTTTTTTTTTTTTCCTGCACAAACTGGATTTTAGCACCGTTTTGCTATCAGGAACAAGTCGGGGTTGTCATTACAACGATGTCTTTTTTTTACAATGTCAGCATATCTCAGATTAGAGCAATTAATGACAGAGCTCCACCCATCCAGTCTCTAGCTCGGGCATGCCACTGGCAAAGAAAAACTCATTTGGAGAAACATTCAGTGCCTGAGAAAGTTTCAGCAGTGGCCTAAGATAAGGACAACACTTCTGGTTGTTACGGAGCACGTCTGGAGGAAGCACCCTCTCTTTCGGGGAAGGCGCTCCTCCACGGTGTAGCTGTTATTATGTGAATTGCTGCCTGTTTGTTAAACACGGCAGCATAATTAGCGAGGTACAAGACAGAAACACAGTAACCTGCCTAAAGAGAGAGCAAGGCTCCGAAATGCATTTCCCCTTTTATCACTGAATCCAGCCAGCACGACTCCTGCTGCGGTCTCTCAGCTTATGCACTTTAAAGGTCTCCAGTTATGAAACCTCTAATGTAAGCCTTTTATTACTATTTACATTTCTGGCTCCCATCGACTCGGAGAGAGCCATGGGCAAAAGGGAGGGAAGAGTGTGTTAGAATCAGAAACTTAAGGCAATTTTTCTACTGAATGCTGGCAATACACAGAAACTGTGCTTGGGTGACCGGGCTTTCCAAAATCCTAATAGCCCTGTTTTAAAAGGGTTCGTCCCTCCAGCCTGTAGCAACAAAGAGTTAAATGACTCGTCTCTTTAATAACTCACATCAATCCCATCATTCCTCCCATGCACAAAAAGTGTGGCTTTATAGTTTCTCCTGCCAGCCGTTACCTTATAAATCCCATACAAAGCTAAGACCTTTGTTTTATTTCAATACAAATGTCTCTAGCAAATGTTTACATTACTCTTTTGAAGCTTCCTCAACCCACACCACACCCCGGCAACTACATAAAAATGCCATTTGCCTTGAATCCCAGATGCATACTTACTGAACCATTTGTATACCCTGAAATTTCACCATTATTTGCTATCACTGCTTAACTCTTCTCTAATATATAGAGATGTTTGCACGTGTGCATATCTATATATATAAAAGACATATATGCACGTATACACACAGATACGGCTTATTAAGGCAGCTGCCAAGTATAATACTACATAATTGCTGGCACTAATTCCCCAAAATAAAGTGCTTTTCCTCCAACCTTTAAATTTTGAGAGTAGAGAAAATATTAATTTCCTCCCTAATGAAATGAAATTTGATGCAACTAAAGAAGGAAATGAATAATTAAGAACAAAATAACGCTTGTACTGTTCAAAACTCATCCTACATATCCCTAACCAACGTTAAAGAAATACAGATTGTCACAATTCAAATCACTGCTAGAGACTGTGCTGTTTTATCAGCTTCATTTTACAACTGTGCCCACTGGAATCACAGCTCGCTTTGGCCCACGATGTCTAAGAACCTAATCCTGCAAATCACTCACTCATTGAAAACACAGCTTATTACTGCATGCTCAATGCCAAAACTCATTAAATAACTGGAAAGGTTCCCAGGGGCTTCAGCGTGCTTTGGATTAAAGATCTACATTTCAGTTAAATATAGTAGGACAATGATTGCACGCAAGTATACACAACAACTGCACGGCACACAACTACTGTACACACCAAAAACCATGTGCCAGCACCCACATGAATAGCTTATCTGCCAACATGCCTCTTTGCTGCATGTCCAAGTTGCATGGCTTTGCAGAAATCAGTCATTTCTTGCTATCACTGATAGGTATTTTGGTCTGCTTCAAGGTGACAGTTTTCTTCACCGAATGGTTCACTGAAGTCACAACTCAGAATTAAGGCTGAAAAGCACTGCCCATAAAAAACAGACAAATAAACCTTGTTTCCTTGTAACCTTGTTTCAAAGGTTACATCATCCTACCCATTTCAAATTAGCAAAGTATTAATCATAGAGAAGGCATATCTCAAAGAGGTGCTATGATTTATTACAAAAATATCCTCATTTCACCAGGAGTTATTCTGCTTCTTAATTACCTTCCTTGCAAACTCATTTCTGCCAGCAATAAGCAGGCAGAGGTATGTCTATCAAAAAAAAGAAGCTCTCTATTCAAAAGCCTCCACTAAAACTTTGTCAGGCAGCCAGATACTGCAGCAAAATCTTCAGTAGGGCAGCAGCAAGGCAACCAGCCTCCATTTAGCGTATCATAAAAAGACTTTAAAAAGATGGTTGAAAAGTCAGCCAGTTCTTGTTAATTGTTATTTGTTTCCTCACCTTCTTTTAAAGAATTCTTTTAAAAATACCAAACGTGGTATTCGGGTTCAACCAAAGGGAACCAACAAATCACCGTGCCCATAAATGCTGCATATTTATATATAGAAGTAAACAGGGAAGTGAATTGAAGATGGACCATACAAGAAGTGTTCTGCACTTCCTACCACTGCTTCCTTACTGCTCGGTGTTTTTGTCTCACGAGTTTGACGTGGCTGTAGACCCTTCCCTTCCCAGTACCCCAGATCTGAACCATAAG
Organism: Aythya fuligula; assembly: GCF_009819795.1. Classification (NCBI taxonomy): domain Eukaryota; kingdom Metazoa; phylum Chordata; class Aves; order Anseriformes; family Anatidae; genus Aythya; species Aythya fuligula. The sequence goes on along the minus strand of NC_045560.1, from coordinate 138,191,747 downwards.
CCCCAGGGTAACCTATAGGTCAGAGCCCCACCAGATGAACGTGTCATCCTACAGAAAGGTCTCCGCTCCCCCAAAAGGGCCCAACTCTGCTCTCCTGGAAGACAAAGGGAACTGTTGTCACCAACTTCTGGTACACCTGAGGAAATAAAGTGACTTGTGTGCTGTTTCCCCTAGTCCCCAAACAGCAAAGGAGGTATTATTCCACAGTTCAGCCAGCGCTGTACAAGATCTCCTCTTTCCTTCCAGCTCCTTTCAGAAGACGAGGGCACAAGGAGCTGGAGGCAACACCTCGGTTCCCCCCATGGTCCCGAGGCGACAGAGACACCTCTGTCTGTAGACTTTGAACACTCATTTCCTTCACACGAGATCCAACTGGGATGCTGCCTTAGGAAACTTCAGCAGAACGACTGCTAACAGGTGGCTTCTGGGTGTCACGCTCGGGCTGTCGTACCCCCATCCTGCAGGGCTCCCAGGAGGAAGGAATGGCTCGGCTCGAGTGTGGGAGGAGAAAAAAATCTGGATTCGAATCAAGTGCCCTCCAGGTGGAGCATGCAAGTGAGAAATCCGATGCTGGAGATAAGTCTTCCTGGATGCAGGATTTAGTCTCCCGAGAGAGACGGGGATATTTGGTTAGGTGAGCTCTGGTTCTGTTTGATTTTAAAGATCGCTCCCCTGTGCGGTTCCAAGGTCTGGTCTGTTGGTTTTTTGTTGTTTTTTGTTTTTTTTTTTAATTTCTTCCCGGGCCAGTAGAGCGCTTCATCACATAAAGTCTCAGAGGCCCTGGCAAGAACTGCTCTGTGCCGCTTTTGTCTGACTCAGAAGAGAAAGGTCTTTGTGCCTGTGAGGTTAGTTTTAATCTTGAAATTGTGGTGAAAAGGGAAAACAACACTGAGCAGAAACAATGGGGCCAGTTTAAAGATCGTCGCTCAAAATGCTTAAGAAAGGAGAGTCTGTAATTAGGGCTGGAAAATCTTCATCTCTCCCGGATGAGGTAATTGCTGGAGAAAAAGCTGCCTTCGGTGACGTGACTCCGAGTCCACAGCTTTCAAACACCGCAGGGGGATCCTATGGGAATCCCCACACTGTGTGCAACTGGTTATTTTATTAAAGCCTCCAACAAGAACAAGCATGTGTGTACGTGTACACGTGTGTGTGTGTGGTGGGGGAGTCTTCAGCAGGGTGACAAGCTTACCAGTACAACCTGATCTATGCTTGATAGCCCAATACCAAATAATGTTATGAATCCTCTTATTTTTATCAATACATTCTCAGTTCACAGTCCTAAAAGATCAGATACCTGATAACAACCCCCCAAAATAAATAAGCATAAGCCAACATACATTTTAATCACTGCTTCCTGCAGAAATACAAGTGACTCTCTTAAATTTCACCCCTGACTTTTTTTTTTTTAATTCCAGCAACAATAAGTCATTGTTTTAAAATCTTCCTATGCTGTATTTCTGGTGGTCATAGTGCAAACTGTTTCCTTAGTGCTTCTGTGAAGGCCCTCGTGAAAGTCCATCATGCTGGAGATGCCAAATGAACTGCCACATCTGCTTAATGTGCACAATGACCACATGCACGCAATGGTCATCTGTTGTGACTGCAGGGGACAACACACTGCTGTATTTTGAAACGGAATCGCAGAGTAGGGGATATCCATATTTGAGATATCCTTGAATGTTGGGCATTTTGTATTCAACATGACAACAGTACGAGGAGTTTGTTCTGCTGGACAGTGTTGGCTGTTTGTTATTTCTAAGCCCCTGAAAGTCCTGCATTACCCCCACTCATTTTACACCGCCTAATTTCTGTTTGCTTTCTGGAGGCAAACTTGTTCTCATAATTACCTGCAGCTTTTCATTTCTCCTGCACTGGGTCCATGCAGGTAAAACACTGCTACTCTTTTGATGCCTTTATCTATAAGGCACTTCTTAAGGTGCTCTGATGTCCTGGTTTATAACTTCACTACAGCAGTCACAGCCCTGAATGTAAAACCCCATGTCTGAGGGTATCTGACCATTTAAAAATAAAATTTTTTAAAATGCATCAGTTCTCAAAAATAAGCTCATTTCCCCTTGAAAGGACAGTCTGTGTAACACTATAGGAAAAAATGGCACAAACACAAGGAAAGACAGCCCAGCTTACAGAATATTGAGATGAGTATTACAAAATATGGAGATGTTAAAAGTGCAGAAAGGAAGATGCTAATTTAGAGAATGGGAAAATGTGCCTTGCAGTTGACACTGAGTTAACAAGTAGGAAAAATAACTTTTAATTTTTCTCACTAGTAAGAAACTCTGCTCTGAAAGCCCCACAGGTTTTCTTCAGAACTACATCTACCATTATTTGACAGTGACACAGACATGGCCACGACATCATCCTGACAGCTCTGACATACCAGAGCTTTTCTGGGTGGCCAGAATCCCTGGTGTCAGAGAAGGACCACAGATCTCAGGAGACAGAGCTCCCTCACCTCCATCTACCCTTCTTATTAAATAGGAGAAAAGTGGAACAGTGACTGAGGATGGTACTTATCAAGTGATACCATCTGCATGGCTTTTCCTCACCTTTGCCTCCTCATTGACATCCCAAGTAAAGGACACAGCATTGAACGCGATTTCTTCGATGTTCCCAATGGTGTTAAAACTCTCCTTGTAATCAGCTGTAAGAAACAAAATACAACAAATCTCATGAAGTTTTGAACTACTGAAGTTATTAGTAAGCTTAACTGCAAAGAGGTACTATACAGCAACTTGAGTTCGTGTCTAATACATTCCTAGCTAATGTTCTTGCAAAATACTGCTTGCTTTCAAAAAAGGAATCACTGTGACTGCACTGGAAAAGAGTGGGTTCATTAGCTTGGCCAAGGAATGGCCAAAATTGGAAAATTAACTAAAAGCCTTTTTAAACATTTAAAAAGAATCTTGAAGGCTTGACATAAATAAATGACATTTTGGTAAAGCTAAAGAAGCTTTCTAACAGGCTAACAGTTATCAGTGGAGGAAATAATCAGTAGGGTACATTTCTTGCCCAACAGTTTCAAACTTTCTTCAGAATTACTGCACCGGGGGCTGGATCTCTAATTTTTTATTTTAATAAAATAATTAAAACACAGAGATCCTTTCTCCAAAGTGTATCCGAGAGTAAAAGAGATAACAAAAATGTAAACAATTGTTAAATTGAATACAAAATCAGCACTCTCTTCTCACATACTTCTCATGTACAGTTGATGTGGTGTTACCAAATAATTAAAATTACAGAAGGAATCAAAAGCAAGAGGGTGGAAGTTTGAATTTCAAAGACGATGAAAGCATTAAAAACAACAACAACAAACATTAAGAGGAGAAAAGGGGAGAAAAACATGTAAGGAAGATGATTTGTGGCTCTTTCTAACCGAAAAGTGAGGCAGGCCCACTTTTGCACTCCCTTTACCAGCCTGTTTAACACACTTTGTTCTCTTTGATGGCATATTAAGAGAAACACCCTGCTTATAAGGAAGTAATAGCTGCTTGATTAAAGGAACTTCCAGATTCTTCAAGAAAATGCAGCAGCTTTCTCTAGGCCCTATGTATCTCCTTAGCATCCCTTGAGGGCTGCAACTGGACTCGGTGCCAAAGGACTGAGGTTAGATGATGCAGCAATCTCTGTCATTTCAACTTTTGCCCAAATCTGCACTTCAGAAACATGCTGATTCTTAGGGTTGTATTCAGCTATAGAAAGAGGATGTTTTTGTATTCTACAAATGAGAGAACCGAATGGTTTTGATATGCATTTCCTTTGCCTTTCTGAAAATAACCTCTTGGTCTCTAAAAGTAATTTATTGGCAATAAGTGCATTAAAAGCACTTTCAACAAAAACACTCCTGCAAGAAGAATGCTTTAGCACGAGAGATGTGCAGCTAGTACATTTTCTCTCATCTGAAGCACAGGGATGCTGGCATTTCACTGAGCAAGTGAAGCTGTGTTCCTGGTCTACCTGAGTGATTTGGGCTATGGTAGGAATCCAGAGGCACTTTAAGGTGATGCAGCAGCTGACCATGGTGTTTGCTGGCGGGCTTTCCATTCCCACCATGAACTCAGATCCCCTCTCTATCTGAAGTCATTGGCTTCACTCTCTAAATTCAGTGTGGGAATGCAAATGAGAGGAATTAGAAGACACAGAAGTGGTTTAATATGCATGTGCACACATCCACCCACCCCTTAAATTTATGATTCACCAGAAAGTGCCTCGTGTAACTGACTGCTGCATATGGGCGTGCTGTGTAGGTGCTCTTTGGAAAGACATGAACAAGATGTCTTGTAAAGACACGTGTTTTCTTCTCATAAAAGGCTGTCAGATCCCAGCATCCCACCGACCTTCCCATTCCCTTCTCCCAAGACATGCCCCCGCTTCCTTAATTGCCATACACAAATCTCCTGGATTGTGTGTGTGACGTGCTGCTGGAAAGCAGAATTCCTTTCCATTCCCCTTGATTTACGCATAATTAAAGAGAGATCCTTTGTAGATTAAACAGGCGTTTACATCCAAGGATATTTGGAAGTTGTTAGCAGGACTGTTATTGTTCCTCGTCTGCTGCTGTGAGTTACCAGAAATAGAAACTTGGGGTTCTTTGGTATGCAAGAAAACAGCTCTACGGGAAATATTTCCTAGTTTGTTGGGTAAGCTCCATATTAAATGATGACAAATTTCAACATTAGGTGCTAATCACTTTCTTGCATTACATACCATTGTAGTAGGATTTTTATTGAGCACATAAATAATACAAACTTTCCTAGAAAATGCAGGGGTAAAACTCTGGAGCACAGTTAACCAATCTAAAGCACACACTCTCTATGTTCACGTTTGAAGCTGCTCCAGTATTTGTCAATTTATGGTACTGATTCTGAAAAATCAATATTTGACATAATCCAATATTGTATTCTTCATTCGATTTTATTAAAATAAAAAGCTAGTGACCCAGTATCACAACACAGCAGCGTGTCAGCAATATTTCTCATTTCTGCTGGTAAAAACAAAGTGTCTCCTTCTTCACAAAAATCTATAGCAGCAAAAAGCCAAAAAGGCTATTCACAGATAGTTTTAAAGAAGCCTAATACATACTTAACCCTCTATATGTTGATAGTGGGGGTGAGATCCCAAAGAACTACCAGCTGATATTGCCAGACCGCCCCCTGAAGATGGGGCAGGTCTGATACACACCCCCGCACGTAGCAAGCCTCTCCCACTGCCTGCTTAAACACTCCCCAGGGAGCATCCTGGCTGTCTCACTCATGGACAGCCAATTCTCCCCGCTAACTATAGGGGGTGTGGACATCCAGTCCTTCACAGCAGCTCATCAAGCGTCTTGGGCTGAATTCTTAACCTAAAGGAAAATCTTCATCGAATCACATGGTGAGGGTGTTGGCACTGCCATGCAAGGAGCTCCCCAGCACATACCTTCGGAGGCATGAGTACTGCAAGCTTGCAGGGACTAGAAAGTCTTCAAAACAGCCTTCAAAAACAGCCCTGACATGACACTTTCACTCTTTTAATGTGTCATGAGAGGAGTCATTCGGGCTGGGGCCACTTTGGGACTGCTTCCCAGTGCTGGTGTTGTCACCCCTAAATTCCTGCAGTGCTCTCCTGGGTGCTATCAGGAGTCAGCCTGATCCCACCACCACCACCGCCGCCCCCTCTCATTCCTACCATTCAATGGTTTGGTTCCCTCAGGCGGTGAAAACAAGATAGACTTTGTCTGCTTTGGTCTGACTGGGATCGGCTGCAGATGGCTGCTGTGTAAACTGCCCGTGGGAGGGGAGAAGTGCTTGATGTCTAGACACTCCCACAGGCTTCGACTGCAGGCTCCTTGGCAGCAGGGACGTGTTCTCCCTCTGCTCCAATCTCCCAAGCATGCAGATAGGGCAGCTGGGACTGAAATGGGCTTGTAAATACCTCAGGTGGGATGGCAGTGAGCAGGTCCCTCAGGATAGCACAGCAGGGCTCGGGGTTTCTCCCTTGTTTCTCTCTGAAACCCGACAAGACAAAAAACGGGAGGTGTGGGAGTCCAGGGAGCTCATTTGCTGTCACCATCGTGATGGCATCTCAGCTCTCAGGATGGGCTTACACAACACTGGGGCTCTTGCAGCGACACAGCCCCAAAACACTCACATCTTCCTGGGCTAGAAAGCCTCCTGACTAGCTAACAGAACTGATACGTGGTCAAAGAATGGATCAACCTTTGAGGAACAAAAGGAAACAGACACTGCTGAGGAGGCACAGACATTGATTTCCCAGCAGCAGAAGAGGGAACACTAACAAATACACGTGCAAGTGGAAGATTTTCTTTGCGACTACTTTGGACCATTCCTTCTGCATGGTCTGCTTCATAGACCATATATACAACACACACATACAAGCCATGCACACATTGCCAATGCATCCCACTGCATCCTTCTGCAAGGTACCAGAACTTGCCACACACTCTGCCATCTTCTCCAAAACGTCTTCTCATACGTACCAATGTCAAGGACCCTCTGCTTTGCTGTGTGTTGCCGAGAGTGCCAGTATTTCCAGTATTTCAGCTGCTCGTCTCTGTTTTTATCCTCACTAAAAACAACCATGACCACGCTCTAAGAAAATCAACAGCAGAAGGTGCATTAGTTAGTAGGTAATTAACAGGCAAAACCCACAAAAGTTAAACTCTCCCATATGCTTCTAATGCTGATCCACTCACTGCCCTCCCACAGCACTTGGATTGTAAAAGATTGTTGTTTTTTATTCCAGCCCCAGACTGGAATATTTCCTAGGAGAAATGCAGTTTTAAAGCAGTGGTGGTGTTGTTATGAAGCTCCGGCTTCCTGGGTAAAGGGAGGACATTTTCAAAGAGCAGTTCAGCCGTGCTTGGGTTACTGGTGACAATGCCAGGGAGGAACAAGAACTTCAGAGGGAAGTCTCATGGGGTATCTTCGTGCTTTGGGGAGTTAAGAGAAGAACCCAATTTGTGTGGGTTACATGAATAATAATAGGTCCTGACAAAAAATGTAACAGGTAACTTGCTGCAAAAGCCAAAAACTCACACAATTTTTATTCCATAAAATAGAAGTATTTGAGCATAATTAATGAGTGGTGGCAATGTTGATGCTTTTCTTTATCTTCTTCCATGAATATACAGCTTTAGCGTGTAGTCCAAATACCCTTAGGAAGAGGGCTCTTGCATGCATGCATTCAATGATAAATTCAGTGTGAACATTTACTGAGCTTTTCAGTTTAAGTTCTGGATTCCCCTCATTTAAACCGCGTGTTTCAAAGGAAACAGATTGAAATTTTATGCAAAACTTCACATGAGTAATGGAGGCTTTTTCACAGGAGCCCCCTGCTGTAGTCAAGCAAAATTAAAAAAAAAAATACAAAATGATAAAAAAAATGCTAGGTAACCTGCAAAGAAAAGAAATAATGGAGGACAAAAAAATTAACTTGTGAACATCTTTTGCTTCCATTCTTCCTTTAGCCCTGAGTCACCAGGTTCTTAAAAAATACCAACAAATTATTTGATAAGCAAGGAACTAGATCAGAATTGACATGCACGCTGGCTGGCCAGCAGGTGTGTGCTAGCTGCTCAGCTCATACACTCAGCAGGACTGGCAGCTCAGACTGTAGCTTTTCCATCAAGGGCAGCATTCATTCGGGTCTTTTTCCTCTAAGAACCACTAATGTGGAACTTGTAGAGGATTAATACCTTCAAAACCTCTTGCCCCTCTGTCAGGTCTGAATGGAATCGGCAGTAAATTCATCGCTTGCTTGGGTGGGCGCCTGGCAAACACAACGCAATCGTGAAAGTTGTGTGGGATTTCATGATCTTCTTTAAACTATACATCCTCTGGAAGAAACGGTCTCATCTCTGCTTTACAGTTTCCATCTCTTCATCTGCCACGGCTTCAAAACTCGTGTGGCTATGCAGTGAATCACTTGTGAGGATTGGTTTTCATCCAGATCAGTGAGCTCCCGATTCCTTTCCAGCTGTACTAGAGCTGGCACTACAAAGGGTGGCTGTTGGGTGCAGAGACTTTTCACCAGTAGGGAGGTCTTACATCAGCTTCAGCCAAAATGAAACTCCATCATCAACCTCGTGTTCTTCAGAAACCAGGACAAAAATGAACCCCTGTTCAGGTTTACAAATCATTGCTTCTCTTTAAGAAGAGCATCTCCAAACTTATGACAGAAGCAGTTAGGTTGTCGTCTGCTTCACTGACATTGCTTTTCATTGGATTGTGTGACTAGAGTCACACCATTTTGAAGGGACTTCATTTCTTTGGATGGAAACACTTTTGCAACCTCATACGTATGCAGCCCTTTCAGCTTCAGGGTGAACTTGGCAGGGCAGCGGCTCTGAGGCTCATTGTTCATTCCAAGGTTACAGGGATTAGGATTTGCTTACTCCAAAACATTACCAGGGAAATCAGGAGGCCTGCTCACCAGGCAGATGTTGCTGAGCACCCAGCTCCAGCTCTATTTTCAGAATCCAAGATGCAAATCATCCATTTTGGTATACCAGGTGAATATCAAGTGAAATTTCACACTTCCAGAGTTTTAAAATTGATGTCACAAAGGATGGTGTGCAGTTTTTCACATTTTATCTGAAATGCTCTGGAGAGCACCTGCTGAAGTGCACAAGATGGACTTGCAGAGCAGATGTAGCAGTTTTCCTATTTTATTTTATTTTTATCAGGGCAATGATAAATTCATCGATGTTGAGAGCGATATCTGTGCGATCATTATTCTGTTAAACCATAAACTAAGGCAGATACATATGTAATCGATTAACTTATAACTCATTGATTAACCCCAACATACTCGAGGCCACCAGCAACATCACTCTCCCAACTTTACACCAGGCATAAGCATAACCTTTTTCTGTCCTCTCCCACAATAAAATAAAAAAAAGAAAATAAAAAACCAACCAACCACAACTACATTTATCTGAAGAGCTCCGTTCCCATCAAGGAAAGAAGTTGGACTATACCCTGACTTTGCTGATGGGATGCCGGAAGCATTTGTTGTCACCCGTCTCGCTCAGGGTAATGGCGTAGAACTGTCCTTTGTTTAAATAGGTCATGGGCCCCTCCCCTTGCTTTTGGCGCAGGGATTTGGTAGCTTCTAGCGTGTACTGAAAAGTGCTGTTGAAAAGACAAGGAAAGAAACAGCAAGAAAATCCACATCACTTTCTCTTTTTCTCTTTGTTTCCATGCATTGCATGTTGCATACGGTAGGTACACATGGCGTTAAGGCATAGGAAGCAAATAACAAAATAAATAAATTTCCAGGAAAAGGACACGCAAGCACAGAAAAATACAATTTTCCTTTTTTCAAGTTCATTAGATCTGGAGATTGAGCACAAAACTATCTGGACTGTGAGTCTCTTGGATCATAGGCCACAGCTTTACTTACTCTGGAAAGAAGCATCACAAAGAACAAGGCTGTGCACCCCACAGCGAGCGCCACGTGCTAGGAAGGAACACGGCATAATTTACAGTATTACAGGGAAATCATCTGCCTCCACAGACATTTAAACTTAGTAGTGCCACAGAAAAAAAACAGCTCAGGAAGAACAGAACAAAACTTGCTGCAAAAGATGCACATGGAGAACAGAAAGTGCAGCTGCTGCTCTCAGCACAGGGCAGAGAAGCAACACAAACAGGAGGGACAGAAAGCTGATTTCCTTGCAGACAACATGCTACCAAGGTTTTTACATGTCTTCTCCAAATTAACCAGAAGAAAACAGTCAGATTTAGTTGGGTTCTGCAATTAAGCAACCTCCCCTGGAAAAAATATAAGAATTAGAGAAAAGGGAGGGCTTGCCCTTGTGCCCGAAGTGAGATTGTAGAGAAGACCCTCCCTCACAGGAGATCTTTTCATCTTTAGGAGCAGAACATGAGCTATGAAAAGTTTAAAGCCCTATTAACAAGTGAACTGCTAGCTGAACACAGTTCCCACAGAGCCTCTTCCAGCCACCTCCTCCAGTGATGGACTTGAACAATAATCCAATAAAAACCGTGCCCGCAGCTCCTCACATTCTCTTAAATGGAAAATAATGTTAACCCTGCAGAATAAATCTTGTCTCCAAACTGCATTTGGCCACATTCCTGATCAATTCTTTTTTAACTCAACAAGGCACTTGCAGGATGTCCCCACAAACTAAGGACACGGGGGAAGCATTTTCACAGAGGTCCCAATTCAGCACAGTATTTAAATGGTGCTGGAGAAGAACCAAAAAAATGAATACGTTGCTCTAAAATAAGTGCAACCTTAACTTCCCAGTTCAAACAAATACTTTGGATCATCATAACACTGCCATAGCAATATGGAAAAAGGGAAAGAGAAAACATTTTTAACTATCCAGTGGAGGGGAAGCACTAAAATGCATGAATAATAATAATGTTTTTTAAATATCTGCTAGAAGAGAGTGCGGAAGTAAAACCCTGGTCCACAATTTCTGTCCAAAAGGAAGAAGTTTCAGTTTATCGTTAACCAAAAATGAAGGCAATTTCTACGAGCTTCTAAAAGCTTAATCTAGCTTATAAATTGAAATGTGTGTGTTTCAGAAAGACTTCACAGAACGTAAAGCCCAGACATGCTGCACCTGGCCAGTTTTGCTGTCTCCGTGTGGTACCACTTGGGAAGTTTCTTCTTGTTCCCAGCTGGCAATCGGAGTACACACAGTAGCAGGAGGACTGCTATTACCCTTAAAACTTAGTTCAGTCACTCAGATGATTATAATGCTATTCTGAATCTCACCACGGGTACTAAAGCCCCATGTAGTTAAGGAATCTTGTATCAGGTCTTCAATTACTTTCACATTCACCACTTGCTCTTTTTCAATCCAAACCTTTCATTTCCGAGCACTTACCACTTCCACACAATTCCCAGGAAAGACATATTTTGCTTTTCTTAGCGTAGATTTGGAGGTTACCTTCTAAAGCGGACCTGGGTCACAGCACAAAAGACTTAATGTCTGAGAACCATTGCTTCAAAATCCCATTTTTTAAATATCCAGTGTAAGTGAGCACTTTTTATTAAAGACCTTAATGACTCTTTTAATATTGCTCAGAAAAAAAAGACCAGGCTGTTAGAAACCTCCACTCCAGAAGCAATCATATGGCTACTCCAGGAAAAAAAAAATGCAGGCATGTTCGTGTTTCTAAAATGAGAGTCATCTCTCAGATATAAACAGAACTATTCACAAGATTAAAACTAAGCATTAGCTTATAAATTTTACTGATAGCAATCTTCAGCAGTTAAATGACTATGCTTTCTTTGCCCATTCTGTGCATTCATTTTTCTGTGCTTAGCAGAGAGGATAATAATCCTTTCGAATTTCAGTTTCTAATTTTTTTTCAAAAATCCTTGAAATGTTTTTTTTATTCTTTTTTTTTCATGATTTGTAAGAAATGTTTTACTTGTATTATTTTGTAGGTAAACATGAAGAATGTCAAAAAGTGGTATAAAAAGACAGAGGGTTTCCCAGAAAGCCTACAAGGAGTACCTAGGAAAGCTGGAAGGAAAAACATAAAGCCATATTTCATAAAGCCATATTTCATAAAGCCAAATTTCATAAAGCCAAATTTCATAAGGTGAGTGGAGCCAGTTCAGCCATCCTGAACGTTTGGGCTGTGCATCCTGCTGTCCTGAGAGATGGGAAAGATCTTCCCTGACACAGCTGTCAGAGCTCTGCCCTGTTACCTGGGGGGGCTTCTCTTAACAGCTTTAATCTCACATAACTCAAGAGGAGTTACAACCCAAAACAGTGCTGGGAAAACATAATAGATGAAGATACAAACCCATCAGATTTGAAAGGTAACACACAGAGGAGGATAAGGGGAGAGCCGTGCTGGTCAGTGTCAAGTGAGGCCTGCAGGTGCCTCGGGGTGACAAGAGGGAGGGTGGGAGCCCCTCCTAGATACATTCTTATGTGATGCCAGCCAAAACATTTCAAAGTTTATGCCATACCTTGTTTGTTCGTAAATATATTCCTCAGCCCCCACTGACACACTGCGATACTTCTGAAAAATGAAAACAGCAATTATGTATAGTTTGATGCAAACAGAATTAAAAGACCAATAAGAGCAAAATTGTGCTTGTTTAAGGACGCTTCAGAAGAAACCATCAGCCATTTAAAACTAAAAGCCCTAAAAATTGAGGTGGAGTGTCCATGGTCTTTATGCTGGAATTGATAGAGATAGTTCATTTATACCAAGCTTTTAGTTTTTCATAACCTAAGAGCTCCAGGAATGTAGCTGAAACACACCTTGTGCATTGTTGTACTCCCTGCCTGCATATTAGCCTATTCTAAAGCAAGCCTGTAAATGCACATCCCATCTCAAAGACAAGCAGACTTTCTAAAGAAATCCAAATTTTCCTACTGATTTCCCAGCGATTTTGTTTTGTTTTGCCTTATTTAAAATTATGTGTGTGGACAGAGGTCCTTAAGGCCTATAGTGAAATGTTGATAAAACTTACCATATGCCTGTTTTGAGTAAGTGTGGTGATGCTGGCTAAGACTTTGATCAAGGGTCTGAAGCACCCTGAGGAGAGCTGGGACTGCTCAGCCTGGAGAAGAGGAGGCCCAGGGGATCCCATCACTGTCTGTAAATCTCTGACAGAGCCAGGCTGTGTCAGTGGTGCCCAGTGCCAGGACAGGAGGCCCTGGGCACAACCTGGCCCCCAGGAGGCTCCCTGAGCACCAGGAGCCCTTCTGAGCTGTGCGGGTGACGGAGCCCTGGCACAGGCTGCCCAGAGGCTGTGGGGTCTCCTCCTTGGAGCCCTTCAGCAGCCGCCTGGACGTGGTGCTGGGCACCCTGCTCTGGGTGTCCCTGCTTGGGCACGGGTGGCACCGGCTGGCTCCAGAGGGCCCTGCCGGCCTCAGCCACTCAGGGAGTCTGTGAAAGTATTTCACCTTCAATATACCATTCTGTTGGAGTGAAATGCACACTTTACTAGATGAAAGAGACCAAGAGTCGCTCTTCACAAGGTGAAAACACACCTATCGAAGCTATCAAAAATTATATCAAGAGGTGAATTTCTCAAAAATGAAGTCTTATTGCAAGGATTTTTACCCTGCATGCCTCTCCATACAAGCCCATTTGTACTCTATTACACAAGCCTTGCATTTTCTTCTTTGCTTGCCTTTTGCCTGAAACACATTTTTAGCGATTCTCATTCCCTGATGGATCATTACATTTAATCTCCGGGATTTATTTTGTGATCACCACTCATCAATAAAAAGCTGTTTCATTTCCAGAAGCCTCAAGTCAGGTCATCTTTAAACAATTTTTAATTCCACCTTGTGTGTAACTGTGCCACAATAAATACCCCGTAAGATACTAGTGAAGTGCAAAGGCAATGTGTACCAGTTAGGAGGATTTCCTGAAGATTAGAAGTCACAGATTAATGCACATCAGAATATATAAGCTAAATAATGTAAGAAATCTAACCTCTGATGGGGTCTCGTGGGAGATGTTCCTGCCCATGGCAGGGGGGTTGGAATTAGATGATCATTAAGGTCCCTTTCAACATTCAATTTACTTACCTATCCTTGAAAATTTTGTCCTACATTATAAAGGACTCATAAATTAATCACAGCTAAATAAGAAAACAAAAGAGATGAGAAAGGTATGTTTACATTCCTAAAATTGTACCGAAAGCACACAACACACATCAACCAAGGCATCCACTACCACAGGGATCTATAAAAACTCGGCGCTCCTTCAGTATAACAGAACTGAGTCACTCAGTAAACATCTTAAGACTATTTCAAACACTACAGTATTTAGGAATACTTTTTTTTCTAAGTAAAAGTATTCTAAAATACTTCTTATTTCTAAATACTGCAGTATTTAGAAATGCAGTGGTTGAGAACAAATGAAGGGACAGGCGAAGTGTTTCTGCAGCGAGGTGGGAAAGCTCCCCCTGCTCCCCTGGGTCACATATATGTGAACATTTTGGGCTGGGAGGCTGCTAGCAGCAGTACTAAGCTCACCTATATTTCAAGCAGCTACAGATGGGGACCTAGTTAAAGCTCATTTGCCTGTACAGAGGTGAGGTGAAGACACAGAGGAGAGAATGCCACCTGAAAATTCATTCCCCCCACTTTTGCTCTTAGGTTTGAGCTGCCTATTTCTCCACAGGCTGCAGAGAAAGCCTAGGTGGCAAGTATCATACTCTGTTTTAAAAGATTATCAATAATTTTAAAATATATATTTTTTAAATAAATTTAAAATGACAGATACCATAACACAGAGTTTGGGATGCAAGGCCAGAAAACAGATGTAAGTTCCCATTTTACCCACCAGGCTGAACACCTTTGCACTTTAGACACAGCACGGTGAGCAGCACAGACTGCCTGTGTGGGTAGCTTCCAGCAGCAGGTCCCCTCGGGAACCAGCATGGTGGTGGAACTGCTCAGCTGCAGCTCGCCAGGGAAAGCCGTGTGTACATTATCAGCAGACTTCCATAAAAAGTCATTGACCAGTAACAAAGAAAAATAGCTGAAATACCGTGATTTGCTGATGCACAACTGTGTTTCTAATCCCAAGTTTGATTTTCCTGATTTTGCAATGGCAAGCTGGAATTCCCTCATTAATTGTTCATTTAGTTGACCTAGAAATGTTTCTAGATCTTAAAATGGATTTCACTTTCAGACGGCTTGATCTACAATGCTAGTGTGGGGACAACTTACTTTTCTACCGTAGGCATACAAAAACACACCAAATTTCTCATACATTCAGTAAGAGCCACCTACCCTTAATGTGGCTTGTCTTGTGCTTTTGTTTGTTACTTGTACAATTTCACAGAGGAGGAGGAGAAAATCCGAGGAGAGCTTTACCACCTAAGATGTCTAATTACTTGCAGAGGCACTGTCAGCCTTAAATAATTTTTACCTTTCTACAGTTCTGACTTGTATGCATTATTTTGCTGCAGGCAAAAGCAGCCAGAGGTACTTCTTTTCCTGCCTGTTAACTTCTCCATTCCCCTCCAGCCAATTCATTCTACTAGTTTAGCTCACTTGCATGTGTTGCAGAGCAGTGCCTGGTGCAACAGACAGCTCCTGAATAAATTAGGTTTATCCAGCAGCACAGACTGGCACTGCTCATTTGCACTTTGAGGAGAACATCAGGAATTTCCCAGTTACAAATGGCTGCTGTTTCTTACTGCTCTGAATAGGTCTGAAGGCAGATCTAGTTAATGGACAACAGATCTTTCAGAATGGCAACTATCCTCTACTTGCTTCAATATCCCTGAAGACAAAAGATCACTGTTACCGTCCGAGTTTGGAATAAACAACTTTAAAAATGTTTTCTGAAACACCTCATGGTGTCCCCCTATAACGAGAGCACAGACAGACAGGATCATGACGAGATGAGTTTGTTGAAAATAGCATTACTGTTTTTCTAATGGTTCTTGTGGACAGCTCAAGTCTCCTTATCTTGTTTACAAGCTCAAATCTCCTTATCTTGTTTACAGCTTTTTATTGAGTTCTGAGATGCTAATTGGAGATGAAAAACTTACTTCTGTTCCTCCATCTTTGAAGGTGTCACTGTAGGTACTGTCAGGAGTACTGCGCTGGTCATCTTTGAGATAATTTGTGTGGGGAGCAATGTTGGACACTTCGTATGGCTCGAAGATAACCCCTCGGTGCTCCTCATTTTCTCCTCTTGCATAGTGTGCTTGTGGGGTCATAAAAACAGGGGTGAACTCCTCTGCTTTTACCACAGTCACTCCAGTCCCCGTGATTGGCGTCGAGCTGCCAGACACGTTTGTGTTGTATTCCCTTTTGGATGACTCCAGCGGATCTTGGTTCAAGGACAGGTTAACGGGCACCGTCTTCAGGACTTGCACGCGGTTCTCTCCCCCGCTCAAATTGCTCTGAGCTTCCGTGGTGTTGAGACAATTTCTGGGAGACAAAACCAAAAAACGTTATGGACTGTCCCAATAAAGTAAATCTCCTCCTCAGATAGCTGAACGGTCTGAGATGGCAGGGAAGGAGATGTGTGCACTTTCAACCCCATAACAAGTAGTACATTAACAAACACCAGGCACACGACGTTGCCAGGCAAGCAGAGAGGTCCCAAACTTTTTAACACCTTGAGAAAGACAATTGGGAGGACTTTTTACGATAAAATTCTGCACATCTGGGGTTATTTTTGTCTTGGCTTATAATTTGGATGCAAAGTCAATCCACCAGTGCAACAACCTTTGGGCACAAAGTAAGCATGGAGAGCAACACAAGGCATGAATCACTAACAGTAAATAATTTGCATGTGAAATAGGAGGAACAGCAAAATTTGTGTGCTGACACATGCTGTCAGGCTGCTGACGGGCCGCTACTGCTGGTGTGAGCCTGGTACCAATGCTCCTCTGCAAGAACAGGCTCAGGAATCCCGTGGTATCAGGGTAGATCAGTAACGAGATCGTGGCTGCAAGGCAACCCCCAGCAGCATTCCCACGTCTCTACCTGTGGCTGCTGTAGAAAACAATCAGATTGTTCACAGCAGCTGCGCTGACATTAGATTGTTAACCTATAAACCTTTCAGTAGGTTTCTGCTTTGTCTTCAGCCCAGGAGATCTGTTCTGACACCAGGGTTCCTCTCGCTCGGCTCCCCACCGACAGCCAGCTTTGTCGATCACACTCAATTTGGGAATTTATTTGGAGTTGGCAGATGTAAAGCTGTCCCTCAAAACACTCTGGTGTCCTGCTCTGAAACAGTGACTTTCTACCTACTACCTATTTAAACTTTGTCACAGCACAGCCAGTAAACACCCCAGAGGGCAGTCCTGAATTAGCTACATTGAAATAAACCTCATGCAGCTCCTCTCCGCTAGGATTTTTCATGGAGATAGCTTCCTAAATGCAAGAACTTTGTTCTTTCTCTGTAACTACAGGCTTTCCCTGGTGCACAAGCCTTAATGAAGGCAGGAATCTGCTTCCTCTGACTCATCGAGTAACTTGTAGACTACTGAGAGGGGCTGAAATCTGAGATCAGCAACAAAAGCTTTCCAATGGAGTAATTTTAACAGTTATTTGCATATGGGTGGACATACAGTTATGTTAAATTAAACTATATAAATTAGGCTACTGAGTCCAAGTTACTTAGACTTTGCCCTACAAAAAAAGAAAGAAAGAAAAGCAGTCAATAGCCAACTATCAATACAATCTGGTTTTACTGATCTCAGCAGCAGCAAAAGAACAAAACAAAACAGAAACCATGAAACTTTCTGCTACTTTTCAAATTGCATGTTTAATAATCCCATTCTATTTTTTAATAAATGAAAAGGGAGCAAACTTTGCTTCCCCAAACGCTCTTCATTCTTTTATCTTTTGGAAGAAAACCATAAACCCTCAGGCTCTCATAGCTTCTTCAGTTCCCAACCGATCACTACTGTTAGTACCGGGTTGTATGAGTTGGAGTAATACCGTACCTTTTATCTTGGTCTTCTTGATTATCATTCACTTTGTTAACAGACAACAGCCTTTTATCTCTGGGAACCTGAGAACAACATCAGGCATGGGGTCAGGTAAATGCAACTGGCAGGTATTTGCAACTTCAGACTGCTAGAAAAATGTAAATCGATCAGTTTTGTCTAATTCACAAACGCCAGGAGCTGTGTTTCTCTGGGAGACTGATCGTGAACAGGAAGAGAATTTTCAAAGGGAAAAACGCAGAGGTTGTGCTTTTTCCTAGTTTTTGGGCACACAAATTTGGAGCAAAGCTCTCTTTGGCGTGTCTGACGCTCAGACATGCACACCTTTCACTGGATAACAAACGGTGGGGATGAAGACATGAACCTTTGGTGAACACTGCGTGGAGACCCTTTTAGCCCAGAGGAAGCAGGGTTTTCAGTTCGACCCCAAGAGCCAGCGGCACAGCCCTCCTGTTAGAGAGCAGTTGGGAGGATGCAGAACTCCTACCAGGGGACGTTTGCAGATCCTTTTCTTCACTAGCATGGGGAGAGGTCGGGGCACCCTGGTATGTCATCAGAGGACACTGACTTCTGCTTTGCTGAGTGCACTGGCAGCCACAAGATGTAAAAATGAAGTCAAATCTGACCCCAATAGCCTCAAAATCGACACCAAAAGTGACTTACAGATTTGCCTTCCCACATACTGGATTCCTGACACCAGCATAGAAATGAAATCACCAAGGGCAAAGCTGCTGCCGTGACTGTGTTTTTCTTTTCTTGCTGAAGCAGTAAATTTGGAACTAACACTTCTACTGTTTTTGACAAGAGAAGGTATACCCACTCCATCACAGCAGCTAACTCAGATTAAAGAGCAAGAATAGACCCAAGAACAGGCTTAAGTCTTGCTTCTTATCTCTAAATACTTCACAAAAACATCAGGAAAACATAAATTTAGAGAGAAAAACAATACAGTGCACTACAGTAGCCAAGGTTAACATCAGCTATAGCTGCAAGATAGCAGCAGAGTCCAAGAGTGCTAACCAGAGACTTTCCTGCTCTTAGGGACATCCTCTCTCCCTATTAAGTGTCCTGCTGGTTAACAAAGCTCTTTCATGTATTTTAGAAGTGGGATACAAGCCACAGCTCACACACGTTGATTCCCATGTTAATATCATGTTTTTATCCCTGAAGGAAGGTCTGTGTTTAGGTAAATATCAGTACAAGAAAAAGGAGAAGGAAAAAAAGGAGTTATATTCAGCTAATTCCTATTGACTGGAAAAAGCCCTTCAAAAAACCACCATTACCAGGCACATCAGAACAAATGAGCCATATGATAAACAAGGACAATTCAAGGGAGCCTTGTGCACTGGAAGTCCTCCTCTGCACTTCCACGGTACAGCACAGAGCTGAAATTAGGTTTTAACTTCCTCTTTGAGAGCATCAAGAATAATCCTTTTCTCCCACTTTGACAGAAGTAATTATTGAATGCTGGAAAGGGCTTTGAGATTAACACAGTTTATTCCATCTGAACCCCCGAGTCTCTTGCAACTGCCTGGAATGAGGAACAGATATGTTTATTGGAACACAGTTATGGGAAGGGAATGGGCTGTTCTCTGTTTTTATAAAAAAATCCAGCAGATTAATGAACTGCTAGATACCAGGGTATTACTAAGACAGAAGCCAATACTCCAGATGGTCATACACATCCCGAATTTTATGAAATTAACTTCAGACTCTGGCATTGTGGTAAGTCTGCGAAGCAGAGAATAGGATCTCTCCTCATTCTCACTGGGAAAAGTCCTCTACTGACAGCAACACACAAAAGAATGGAACATCTCTTGAAATATTATCAGTAGAGAAATAAAGCATTATTTAATCATAAGGTTGGTATATGGCATCTTGCAATAATACCCTTTTTCCTCAACACACATTTAATGATTGTAGCAGAGACTAGGAAGAGAAGCCCATTCTCTAAAAGCATTTATAGTAATAAATGCCAGCAGCAGAGGTTTTTCATTTTTAACATCCATTTCCACTTCCTTATGAATTAAGAGGGGAGCTGGCATTGTTCTACTGCCTTTCAAAGATCATCCGTCTAGTTCAAGCTGAGGTGGCTTCAGGAGCACTGAGGTAGTTTAAGTGAAACGAACAATTTCATATTTTAGTGTTTGCTAGGCAACACAGATTCTGTTTCCAGAGCACAAAGAGGTGAGCCTAGGTTTCAGAGTGAAATTTCTGCGCCCTGTAGGGCTCTCATCCAATTTCAGCAGAAGCCCTGTTTCAGCTATGAAATATATGAAAAAGAAATGCGGTATCAAAATGGTAGGCAAAGCCCTGGGCATAAAACCAGATACAAACTGAAATTGTTTGTCAACGGCTCCCCTGTAAATTGAATTAGATCTGTGTCCAGCTCCATTTCTGTCCTCCACCTTTTGATTACACTGCAAACTTCCAGTGCAAGGGCTAGACCTCACTGTGAGTTTGTACACAGCCTGCTGCAATCATTGGACAAATAAAAATAACATGGGAAACTGTCAGATGAGAGATACTGCAGCCAAAGAACAAACTGAAACATGTGTGGAATGAAGCAAAATGCAGACAAACCTACACATGGACAAGGTCTCCTGTTTTCCACTTATTAAGGAATATTGGAAGTAAAGAAGCACAAATAAAAAGGGGGCTTATTCATCCATGGTTCTTCCCAGGTAAGAGGAAGAATACAAGGCTGAAAAAGAAATAATGCTTGCACTGATATGAAATTTTTGATTTTGTTTTTGTTTTTGTTTTTTTTTCCTTCCAGAACTAAATACATGAAAACAGATGCAGACAGGCTTCCTAAAACAGAAAGGATGCTCGATGCAAGTAGCAGAGAGAAAACAAGACGTAGTGACTCCTGTCTTTGAAAAATGGCTCTTTGGATGCCTGTTAAAGTCGGGCCTCTGCCAGTGCAGCAGGGTGGAATAAAGATGGAGTTACCTACTTTATAATAGTCATACAACAGGCCAAGAGCAGCAGCACTGTCCTCATCACCATTTATGCTCATCATAGCCTTGGTAGCTGCTGTTAGGGGGTTCTCCAAATACGACTTCCAGGCTTCATCCTCGCTGGTGTACGCTCGTCTGGTGTTGAATGAAGTGTCATTTGGCACTAAGGCCACAAGTCGCTTGTTACTGCATAGACAGGAAGAATAAAATTGTGATCCAGCAGGGATTATTTTATTTGTAATTCACAAGGCATGTTAAAGAACATCACATAGCTAAACGAAAGTCATATGATTACATCAAGCATCTCTGTAATAAACTTTGTGACATATTTATCAGTATTAGACATCTTCAGAACTTAACCAAAAAATTGTGTGTGTAGATCTTCTTATAATTCAAATGGTTTTTTACTAATACAGTTAGATCTATTAAAATATTTTTAAATTATTTGTAAAAAAAAAAAAAGGACGCAACAATACAAGAGCAACTTTGCACCAATATTTCTGCCAGATGTACACTTGATTGGGGAAAAATGCATTTATCTAAGATCATTTACAGTAAAAAGACATGAATGGAAAAAAAAAATGAAATTTATGCAATGGTACTCTAGTGTTCACCTAAACTGAGTCCAGTTCTGTATTTAATAACTGGGTACATCCTATAATTGAGCTATTCTCTGCTTTTGGAATGCAATTTGTCAGCAACATCAGACAGCCTGTGAATAGAAAAGATATGAGCAATGGGTCCAGCGCATGGAACACAAGAAGTTAACATATTTGGGCTCGGTTCCCACTTTATCACTGACCACATGTAGTTACAGAGCCATGGCAAATATACACAAGCCCATTAGGAGGTGGGATTTGCAGTGGAGCGGTTTCCTCCAGCCCAGGAGTGGTACAAACTGCCCAGTGCCAGTGGATATCATGGGAGATTACTTTGCCACAGATGGGGCTGAAATTTCCAGTATCACGGAAACATTGATCAAGATAGTGGTACCTGCTTTGGTAAAATGTTTAATAATCGCAGGGATAAAAGAGCTAGGGGAAAAAAAAAGAAGTAGCATTCCTATTACACAAGATAGCAGGAAAACAGAGTAGGCAGGGAAATAGTTGGAGAGAGGTGTGCTCACTGCACGTTGCAAGAACACTGCCAAGGTTTATGGCTCAGGTTACACGGATCCTGATGAAACTTTTAACACATTACACTGCACAAATCCCAAAGCTGCAACGACTACGGAGCGACTGAACACACTGCCTTCACTGGTGAGACTAGCCACGCTATTCCCCGTGACTTTTGAAAGATATTTTGTGCTATTTTCCACATATAAATCGTCTGTTTCTCAGTCTCCTCTTTATGTTCTCCCGTCCTACAGGGCCAGCACGACAAAATTGGGCTGTTGCAAGGAATTGTCATCCAAAAACCACACAGCCAAGGTGCCTGCTCGATACGGGCCCTGCTGAATCCACAGGTCGGACAGGGCACGTCCTCTCAGCCACGGGATGGGAACGTCTGTAGGATCCAGCCCACAGCACACGGACTTCATGCTGAAGCCAAATGTTTTCTCTGGCCTTTGAGGAAGAGGAGGGGGTGGCTGAGATTAGCATCTCTTCGGTACAAGGGCACTGTTTACAGGTTTCTTTATTTAATGAAAAACAAAATCATCTACGTGGAACAAGGAGTACAGTTTTGTGAACTCTGGGGGGGAAGAGGGCATTTCATAGCTTCACAAAATACACCCAACAATTTCAGTTCGGGTTACGTCTTCCTTTCATCTAAAACACTTGGGTTTTCAGAAGTTTCCGTCCTTTCCTGAGGGCCTTCCTTTCTGCCTGGCCTTTTGCTACCTCTTCCAAAGATTTCTGCCCTCCTTGTATTCACATCTGTGTCTTCGCAGGTTTGTTAGAAAAAACAAAAGCTGAAGCACAAATTAGGAACCGGGGGAAAGACAGCACTGCTAGGCCTGCTTTCCTTTTCAATAGTTTATTGTTAGCGACTCAAATCAGATCTGCGGCGGCCCCATTGTTTGTGCCAGGGGTGGCTGAGGGCCTGTTCCCGTCCTGGAAGAGCCAATCCTCTCTGGCTCGGAGCTCATTTTCCATGCAGGGATTCTCCTTTCCTCAACAAAGCTCCCCTTCAGCCACGCCGCCGGCGTTTCGGGGCAGGCAGCTGTCTGGTGAGGCACACGAAACTCCTCGCCTTCCTGAAGTGATCTTAGCTCACCGTCGAGAGCCGTCCTTTGTTAGGCCACGCTCTCGTGTTAGTTAGAGTTAGAGTTAATTAGAGTTAGTTAGTTAGAGTCCTAACTGATTTATGAAGGCTACAGGCAGATTGCGAGGTGCCGTTTAAAAACACCTCAGCAGCCGTGCTGTCTGAAGAAACGCTGGAGGGGAGGAGCCCGCCCGGCCTGCCCTAACAGCAAAGGCAGTCCAAAAGTGATAAAAAAGTAGTGCTGGCCCTCAGAGGTGTCGTGTGTGATGCTGTTGGGAAGGGTTAAGGTAAAGGAGACCCGGTTCCAGCACAACCAGGCCTCGAGTGAACAGCGGGGATGGCCGGGCAGCCACAGGGGCACGGGCCCAGAGCCTCCCCAGCATCTCCTCAGAGCGTGTTTGCGCTAAAACTTCGGTTTTCATGTTTAAAACTTCAATAATCTCCTCTGGCCAGAGACGGTCTGCAGCATAATCAACCGCCACACTCGTTGTGTTTACTCTGCAAACAGCCCGAAACAATAGCACTAAGAAAAATAAAAAACTTCCTCTTCCCCCCCCTCCCCAGCCCTGTAATCAGCTCTGTGGGAGGTTAATGGTCAGGCCTAATTATCATGATTTAACATAGTCAATCATTTCAAAGATTATACCCAAAGCAGTCAGCCAAAACAACCGTGCTGGCTTTCAGAAAACTCCTCTATTAATTAAGGTCGTTTGGGTGGGACAGAGGGTGGCCCTTGGGAACCAAGGCTGCTGTGGGCGCACGCAGTCCCCTCTCCTCTTCCTGATCCTCAACATCAGGGAAATGTGACAGAGGGGCAGTGGCTCCTCAAAGATCAAGCCCCCCTAAGCTAAGGAGATGAATATTTTACATTTTTTTATATCTCCTTCAATGGGGATAGCAAGGCCGGCATCTAGCCTCAGGTGCATCTTCTGAAAGAGCCCAAGGCTTCAGCACAAGCCAGGCGGTGGAGAACAAGCCCAGCCCCGACTGTGCCCGCTGCTGATGGGGCTAACCCACTGCTCGTCCTCATCTTCCTCCTCCTCCTCCTCGCCGCATTTGGGACGTGCACTAACCTTCAAAGCCAGGAGAGGCATGCCTACACACGCCGAGATCACGCCACTGCTGCACGGCGTAGAGACAGCTTAACGAGTGGGGATACTCGGCAGGGAAAAGCTGCAGGCTTCCTTTCAAGCTATCCGATGAGCCCCTAATGAATGCCAAATATTTTTCTCTTGTTTTACGTTAAACAGTAGTAGGTGGTTACGTGTTTTAGTTTATAGGTGTGTAAGGATGAAGGCATTTTCTGAGGTATGGTCTAGCTTAGGGGCTACATTTCCCTGACACCTGAGTGTTTGTATCAAGACCAGATTTTGCATGGCTTTTATTTTACAAAATCTTTTTTCCCCCGAACTATTTAGTAGAGATTTTCTTGTTTATACCAGCCTTGCTGGTATAAAACAAAAATTTGTGTGCTTTGCTCCTAAGAGGAGTATCTACAATTTCCAGATTGATACCGGTGATCTCTGCATCTGGCAAACCGCTGCTGTTAAAATTACTTTAAGAAAAACTATTTCTCAACTTTATAAAACCAGATACTACAAATGTAGTGTATAAATAGAGACGTCCACAACTGTACTCACTGTTTCATTTTAGTTCCTGTAGTAAAGCAACACGGGTTGGGCAGGACTCAACCATCTTAATGTCAATACACGAAGTGAATGGAAAGGGCCGGCCTTTCGAGTCCTTCAGATCTGAGATAATGAACTTTCACCAGCCAGCACTTGGGGCTACAAAATCCTACCGGGGACAAATTCTCACGCAACTTGATGCAATTTGTGAACCAACTTGCACAGAGCCATAAATGTCCATTAAGGCATTCACGAAAAGTGGTGAAAGAAGGAAGCTTTGGGATCAGAGTTTGCTTTTCATTGAGAAAAGATTTCCTGCCTTCGAGTCTCTCTGCCCATTGAGGTGCTCATGAGATTACCACTGGATTTGATAAGTTCATGCAGCCTCTTTAATTTGCCACCGAATTCAAAGTATGCAGATGCAGCTGTGTTGCAGAGGGTACAACCCACTGATTCAACACAAACCATGGAATATCCTGAAAGACCCAAAAATAGGAATCCCATTGATCCTGGCTGGAATAAATCAGGTTTGATGTATCCCTCTCTCCCTTCCCACTACGAACTGCTGGTGCAAGAAGTGCTGTGGGTGTGGAGACAAAAATACCTTTAACCTGAGTGCATGGAGTGACCCAGACACAATATGCCTGGAGGAACTGTGCAGTCACCCTTCTGTCCTTTACCATACGCTCAGCATCGCGTGCCGTTCCAGCTGGTGTTTGTGGGAACAAAGTCTATTCCTGCGCACCCCCAACTTTTGCCTGGCCCAGGAAATTCACCACCAAAACACAAAGCAGACTTGCCAAGCTGCGCACCCAGCCCAGGCATTTCCTGGGGTCTGAGTGCTTGTTAGGACATTAAAATTTGTTAAAAGAATGAATGCAAAGAAAAATAATAATAAATTAAGAATTGAAGTGCTCCATTGCATGTCTCTACAGGCTTCTTCATCCCCTCCCTGTGCAGGCGAGGTGCTGGGCAGGAGCTCACCAGGCAGGGCAGTAAGGGACTGGGAGGAAGCCCAGTTGGCCCGTTTTGGCCCAGCCCTGAGCCTGGAGAAGGTTCTTACTCCTTCAAGACCAGAGCAGCAGGCACACATGTGCAGCACCCTCTTCAAATGGTTGTTTCAGGAGCAGAGACACGAGGCTTTGGTCCACACAACTGTTACAAGGCACACACACGTTAGCGCCAAGCAAGTAACTGGAAAGGGCAAGACAGACTCACGTCGTGCTGGCTCCCAGCCCAGCCCGTCAAGGCCACGGGATATTTATCAGAAACTCACTTTTTGTTGGCTGATAAGAAAGTGCACAGGGCAACTGTCTCCAATCTAGAAAGCCTGGGAGAAACACAAGTTCTACGAGACATTAGCCAAAGGGACTCTGCTTGCAGCCTGGCTTTCCCATCCCTTAGATGTCCAGCTCAGAGACCTGGCTGCAGGATGCTGTGACCCGGGGTGCCACGGGAAGGAGACCTGCCTGCTCAGCTTTCCTCCCGTGCAATGAAAGGACAACCCCAACAGCGCCTGTGTTTCGTTGGCTATGACAAAAGGGACAGGAACATGCTCCAGCCACAGCCAAGTGCTGGAGAAGGCTCCCACTTCAGTTGTGACACAGCTAAGGAGGGCAGAGCGTGATCAGTCACTGCTAAGTGTTTCAATAGCTCTAGAGCCCTCTGTAAGCTTAGTTGACACTTGCACAACTCTGGGGGCAGCTACGAGGCCGCTATAAAGCAGATTTACGACAGATGTTCGTACAATCTGTCTTACAACTGATGTACATACCCATCAATCCACGGGCACAGATTGAAGTACCATTTAAAAAGCAGCTAAAGGACAGAGCCCATGGAAGCTTTACAAGTTAAACTTTAGATCACAGACCATAAATTCCTGTTTGTGCTCGTTACAGAAAGAAGTGTAAATCCTAGCCCTACTTCTCCTAGTGCTGGAAAGTGAGATCCAAAGGTTAGCCCCAATTTACTACCCTCAGCGTACTGCTCTTCCTAGACACGAAGTTAAAAAAAAAAAATACACCATTGTCTCACTGCAAGTTTTATTTAGTTTTAAAAAAAAAAAATTGACTCCTCAGGTTTTATTGCCAAAGTTATAATTAAGAAGTCAGCAACATTTTTGTTTCAATCAGAGAGTTGTGTTCTGTTAAGACTCCAAAGGAACGTGAATGCTTAATGACCAGGAAAATTATGGCCCGTGCATCTTGGTGTCTTTATCTTTCATAGCTGACAATCACATCTTCCCCAGAAGCATGAATTCCTCCAAAATGCACTTAGCCCAATCCAGTGGGCATATAAATACACAAATGACTTGGGAGTGAAGGAAAAAAAAAAATCAAAGCACTTAGACCACCAGGAAAGCAGAAGATACAATGTCCTCTGGCCCAGCCAGCTGCCCATACCAAGCAAAAAAATCCCATTAAACAGGCCGAGTAATTTTGCCTGCTAATGAATGCAGGTTTGGGACTCTCGCAACTTTGGGGCAATTATTCTTTTTGAGTGCAAGACAACTCCAAACAAGATCAAACATGTTAAATGATTAAAAGAAATTATTCTACCTTTCCAAAACACTCCGAGAGGAAGTAAAATACATTGAGAGCACAAACAGAATGGCAAAACAGACTAGTTCAACAATTACATGTGTACTCCAAGTTTTATTTGTTTTTACTCAGACCCAAAATAACTTAACCATGGAATAGTGATTAACAAGATTAAAATAAATCGGTGATTCATTAACATTGACAAAAATATTATTAAGCATGTCAAAGTGGAGGTACAAAGAAAAAAGAGCTCTGTAACAAAGGCTAGTAAATGCCTACTGAGGACTCTCACAAGCAGGCAATTACTCATCTCCAGACAGGCTTTGGATCTGTGATTTCAGACTGTTTTGTTTGACTTCCTTCAATATCATTTCTACCAGACAATCATTTTTATTACTGCACTAAGACTGTTGCCTTTTTTTTTTTTTTTTTTTTTTTTTTAAAGCCAAGCAGAGAGCAACCTCAAAAAAAAAAAAAAATAAGTAGGTTTCAGCATATTGGTAGAAGAAACAGCGACATCTCCTCAAAAAAAACAAGGACTCTCTGGAGCTCAAGCCCCTACAGCTAACGGAGTTGATCTAAACTAGCAGTAGCTGAGCAGCTTCAGATCAGGCCATGCTCTGGTTTGCTCAGAAGCGTACTTCCAGCACGCACAGCGCCCAAAGTTGTTTCAGCTGCCTTGAAGCAGCAGCAGGAGGCTTTAAAATTAAAAACAGGTCATGACAAAGCTTCCTCGGCCTGCCGCAGGTTAACCTGCCCGCTGACCCTGCAGCCCTGGCTCATTCATTACTCCGCGTGGGTTAATGGGAATGCAATCGGTGCTGCACTAATAGCAGATGGCTGGGTTTTCAGCATACAGAAATGCTTTACATGGGCAGAAGGGGAGCAATCCTGGGAGTCGAGATTACCCAGAACACCAAAGAAAAAAGAGCATAAAAGCAAAAGCATACTTTACAGAACTTAAATATAGGAATATTCAAGATGCCACTACCTCAAACTATTAGGAAAATCAACAAATCCGGGGATATGTGTAACCCTCAAGGTTGAAGACATTTTTAACTTGCAGCTATGTTGCAATATTTGACTTCTTCTCACTTCACATGCACTTAATATGGTTTCATTGGTTAAATATTTCATAAGCAGCAGCTCTCTTCTTCACAAAGTTAGTGCTATTAAAGAACAGAACCGTGTCCCCGCATACCAGGGCATCTGAACTAATTAGTCCTTTTCTTTCAATTAGCTGCTACTGTCCCAATCACTGATTAGAAAGCTAATGAAGATTCATCCCATGATGAATTCCTAATCAGCATTTAAAAATGCTATTTTGTGTGTGTGTGTGTACAAAAAAAAAAAAAAAAAAAAAGGCAACTTAATGGGCTGCGACATAATCACAGAAGAAATTATTTGTGGTAACTATCATGGTCTGTGCTGGATTGATATTTGTGAAACTTTTTGACAAAAAGTGTCAGTGTAATAGTATCACTTCCCCTTCACGTGTCCCTGCAAAACACGCGGGATGTCTCCGCTGTTCCTTCAGGAGGAGGAGGTTATGTGATCACCGCAAGCAGGTAAGTGACCTGGGAAAAAACCCTCCCTCCTCTTCTGCTTTGATCTTCTGGTCTCACCACTAGAGCCACCCCGCTGTAACCATTTCATACCCTTACTCCGCTCAGCTAAATTACTGTTGCAAGTTCTGGGAGGTTCTGCAAGCCGACTTTCCACCTTCCTTGTACAGAGATGGGCATTTTTGGGGGAACGTGGACATTTTTTCTGGAGCAAGTTTGATGCCTGAAAAGCGCAAGCACTGAACACCTCCAATTCCCATTTCTCCACTCATTCCGGGATGTGTAACACTGGAAAACTCAATGGATTGTCTATCCAGACCCTCAGAAGTGAAAAAAATAAATAAATAGGGGAGCAGTCTGCAACCTAATTGCTGTTGCCCATCAGTTGGTGGGAACAGGTTTGGCTCTCAAAGAAAGAATTAAGGATAATTCACAGACTCGCACTGTAAACCATAAATGCCCTTTGCTGTTAGAGCACAGGATGCTTGAGCTAAATGTTATGAAGGCAGCAACTACATGTACAAATTCAGGAAGAAATACAAAATCGGGGCCAAATTACCCTGTGAAGAGCCCACGATGGACTTCAGCCACGGGCAAGCTGGATGGGAACGTGCCTCCGCTGACACACGGGAGCAGGCCTGAACCCATTCCCACATCCTGGCTTGCTCTCCCCTCACTGATTTACCCACACGGACGTGCCGGGTGCCCTCCTTCATGTGGTCAGCCTCAGCATGCCCTGGCCCCGTCTGCTCGGTGTCCTCAGCCGCTCTCGTGCGTACGGAGGTGGTTGGAGCCTGCCCGGCCGAGCTGAGCTTCCTCACACAACTCCAGCCCCAGCCCGCGTGGGACTCGGGGCTGACACAAGAGTGGGAGCGTGGGGACAGTTGTGTCACATCCCACAGGCCACGGGGCTGGCCTCTAACGCCTCGTTAAGACTCTCAGGTATTGAGGTCACTCATTAGCTTCACTAGCCATAAATCTGCAGTTGTGTGGTGATAAATTAGTTCTAAAAATTACGGTAAGAGCAACTTTCCAGCCTACATCTTTGGATGGCGTGATGAAGCCAGACTGAGGAAAAGTGGGTGCCAAAAATAACCAGGCTACGCTCGGCCCCACACTCCTCTTGCCCAGCTCTCCCGAGGCACAAACAGCTCTATTGACACAACCGAGGGGGTGGCAGGGAGGCAGGAACAAGTGGCCACGGCCCGCTGAGGTCGGTACCACCTCTGAAAAATGCATGTGAAATCATGTCTTATCTCTTCTGGCCGATAGGAGCTTGGGGAAGAAAGCAGGCAAGACCCGGCTGAAGCACGAAAACTAAAGGCAAAGACGGGGAGATATGCAGGGTGTCTTAGGGATAATCTCCCCTTCCAAGCTCCTCACTTAGCATAAGAAGCAAAGGAGCTGATCTTTAGCATTTTCACCTCCCGACCACCCTCCAGGCTTAAAGGTGATGGCGCAGGTGGCACCCAAAGCAGCCCCTCCGTGCTTCCAGCACCCCCCCTGCTGCTTACTTGTCTGCATCAGCATTCACCAGCACAAGTCCCTCAAAAACACGTCCAATGACACTGACAAATTAACTGACCTCGAAATAACGAGCCTCCCTACCCAGTCCTGCCTGTAGGGAAGGTTTGTTTTTAAGTAAAAGGAAGACCACGTGGGGGGAGAATAACTTTGTACTCCCCGGATTAGGTTTTCATTGGATATAATTAGAGCCTTAAAAAAAAGAAAAAGCCTTCCCATGCAACCCCCTAGTCTAACTTCTCATTCCATCTTTTCTGAAAACAAACGTATTTGTCTTCTCACGTTACGCTTGTGTATACAGAGCCCAGGGGATTTACTTTTGACTTCCTTTTCAAACCCTTACCTACCCCCTCTGGATTTTCTCAACACCTCCGACCAGCAGCAGATCCCGGGCGTACCTGCAGCAGGGGAATTACTACTGCTCGAGGGTACTGCGTGCTCTCCCTAGGTGGTAACAGCAGCAGCACCGCACAGAGCAGGGACAAAGGGACAAATGCCCCGGTCCCTGCAGCTCACCCCTACGCCATAGGGTGAAAGGAAGGATGAGTCCCGTGGCTTAGCAGCATCCCAAACCCGGAGGAGAAGCACTTTTGCCCAAGTTCCTATAGTCTTACGTAGAAGATAGGTTTCCAAGTGCACTATTTTTCTACTTCGAAGCTGGCTGTGGCACAAAGTTGCTCCCTTCCCCCTCCAATTCCCCTCTCGCTCCTTGGAGCTGTGCTTGGAGTGCCCTTCTGAGCCATGGCTGGCCGGGGAGCACCTGGTGGGCCCCTTTTCTCCTCCTGGCATAGCTTCTGGATGGGCTGCTTGCCCCTCGGGTCCGTCAGAGTTAACCTGGCTCCCCTCCCAGCTCAGTCACTGCTCTTTCTGCTCCTCCCCGCCTCGCCAGCATCCCTCGGGGCTCTCTCCTCATTCCCTTCCTCGCACTTAAATCACGGCCCGATGGCGCTTAGATGGCGCTGATCGGGGCCTCCCGAGGCCCTGGTGCCCATTCCCACAGAGATGGGGACAAGGCGAGGGCTGGGAGCTCAGCTCCTGCCACAATCCCCTTCATTTCAGGGCTGGCGCTCACCGGGCCCCCCGTGGCACTGGCTCCTGATCCCACTGCCACAAAGACGGGCACAAAGCGAGGGCTGGGAGCACGGCTCCTACCACAACCCTACCATTTCCACATTCAGCTACCACTGTCGGACGAGGTTTGGGAAGGCCAGGAGGAATGGTTTTATTACAAAAAATCCTTCTCCTCAGAAAGACTCCCCACCCTTTGGCGGAGGATCCTGACGGAGCGCCCCTATCGCGGCACCCAACCCTGGCGTTTTCTCCCTTTCTTGCTGACAGCCGCCTCGCCACCAAGCCTCGCAGCCCTTCTCCGGCGTCCCCATCGCGGGCAGAGTCCTCCTCTCCACCTTTTTCTCCACAAAAGCCCCGGGGGAAGCTGAGGGGAGCCGGCTGCGGACCGGGCGCGGATCCCGCTCCCCCCCGCCGCCCGCCCGCCCTCCATCTTCCTCGCCCCGCAGCCCGGGCACCCAAAATGGCCCTGGCGGCCGCGGCCCTGCGCCTGCTGCCAGGCTGCTCGGGGGGCTCCCTGCACGCTGCCTTCTCCCCCACACACCCCCAGGGAGTGAAAAAAAAATAATAAAAAATAAAATAAAAAATAAATAAAAAGGGAAAAAAAGGTGAATGTGGAGATTTGCCCCACCGAGCGCTGCGTGAGCCCGAGGGCGGCCGGGGGAAGGAGGCGGCTGCCCGTGTGCTGCCCCGGAGAATTTTTTGGGAGCCCCGACGGGAGGAAGGAGGAGAAGAAGAGGATGAGGAGAAGGAGGATGAGGATGAGGAGGAGGAAGGTGGCAGCGAAGCAGGGCCGCGGGGCCTTCCCCACGCCGTCGGGGCGGCCCGGGGCAGCTGGAGGCGGCCGGTGGGGAAGCCCAAAAACTATTTTAAAAATAAAAATAAAGGAATAAAGCCCCGAGGACCCCCTTCTGGTGAGGGGGGGGGGGGGGATCCGGCCGCGGCTCGCTGCCGGCCCGTGGCTGCGGCGGGGCAGGAGGGCACGGGGCGGGCGGCGGGGCGCAGCGTGCCTGCTGCCATCACTTACTTGTCCGTCTCTTGTGACATGTTTGATCCAATGAACTCGCTCCCCCTTTTTTCCTCGGTCTCCCCCGGTGGAACTGGACTTTCAGGTCTGTGCAGGTAAAGGCGTGTGCGGCGGTGTGAGAAGCAGCGGGACGGCAGAACCAGAGCTACAGGTAATTCTGCTTTCTTTTTTTTTTTTTTTTTTAACAGCTTACTTTTAGCTCCCCCCCCCCCCCTCCCCTTCCTTAACCTAGCTTGGCCCGGCTGCCAACCGAGGCAGGACCGCTGGAGAGAGCGAGAAAGCGCAGCCCCCCCCCCCCTTCCACCTCCACCGCCCGCCCCCCCCCCCCCCCCCCCCCCGCAGGTGGCGAGCGGCCGGGCCGGGCGCGCGCAGGTGACTTGGGCCGAGCGGCGCCGGGGCTGCGGGGGGTAAAGGCGCGCGGGGCCTGGGGGGGGGGGGGGGGGGAGCGGAGCCGAGCCGCGAGCTGATTGGGCGGGGCGGCCGGGCAGGTGCGCTGCCATTGGCGGAGGCGCGCCCAGGTAAAGGTGCCGCCGCCGCCGCGCGCCAGGTAGCGCGCGCCGCCGGGCAGCCGCTGAGGGGAGAGGGAGGGAGGGAAGATGGCGGCGGGAGGGCGGCCGTTGGGAGCCGTTAAAAGCCGTTAAAAGCCGTTAAAAGCCGTTGGAGGCTGTTAGAAGCCCTTAGAAGCTCTTAGAGGCGCGAAGCGGCTGTCGAGGCTCCCTCACGAGGCAGCCGCTGCCGCCTCACGCGGTGCTGGGGCTCGCAGCGCCTCCCCGCCGCCGCTGTTGTCGTTGTCGGGGGACGGCTCGGTGTTGGGTTTTTGTTTATTCTGTTTTCTTTTTTTTTTTTTCTGGATGTGGAGTTAAGGGTGGGGCCGGCTGGGTTGGGTGTTGGGGGTGTGGGAGTGCGGAGGGCGTGGTGTGGTGGGGAGGGGAGGGGTGCTGTGAGGATTTGAGGGATGAGGGGCTTGAGGGGGCTGCCTTGGCAGCCTGCACAGAAGAGGAAAGTCAGCCTGAAGAGACGAGGAAAGCCAGAAGGAGGTGTTCTGCACGGCGGAGAAGTGTTTGGAGAGGACCCAGTTGTCAAACTGAGTCACCCACCCTCCTGCGCACCTTGGCTGGAGAGCTCGGTGCTGCCCTAGGACCAGGCTGTGCGGGCAGCAGCATTGACACACTGGGGAAAGGAGAGGATGAGGACCTCAAACCCAAGGGGTTACTTTGAGAAAAGGGAGCAGAAAGGTAGCAGAGAGACTTCCATCTGCTTCGCCTGCCCTCAGTCCCCATTCCTCCACTGGGGGAAGGTCGGGACCCTACTCATTTTTCTTGCTCAGGACCCTACTCATTTTTCCTGCTACCACACTTAAGCCCGTTTGTTCTTTGAGACACCCTCCTATCCTAAGCATCCAACTTTGGCTCTGCCATGTATAGAGAACATACACCAATATATGCAACAAAGTCAACTTGCTGAATGTTTCAAAGCCACTGAATTTATACTGTCCTAGTAGAAGGGTTTTCTACCTTTGATTTCACCTGATGGGAATGTACTAGAAGGGCTATTCATAGCAATAAATATCTATATAACAAAATCTACGCTTCTGCATGTGTCTCTAACCATGTAGTATTGCATCCTAGGGTCTGATCCTCGTCTTTCACCTGCAGCTGAAGTCAAGCTTGACTCTCTGAAGTCTTTGATGTTACAGGATCACAACCAGGCACAAATAACTGTTACTGTATCTCCGGCCTTATCTGTATTCACAGTAAATAACCAAATTAAGCCAGTTCAGGAGATACCAGTTTAAGTCAGCTTAAGCGTAGCTCCGTGAAGATTTCCATCGTATTTCTAACTAAGCAGAATTAGAGAAATGCTTCAGCTAGATTAATGATGCTTTGATTGAGCACAAGGTATTAGTTAGCCTTTCTCTTCCTCCGTTCATCAGTCACCGGAAAGAAACATTATCATGCAATCTGCGGCTCCAATCAAAAGTTGCTAATGTGGCCTGAATTTTGAATAGCAAATACTGGTTTTAAACTTTTCATTCTGTAGGCCGTTATTTATAACAACGTTTGCATAAAGTGCTTTGTGTAATGTGTTTTGGGGAAGCCGTGAGGCTTCATAAAACAAGAGAAACAGTAACTTATTCATTACAAATAAAGCAGTCGTTCTGAATACAGAATTACTCTGTAGTCTTGAAACAAGTTGAGCCTCTCATGCACTGTGAGATACTGCATGTTGTTCTGGAGAAGTAGAGGGAATGCTGGAAGAGTTTAAGATAATGAAACCTCCCTGCTAAATGCAGAAACGATAGCATTTCTTTCACAAATATTTGTTATGCTGAAAGAAGCCTGGAAAGGTTGCCTATTTGAGCACTGTCAATAGGATTAAGCCCAACTCAGGTATCCACTTTCTCTTTTTTAATATTTTTTTTGGAAGTGGATTTATTTTTTTTTCCTGTATGAAATGTATAGCAAAAATTGGGGGGAAGGTCAGTGATGAGCACTTTTGGGAATGCCAACCTCCCCAGGTAGAAATGCTGCTGATGTGTGATTCTGCAGGAAAGAAAACGGCATTCGATGCTATCTGCAGTCTTGGACCAAACCCAGACTGCAGCTCAAACTGAAATGGAGTTTGTTGTTCCAGTACTGGGTCAGCTACAAAACCGTCTTTAGCAGCCCTCCCTCAGGAGAAGATCTCGTAGGACGAGGTCGCCAGGAGGCTGAGCTCTGCTGCTCAAAACCTGCAGAAGCGGTCCAAGGTCAGGGGTAGGCACAGAAGGGGAACATACAGCAGGGAACGCACGGCTGAGGTTGTTGGGGATGACAACTGTTATTCAGCTGGGGCTTGCTTAGATGGAAAAACAGACCCTGGAAATTCTTTTAACCAGGTTGCAGGCGTTGGGCTCATCATTTTCTGGGCGAGCCTTGTGCTTCAGCCTGCAGACCGGAATCCAATTGTGAGCGCCGGAGTCCACCTCTAGCCGAGCAGGTCAAACAAGTCCTGCCTAATCCAGCCCCATGCTCATTCTTCACGAGTTACAAGATTATTATAAACTAATCTGTTAGTCACTGAAAAAATCATCTAATGTTATTTCTGGCCAGACCAGTCTTGCTTCTTCCCATAGAAGAAAGGCTTCATAGAGCAAAAATAAAACGGTCGTGCAATGCATTATTGAACATCCAGGACCTGTCTTTGGGGTGTCCAGGGACAACCTAAAATAGCAGATTGCTGGTTTTTTGTGCTGTTTGCTGCTTTGCACAGCAGCTGCTAGTTTTTTTGTGGCGTTGTTCTAAGGATTCGGTGTAGAATCCAGCTGTCTAGAGCTTTACCTCGTGTTTACGTTATTTGCTCCATAGCATCAGCGTTGTTTGGACTTGCCAGCGCTGGGCAAAGGAAACGGAGTGTACAAATAAGGCTTAACTAGGCTTACTAATTGCACGAAGCAACTGAAATCTCCTTCAGAAAACTATTAAAAGTCTCTGCAATGGAAGACGTTAGGGAGGTATTTATGTCAAAACAGTGTTCGGGGAGAGCTGAGATGTTTGGAAACACAGGTTTCGAGTAGGCAAGGATTACCACCTATTTTTATTTCTATATTTCTGTCGCTGATGGCTGTTGTTACAAAATGCACTCTGGCACAGTAAGTTCAAAGACAACCACCTACCTACGAATTCTGCGATCCGTTTGCTGTTAGTCCTTGCCATAGCCCTTCCTTTGTAGTCATCTTCTGTCTGAACTTATGTTTGATGAGATTTGCACAGACCTTGATCTTTGGCTGACTTCAGTGAAGCCTCACGTACATCAAATAAATAGAATTGAGCCCTCCAGGATCCCAAATGGATCGTTCCTATGCTCTAATAATGAATTATGTTGCACTATTAACTTTTAGGAAAGCACTTCTAGTAACCAAGATGCTAATAACACTTGCTTTTAATGTTTCACAGGAAAACTATGAAATCACTATCGGGATACTGTGATTCATGGCGAGTACCTGCTGCCAGGAAACTGCCGGTTGTGCTCCCCACACAGGTCAGCTGGGATCCCTGGAGCAAGCTGCAGCTTCCCCATGCCTCCCTCCACATCTCGTGAGGCAGCAGCACAGAGGACCGTGGAATATCAAGCATTTCCTGGCTACGAGGCAGGGCGTGGAGCTCTTTTTTTTTTTTTTTTTTTTTTGTGGCTCTTTCTATTTGAAACGCCGATTTGCATTTCTTTCAGAGCCCTCAAAGCAAGGTGGAAACCCGTAAGAAAAAAGGATGGGGGTTATTTATTTTGGGGTTTGCTCTCTACGAGTATAGGGTTCATGATTCTGAAAGATGTCGGAGCTGTAACGTGAATATCCATTATATCAGCAGCTCCCATCTGAGGCGATGTGGTTTCAACTTAAAAGAGGAGAAGTCACTTTTAGTGATGCAAATAGCTCAGAGCCTGGCAGTCCTTTGGGGACTGAGACAGCCTAGAAGGCAGCTAAATCTGACAACAGATCGGAATATTAGGTTCACACTTGATTAATAGATGTTAAAGCACCAAATCCATTTCGTAAAGATTACTCACAGTTTTGGAATTGATTCAGTGGAGTTTAGTACACACGGATAACTTCTCTGCAGATGCTTTGATCTCTCTGATAGTATTTTTTTAGTGATTCACCCCAGCCTTTTGAAACACGGGGAAAATACAGTTAGGTCACCTAATGACTGTAATTTTGCTTTTAGTGAAAAACTGTAGTGTGAAAAAGAGTGAGAAAGCATCCCTGAAAGACAACTTAATGTGTTGTGGGATCCGGGACTCTGGAAATACCTTAATTAAACTGAAATTAAGGTTGTGTGATGTCACTGTGGGGCAGAACCTAAATAACCTGATCTCTGTATTAAGAGTGTGTCTCTCTGAGGGTTTGTCCAGCATCCCCTGTTAAGCAACAGCACCTTTGCATCATCATACAACAAATCTGCAAATCCATGGGCACATTTTGAGCTTGAATCCTTAAATTCAACTATTTTGTAATAGAGGTGAGATAATGCTAGTTCACTTAAGTTGTGAACGGAATTTCAGAAGCAAATTGTTTTAATACCTACATATCCTTTTGTTTAATTACCAGGATACTCGTTTGTGGTGTTTTTTGTTGTTTTTGTTTTTAGTCCTTAGTAGTAGTAGTTTCTAAACCAACATTTTTTTCCCCAAAATTAGTGTTACGGTCTGCAGTGGGCTGGGGCAGGGCTCTCACTGGGGACTGGGAACGGCAGAGAACGCCTTGGCCACTGAGGCTCCCGCTCCCAGCTCTCGTCAGTCAGCTCTTGAATCATGATTTACCCAGCATCACTCGAAAGGAATCTGAAATAGGTTTTCACATGTTGATCACTTCCCTGGGAGCTCCGTGTGCCTCTGCATCAGCTGGGAGCTTAAAAAACATGCAGACACTCCGCAGGTCTGACAGCGCACCGCAAGCAGCAGCATTCTGAAAGCGATGAAGTCTCTTTTTTGCTCTGACACTGTCTTAAAATAGGTGCGAGTGTTCCAGCAGGCACACGGGGAGGGATGGCACATAAACAGCTGATGGTTTACTTTTCCCACACTCGGGAACTGAAGTAAATTCAAAACAAAGCTTTGGATTCACTTAAAATCGACGCGTTTTCTTCCCCCCAAATAAGTCAGTGCTGTAATCAAAGGGCACGGCGCTGAAGGAATCACAGCGAACGGAAAAAAGCTGCTTTCAGGGCTTGCTGAGGAGGAGGTGGGGCCGATAGCCCCCGGGCAGTTGCTGAGTTATCCTTGTGGCTGCCCTCAGGAGCAGGCAAATGTTATTCTACTTGAAGGGCAGAGGATAAAGGGAATTGTCTGGTGGCACAAAAGGAACCAGTGTCGGAGCCAAGAGATTTGTTCTGAGGAAAGGTCAGGAGACCGGGTGTCTCTGCGCTTCTCTTTAAGCTTTGTCAGCCCCGCTTAGTGCCTTTGCAGGCAGGTGTAGCGGCGTCTCTCTCTAATATTTGTGGCTGTTCCCTTCTGAAACGGAGGAGTGCTTCAGAAGAAAGCACCCCAGCCGACCCTGCTCATAAATATAAAGGCCGTATACAACACCACTCCATCAGCCTTTTGGGGCAACGTAGGATCAGAGTTTGCTGACATAACCCTTGGCCTTTCCTTTAGCCCAGGCTTGGCTCTTCAGTGCTCAGGAGCTTCAGGACCGTTTAGTCCAGGATTTGGGGAAGACCCCATATCTATCTCCCCTGCAACCGCGGCCTCAGCCCGCGCTATCGGGCTCGCATCTCAGCCAGGCCGTGTTTATACAATGCACATGCCCTGCGTGCGCCTACAAGCCCGCTTTATCTCTGCTCGCTCTCTGCTGCAAAAGGAGATTTTTGCTCTTCCCCTGCCGCTGGGAGGACGTCGCTGACAGCCCGGGACAGGTGGTGACAGCCCTGCCACAGCCAGGCCCAGCAATTTACAACATCTGTGCGTTTTCTTGGCGTTTTTCTCTCTTTTCCCTTATCCCAAGCCGATGGAAACCTCAGCTCCTTCCGAAGCGAAGTGAAAGTATTCGGCAGCGAAGAGGTTTTACGTGGCTCCAGCCACAGGGATGCTGAGTATTTGCTTGCCTCTATTTGACGAGAAAACAGAGCGCCTGGCCACGGCTGTTTGTTTATACGGGGTGTTTGGGTGTGAGGGGGAAAGCAGGCACATTTACATTGACATTTCTCTACTGCTTTTTTTCTCCAGCTCCCACACATGAGCAATAGCCCTGCAGGGTAGGGTGGGGGTGAGATATGTGTGTTGCTCTTTATTTCACTGTAAACTTTGCTCTGAGTGCTAGGACTTCTCAGGGGGGAGAAGATAAACCCTCTTTTACCATCAGTGGGGGTATAAATCACTCCTAATTAACACCATGGTTAAGCTGCCTGGGGTGGGAGGCGAAATCATAGAGCTGGGCTGTGTCATTCCAGAGCGAAGGAGGTGCAGGAGGACACAAAAGCTCAGGAAACCTGGAGGAGAGGGAAGCCAAACTGACACCCTGCCGGCCCCTAGCCCCGAGCAAAGACTATTTTGCTCTCACGCAGTTGCTCAAGCTCTCACCGCCCAGGTACCCACTGCCAGAGCCAGTTCCCGACCTGTGGGGCTTTCGGAGGAGGTGCAGACGCAGGGAGGTAGGTGCAGCACCTCTCCGTCTTATGCGTGAGGTTTTTCAGCAACTGACTTGCCAAAGGTTATGTGGGGAATCTCCGCAGAGCCAGGAATTTATTACCCCTTGCCCAGATCTCCAGTTGCTGCCAGAAGCAGTGTGCTGAATGCTGCAGCCCGACTCCTGGAAAGTACTCCTGCGTTCCCACTGAAACCAGTGAGTTCCCCAGTACAGCATACATTTATTTTTAAACTCTACAGGCAGGCGTTGCATGTTTTGACAAACTAGTGCCAGAAAGTTGAGTGCCTTATGGATTTTTAGCCCCTGAAACACCATCATGACTAACTTCTCATTAAACCTGCCACCTCACCGCAGCCCTCCGTGGGCTCCGAGGCAGTGCCCAAGTGCAAGATGCCTTTCGTGGTCTAGCCTTGCCCTGTTTTAGCTTAAATCACCTGCAGAGATAAAAGTAGAGTTTAAGGGGGGAGAACAATTCCGAATGAATTGTGCTCACAAAACAGACAAGCCGCGTTTGAAATGTAGGATTTCAAACCCTTCGTCTCGTCTTATCAGAGCCGCTTGGTTTAGCTCCTGTGCAGCGCAGGCTGTAGTTAAATATTGCACTGATAACTCCAAGCTGGCATCGGTATTTACGCACGACACCTGATGATGCAGCGTCGTAGCTGGCTTCAAGGACAGCTCTCGCCTTGGAACACCTCGAGTGGAGTCCATCCTCACCAGGGTTTTATAACTCGTGATAAAATCTTTCTCAGTATTATTTGTCTCCCGTATGAAGTGCAGGTGGTGAGCACTGAGCTTGGCACCGCAGCGCGGTGCAGCAGGAAGTAATCCCCTGCTGGGGATTTCCCTGATAGCCCCAAGGTCACCGCAAAGAGCAGGCAGCAACCTGGGGAAAAGCAGCCTCTCGCAGGACGTCCTGTCACCCTGGCTCTCCTGGGACCTTGTCTGTAAGAGGTGAGGTGTGAGAACGGCTTGATAACAGCATACTTCAACCCTTCATCTTGCAGTGAAGTTGAACAAAGCGCATTTTTGTGAGGGTCCTAACAGATAAAAGCATTTGAGTCACCGTGGCTTGGCTCAGCCCACTGGAAGAGTACGTGGCTGCCCAAAAGAGCTTTCCCTCCTTACTCTAGGTCATGCATTTCTGCCCTCTTGTGTCACAGCAGCAGCCTTGCTCTTTCCTCTTCCAGAAAAGTGTTTTGTCTCTGGTTTTAGTAGAACTAGTTCTCAGGCTGGTTTGGCCCCATCAAACTCCATTGCCAAACTGTGGGAGTGCTGGACACGATACGGGGAAGGGGATGGGGGCTGTAGGGCAGGCCCACCTCTTTTGGCAGTAAGTCGGCTTTAGTGTTGAGTTAAAACAATTGAGAAAGTGCATGAGAAGCGGTCTTTTGTGTTTGAGATGAATGAAAGCCTTCTAGGTGTAAGCAAGGGGAATTAATTAGAGCATTTGCCCGGCCCAGTTCTTCTCCTGGAGTCTCACACGTGGCTGCCTCACGTGATGTCTCTTGGCTTCACAGAGATGGCATCACCAGCAGCTCTGCAGCATCTGTTTCATGAGCCTCTCAGCCTCCTCCAGCCGCTGGAGTGGTGGTGGATGCCTGCAAGTGCAGGACAACCTCACAGCATCAGCACCACGGTAGTGCCAGGGAACCTCCTGAAGGAACCTCCTGAAGGAACCTCCTCGTGGAAGTCTATTGAGAGAGCAGCTGTCTGGTCAAGAAGGTGTTTTCTAAGCCACGGGTGAAATGGCCAACTTTCCTTCGAGAAATGTGCATATGGAGGGAGTTTTGCATGGTTTTCAGACAGTACTATGAAAAAAGTCAGTCATTTTGAGTTGTCCTTTGCACTGCATCACCCTTTGGAAGTGATTTCACAGCTGGCCAGTGCTCAGATTCTGTTAGCTGCAGACAGCGGGTGCCTGGGGTTAAACGAGATGTTTTGGCCCTCTGAACCCAGCCTGGCAAGCTGTGGGGCAGGCAGGGGGGATTTCCCCTCTGCGCTGCTCCTTCTGGGTGCCAGAGCTTCCAGGGAGAGGGGAAGGGCGTCGAAGGATATCTGAAAATCTTCAGTGTAAACAAGGCCAATTATACAGACATCAATTACCCCAGTGTAAACAGCCGATCGCACTATAATGGAGAGAGCCTTTGGGGCCTGGGGAGAGCGCTTTGAAGTGCCTCTGCTCAGAGATTGCCCGTAAATGCAGGGAACTGCACCAGCAGCGGCCCTTGGTTGGTGGGCTGGGAGGTGGAGGATGTCCTCCATGCGACAAAGCAGCCAAATTCCATCACCCAACACATGTGAATGGTGGCGGTGTGAAGGAAAGGGATTTTGGGATTTTTAGCATGAATTTCTCCCTCAGAGCACTATACTGCTTGTTTCAGGTCTGATTGCGTGGCAGACGGAGTCCCCTGAGCACCTCTTTATTTTGGGGGAGCTGTGGATCAGGCCCCACGGGCCTGCGGGTGGATCCTGCAGCCTGCACAGCGCCAAGGGCTGCAGCAGGTGCCCTGGCCCCGGTCTCCACTTCTAGGAGAGGAGTCAAACACGAGGATTTCTTTGCAGGCTCTTCTCCCCATGCCACATGCCTGCTCATCCCTTAAAATTCCCCCAAGATTTGCTGTGT
Organism: Aythya fuligula; assembly: GCF_009819795.1. Lineage (NCBI taxonomy): Eukaryota > Metazoa > Chordata > Aves > Anseriformes > Anatidae > Aythya > Aythya fuligula. The sequence goes on along the minus strand of NC_045560.1, from coordinate 138,150,021 downwards.
ACAGCCCCCGTCCAGCCTGAGATGGAGGTGCTGGCCTTGCCCCCCTATCCCTGCAGTCTCTTCCTGCTAGACATCACACACCAGCACAGGAGTTTCTCACAGGTTTCCCCTAGATCTGCAAAACTGAATTCCACTTTTGTAGCACTGCCTGCCTGATTCTTGCATTTTCCATGGAAGAACACCAGTAAAGTCAAACCCAGGTTAACATGAAATGTGACTGACTCTTAGCTGGGAAGAGGATTATGTCAATTTAGGCTAATAGCTGCCAAATAATAGACGGGCAGATACTCCTAAATTGGTTTAATTTATGTTGGCTGGCCCTGACAATTGGAAGAAAAGATAAATATACACAAAGCTCGGGGTGTTATGATGCTAATTGAAAAGTCACCAAAGGAAGCCTTCATGGTGTGTGGGAACCTTGGTGCACGGGATTAGTGGCTAATTAGTGGCTAGGAGCTGGCGTGCACGCCTCCCAGCTGTCTCACACCCAGCACCTTGGTCCATGCAGTCAATTCCTGCCCTTGATACAAGCATTAAAGCCAGGGCTGTGGGCAGCAGGCAGTGTGGTGATGGAAAGATAACAGTGTCAGCACCATAGCAGGCTCTCCTAACACGCACAGAAGCATTTGCTGCGTCCTGAGCCACAGCAAGCATACAGGCATTTGGCACCTGAGCTCCTTTTTTCCTTTTTAACAAGTGCACAGACCTTGCTATCTTACTTTCTGCCTCTTTCGTGTCAGGTTTGCAGCAGATGACAGAACGATCTCCACAGGCCCTGAGCCTCACACCCTGCTCCAGACTCCGAAGTGAATGCACACAGGCAGCGGCAGCCCCTTCCTTGCATCGTGTTGTAGAACCATGACATTTAAAAAATATTTCATTTGTCAGTGCCCCAGTATTTCTTTCTCAAGCTTTTCACTGGTATGAGAATCAGAGATTTTTTATATAATACCTTGTTGTTATATGAATCCAAGAGCTTGGCATCTGGAAAACAGAGGTATGCAAAATGGTAGGAACTGGTGTCGTCGATGCATCACTGACACCACTGAACTAATCAGGGCTTGTTTAATTGGGAGCACATCTATTTTGCTCAGTTGTTTTCCGTCCATACGTGGGAATCCCTCATTTATATTTTCATTTCAGAAGGCTGTTTTGTAACTTTGCAGAGTTACCTGTCTTCTTCGTGTCCCCACATTTGGTTTTTCAAACCTGAAACAAGTGCAAACACAGCTTTAAACTGTTACACACCCTCTCAATTAAATTAACAATATTAAACCTCGCAAAGGCATCAAGCAGCAATACCAGCAAGTTTCACTTGTGATCATTAGAGAAGCTTGAAATCTTTCTTTCCACGTTACCAGCTCTCTGAGTAATGCAGTTTTGCACAAACTGGAGCCAGAAGTGGGATAATGTAAGGAGCCCATGCTCATGGGCAGTGTCCTGGTGGTGGGTTGTGGAGTCAGCTTTTTGGGCAATCAGCAGGTGGGCACTTGGAGTCTGATTTCCTCAACCCTCCAGACAACTAACCCTCTTCTCCAGCTGATGGAGAAGAAGCTGAATCACCCATGGTATCCCCAGGAAGAGCTAAATACAAAGAAGAGGTCCTCTTTGGAGGTTTCAGGTGCTACTGGACAGTAGTACTGAAATACTGAGTGGAAGCGGGTCAATGTGGTGGCTGATGCAGAGTGGGAATTTGGTGACAGCACTGCAGGCTGAAGGATACTCCAGGCTGGAGCCTGGCAAGGAGCTAGGAGGAGGTAAAACCTCTATTTAATCTCACTGTGAGCTGAAAAGATGGGGGAATCCCAAATCAATCAGCTGATTGGAGCTTGCAAAGGGACCTCCATTTGTTTGAGGAGCATTTGGGGGGATTCTTAAAAGGATTCTCCCCCAGGGCAGGGACTTCTCTTTTGTGTTTGTTCCTCCTACAAAGAAACTTAGTGAGCTCTCCCACCAGCTGCCACTCACAGTCCTCACCAGGCGGGTCTGGGAAGGCCTGGCAACCTGCTGGAGACCGCTGCTTCTTTCATCACCTTGCGGGATATCCTATATCGTACACTGCTTTCTTTGCAGCAGAGAGAAGAAAAAGAAGGAAGGAACTATAGAGAAGAAAGTGCACAAGAGTTTCTGATTCCTGTAGGAATCTGTGCCTGACACATTGGGTCTGCAGGAGCCCGAAGCTGTGCTCAGCCCCATGAAACCTGGTTGATTAAGTGCCAGGATCCCTTCTGAGCGAATCCCTCACCATTTAGAGACGGTGCTGGACTAAGTTGTGCAAGTACATCTGTTCTCAGGTCAGCTAAAATATTTATATTTATATATAAATATAAGTTTAAAGCATTAGCTTGTGAAAAAAAAGGGGGGGGGGGGGGGGCAAACCTCAGTCCAAAGTTTCTGTTGAATTAAAAAATATATATTTAAATGGGAATTATAAATAAAGCCCATTTAATTTTCCAGTGGTCTAACAACTGCTTTCACTGGGTCACTTCCAAAATAAAACTCACCCGTAGTCTGAGGTGACTCCTGGCAGATCCACAGAAGTCTGGTTTAGCTGGGGTGAAGCTGAGGTGAGAGGCGGGTCAGGACCAGGCTCACCATGGAGGCTGCCCACAGCCCTTGTGGAGAGAGATTACCATCGTGCTGGGGAGCTCATGCTTCTGGTAGTACCAACACCAACTGGTTTGTGCCATTCCCTCTTCCCTCTTTGTTTTTTAGGGTGTCTGTGACAGCTGGGGGACTCATCGTGACACGGGGTGAGCGGTGGTGAGACCGAATCGTGGTACGGAAGAAGAAGTGGCAGGACTCACTTTTCATTTTTGCATTTTGATGTAGAAGCATGTGAAATATTTAGGTGTTACCGTATGAGCAGGCTGCCTCTCTGCAAGTGCTTCTGCAAGGGGAAAGGCTGTTCTATGAAATTAGCCTGGTCTGAGCCTTTTTTTCCTCAGGAAAACTGATAAATTGAAATCCTGCCGTCCTCACAGGCTCGCTGGGGCAACAGCAACAGGCTGCTGCCTCTGCCTGTGTGCTGAGAGCCTCCCGCTACGCGAGCTGCTCCTGCCACGCTCCACAGAGCAAGTCTGAACTGGGCGAAAGGAGCAGGAAACGCCAGGTTCCAGCCCTCCCACACGGCCCCGGGCTACTTTGCACGCTGATTTTTCCAGCCTCCGGACCTTTTACAGATTCATCCCTCGCCGTCCCCACACCGATTTGGGATCGTGTGATTTTGGAGACGTTTGCAGCGCCGTGTTTATTGGTCTGCCTGCTGCTCTCTCCCCTTTTTGGTAATCCTCTGCTCTCCTGCAGGTACCAACACGCACAGGAAAGCTTCGTCACAACAAATAATAGCCAAACACACCACTTTTTTCATTTTTTTTCCCCATCCGTTGAAAATGCCAGATCAGTCCTGGCGAAAACCGTCGGTGGGGCTGCAAAGAGGTGAAAGGTTTGCGGGTGTAGGGTTTTGTGGAAATCTATGCCTGTCTGGACTTGGCCCAAGAGCTTCGTTTACCTGCTTGACAGGTAACAATTAGCGAGCAATAGCTCTGCTGGCTGGAATGCAGCTGCAAGGGCCAGCAGGCGCTGGGTTAGCGGGTGGGCAGGTGTGGGTGCAGCGCCCAGATAGGTATGTGCATGCACAGCATTCCTGGGAATCAGCTTTCCCCTAAAGATGCAGCGATGACTGCAGGGCACAAAAGGGCTGGGCTTAGCCCAGGCTCAAAGACGGTGAGCTGTTTGCAAGGTAAAGAAGTAAAGTAAACAGCGGGAGAGAAGACAAGCCGAGGGAAAGGCTGAGAGAAGCAGCTGCCCCCTTTTTATTTTATTTTATTTTTTTTTCCACTGAGAGGAAAGTTTTGATTCTTTCTCAAAAAACAAGAATGTCACGGGAGATAAAAAAGGAGGGAAAAGATGAGATGGAGTAGAGTTGATTTGAGGAGAAACGCGTGTCTGTCTAAAAGTTACACTAACAAGTGGCCAGCATGGCTCAGGCACTGCTGAAGGATCAGTCTGCAGGGGTTTCATGCGCTGCTCCCCAGCAGCAGAGGTGCAATGGCTCATAGCAGACCTGAGAAGCTCACCGGGCGTGGTATAAACATAAAATGTCCCCATAAGCCCACATACATCAGTGGGCTTAGAAACACTTAAACAGTGTATGTGCTCCGCCCTCAGCTCTGCCCTTAGCGTGAATCCAGGCGCTGATGAGTTTATCGAATTAAAGCACTTTGTGAAAAACAGCATGTCTCCAGAGACTTTGCAGGTGTTTTTAAAATCTTTGATATTTCTTCCTCACAGCAGGTAACCCCTCTGTCTTAGGAACAAAATCATTTGCTGATTCTTTTTGTATTTTGTTCCCGTTTGTGAACAGGCTTTTGCATTTGTGCAAACTTACACGTTTCACACTTGACAAGCAAGCTATTGTGTGACTGGAGAAGCCACATCCTCTTTCCTGCTCTCCTGTAGACTTAGAATCTTAACCATGAGAGACGGATGATGAGTACTGCTAGTTATGTACACATATGTCATTGTAAATCTCTATTTATTCATAAATCTCTATTTATTCATATCACACACACTGTCATTCACTGTAACCTTATTTCACTAAAATTACAAAGTATTTTATTTTTATTTTTAATAAAAATAACGCGTTTTATTATTATTATTATTTATAAATGTCTTCCCTGGCTGAAATGACTTGATTCTGATTGATGTCATTTGAGGAAGAAGAAGTCCAAGCATAATTAGAGACCATTTTCCTTGATCTTAAAGGACTCCGCATTGCTTTGAGCCATCAGACCCTATTTGTACGCTGTTATTTGCCCTGATCTTCATTAAGAGGGAGTCTCTTTGCTCAGCAGTGTATGGCCTAATACGTGCTCATTAAGCCTGACGAGTGGCTGACACTACAGCAAGGTCTGTACTGCTCCTCACCGGCTCCAAGCAGGCTCCAAGCAGCCCCCATGCAGACATCTGTGCTCTGTGGACCAAGGCTGCTGTCCTAAGGCCAATTCCCTCGCCCTTGCCACCACCCCGGTGGTGGGGCTGGATGGAGAAGCTGCAGGGACCTCAGGAAATTTCTCCTGATGTCCAGTCTGAAGCTCCCCTCCTCAGGAGGCTGCAGAGGGCAGTGAGGTGGCCTCTCGGCCTCCTCTTCCCCCGACCAGACAGCCCAGTGTTGTTCCAGCGTCTTAAGCTTTCCCATCACCTCCCCATCAGATAGGGCAGGACCTGCGTGCAGTCTTGGAGCCCTGGGGCTCTGCAGACCAGTCACACCAGCGGCGTAACCCTGCTCTCTGCTTCTTACATTCCTGGCATTGCTTCGGCCCGGCCGCAGGCAGAAGCCACACGTTCATCATGATCTTCATGGTGGCGATCACGCCGCCTCGTCATGGCAGAAGAGGAGTGAAAAGCACTGCCAGGGAGAGTTTTCCCTCACCCTTCGCTTTCGTAAACGCTTTCCGTGAGCAGAAGGGATTTAATCTTCCCATTCGGTTGCTGCTCTATCAGCGCGGCCGCCAGAGCCGCTGTAAACACGCCGAGTGGCGTCAGTGAGAGGTGACTCAGGAACAAACGCGATACAAGGAATTTGGAAAGGCTGGGGGAATAGCCAGTGTACCGAGTGCTTTTCTAATGGATGCTGAAGGGATGAAGCTATGGAAGGGACGGTTCGGGAGGCACCTTCCTGCTGCAGCACAGAGTAAATGTGCCTTTGGGAGCACACAGTGTTCTGAAGGGGCATCGTGCCACCAGTGAACGAAGCTTACAGTGATCGACCCACTGCGAATTACAAAGCAGGATGACTCCACCTGCTATTCGGGTTCTGCACAGGAGGCTGGCCATACTTTGGGTTAAATTTGGGGGCTCCAGAGTAGACGATGAAGGCTCTGTTGAAGGAATTCGCCGCCACAGGTCACTCACCAGCAGTACCGTGCTGCGTCAGGAGGAGCAGCGAACGCGTGACCCAGCTCCGTGAAGTGTTTGTGGAGCTTTTGTCACCATAGTACCGAGTCACCAAACACAGCGAGGTCCCTCCCATGGCTCCTAACCGAGCACGCAGTGGCTGTCACTGGTTTTTGCAGTCCTTCGCGCTCTGCCCAGGGTAGAGCAGCTGAACGGGGCACGTAGGGGCCTCTCCCTCCTCCCAGCACGCTGCCAGCAGTTCGGTGCTCCCAGCAGCTCCAGGAGCTTTCCTGGGCAGCCGAATAGAGCAGGTGGCTTCATGCAACCATAGGTCTGACTGCCACAGGTGCCACTCACTGTTACCTGGGTAAGGACACACAAAACTCTCCACGCCGTACACTTAGGGTTGAGCAGTCCTTCTCCAGATTTCACCTGTTTAGAAATTTGTAAAAATATTCATCAGTCTGAGGCTTGCAGATTCAGAAATTGTTAGCCAGAATGTTTCTGCTGCATGTGACAGTAAGAATAGATAAAAAATGCAATACTTTGTCCAATTCTCTCCTCATATTTATGGGCATGAACTCTGTTTCCTACCTTCTCCTGGAGCCCGATTGCCCAGAGATCCCAACATTACCGAAGGGAATTACGCCCCCAGGAGCGGTGTCTCTGCAGGGTGACACTTCCCAGATGTAAGCTAGACCACGAATGCTGTTTCCGATGGCAGAACTAGACATTTTGGGTGGGACAACCAGAAACTAGAGAAGTAGAACTTCTGTACTGCTGCAAAAAGGCTTCTGCTGCCAGAGGAGGTGCACAGAGAGGAGAGGCTGCGAGGAGCCTTGAGGAGGTAACCAGCAGGAAGCAAACAGAACAATTGAAATTGAAGGGCAGTGTTAGCACAAGGACAATAGGGAGCAAACTAGCTTTAACATATTCTGGGTGGTACACAAAGGATGGCATCCTAGCAGGTGAGAAGCAAGTTACAGGGAGATGTCCCCATGATGAGCAGGGCAAGGAGCGTGGTGGAGGTTTGGGGGTGCAGCTCCATGGGGAGCCCCCATGGGGCTCGTGAGCCCTTCCAGACCACTTGCTGGGGCAAATTCTGTGTTGGCAACTCCTAACTTTGGAGTTATCAAGACTTCAGGGCACTGGGAGTACCATACTCGATCTCCTGCAGCATTAATTGTGCTATTTCATTGAATAGGGTGACGCTCGCATAGTCTTAATTAAGTACTTGCAGTTGTAGTAGAAAAAGAGAAACAAACAAAAAAAAATTAAAAGAAGCTATCTACATTTAACAAAACACCAGTGATTCAGTCCTGACACATAGAACTTGGCTCAACCAAGACCGGCTGGGACAAAGCAACCAGTGCGTTGCTTGCCTGCAGCCCAGCTGTTGATGGCAGGGCTTTGTGGAAAATAAACCACAGTTCGGTGGATTCCTCCCCTGCCAGGGATAACAAGGGTTATGAAGGATGAGAAGCATCCCCTGGATAGGCACTGAAGCACAGACTCTCCTTCAGGCTGGGGAAAGATCAACACGAGGGAGTAACGCCTTCCCGAGGAATATGTTGTGGTGGAGGAACGGAGATTGTAAAGAATCGGTGACTTCAGGTGACATGCATAATTTATGAAATCTTTTCAATCCGGAGGAATAAAGAGCAAACACGAGTCCCCACACCCAGGCAAACACACAGATAGGTTCTTATGCAACTCCACCCCCTGTGGCTGCTTTTTGCCAACTTCCGCGATGACTTAATTTAAACAAAATCCCAGGACAGACGCACTCAGGAGCACCTCGGCCTCACCTCAGCCTGAGCTTCCTTTTAAAGCAGCAGGTCCCTGGGTCCTTCGAAGGCACGTGTGTGCTCGTTAGCATCATACCTCGTCGAACAGAAGCCAGCGAGACCCACCTCACTGTGAAATGTGCCTACGTCTTGGTAAGAGCAGTGCTGCTGGGGACAGCTGCTGGTGCTTCCTTGCTAGGGTAAAGTGAAGGTTTTGGGGATTAGCACTGTCCTCGGTACTCTTTTTGGCAAACAGCGCTGGATGGGAGCTATGAGGAAAAAAGAAACTTCCTCCCATCTTTGAGACTTTGTTGTTCTCATAAAACAATGGGCCAAGTCATTTTCCTCCCATTAGTTCAGCTTCTGACTTTATAAAGAGAGGACAATTACAATCATTCCCTACATAAAAAAGATGTACAGGGAAGCTGAATACAGAACTGTCTTTGAGAGCAAGCTACAGAGTCTCAGAAGTACAGATTTGCTAATGAAAAGGCTCCCTTCAGCCTTGTCACAAAGGAAAAAATAATTTGTCTGTGTGTTTTTTAGACAATCTCACCACTCCACTCTTGGAATATCATATTGAAATACAACCTAAGGCTATGCTTCAAATATAAGACTCAAAAAATTTAACCCAAAAGACTCAAAAATATTAACCTAAAAGATGCAAATTGGAGCTGACCCAAGAACTAGGGACATGGGCTTGGTCTATTGCTAGGCTACCGAAGCTGTGATGGCTGAAGAAACAGCAGAGTTCAGCACAACTCAGCTGGAGCTGGCAGCCAGAGCTACGTGACCCTATCCAGAAGTTTGTTTTTCCCTGTCCCAGCCCATCCTTAGAGCTGGGAGAGGAGCAATAGGGCAGCGTGGAGTGAAGGAAGGCTCTCGGGACATTAAGGTGGGTTGTAGTGAGCCATCAGCAGCATAGCGGTGTCCCTGTCGGGAAGGAGGGGTGAACTTCTTGCTGCTTTTCTATTGGAGCCAGCAGGAAAAAAAAAAAAAAAGAAATCACTAAGTGCTTTGGGTAATATTCAGCACTTCTGTCAACACTACCCAAATTACCAGAGTACTTACCAGAGAGGCAAGCCTTGGGAAATCACGTCAAGTGTGTAGCAAGCAGTGATCTCATGGCTTTTCTTATTTGAGCAGCGCAGGATGAAAGCCTCCTACAAAGCCTGAGCAGACACCCGACGTGTCCCAGCCTGTTTCCTTCAATGGCTAAACGAAGTCGTGGCAGACACTGAAATAAAATCTCGCTCTGCGTGTGCAATTGCATCTGAAACTACAGCGGGGCATGGCCAGCCCTCTGGGCAGCACAGGTAGAGGTGGTGTTTGAGGTCCTCCTTGGGGAGATGTTTAATCTGGCCTTGGAGTTTCTCACTACACTCTCTTGAAGGAGGACACTTGCCCAGGGCCTCTGGTATTTGAGGACGAGTGGTTTGCACAGGTTGGCTTTCTCAGGAGATGGCAAATACTCTGAGGAGGAAAATCTGTGGTTCTTCACAGAACCTTGTCCTGGAAATCCTCACGAGCCTCCTCTGCCACACACCACCTCCGACGCCTGCAGCCAGACGGGCTGCAGAGGACAGTTATGTGAGGAGGAGCTCTGGGCAGTGCACCAGGAGCATCCCCTGTCGCCAGGCACCCACACAGCACGCAGTACAGGATTATCAGGTTTGCTTTCCACTCCGAAGCTGGTGCTGGTTAACATCTCCGTAGTCCACTCCTCCCCTTCCTCTGGTGCTGCTGTGTAAGTCACGCCTCAGGACCCATAAACAAATGAACATCCTACCCTATCTCAGCTGCATCTGTCCCTAATATCCCATTAAAAGCCTCGTGGTCTTCATAAATGCACTCTGCGAAAGGCAGAATGAAGCAGGGAGTCAAAGAGAAATTTACCTTTCCCCTTTCCAATAAATGTCCCGCTGAGAGAGAAAATAAGCTACAAAGGACACTTCCAAAATATTTATTTATTTTTTTTTCCCCCCAAATCATAGGCTAGATTTTTAAAGGATGTTTTTATTTCAGTGTGAAAAAAGCCCCATTAGGTTTTAATTCATTTTCTCGTGATTCAGACACCCTTAGTAAAATGTTGGCTCTTTTCAGACAGGTTTTGTAAATAATTTGGAGCTAAATCTTTCCAACCTGTCTTCCCTTTCCCCCAGGAGCCCAGCCCGAACACCAGGGCACCCCGGAGGAAAGGACTTCTACGTAGCAAGTTGCAATTTTATGATGGTGTAAAACAACAACAAAAAAGCCCTAAACAATTAATGTTATACCTGGCACTTCTTTACGAGTGCACAGAAGCAATTTGAAAGCTGTAAAATCCATCACCAGCCTCGTTTAATCTCTCCCTGTGAAAGACATTGGTACTTGTCACTTTTATTACCGTCAGCGCAGCGACTGTGTATTTCAGAGCTTGTTGAATAAGCTGGGTCGGATCCACGGGCAGTGTAAATCAAGCTCCTGTGCTGGCTCCAACATATCTGTGGTCAGGGATTGCTCTGCGGGGCCATTGCACAACCGGTTCCGCCCCAGGGGGCTCTCACATCAGGTCCTTGAGCTGCAGAAAGGCCGGGATCTGGCCCCATGGCCCCTTCAGCTGGCCTTCTGGCTCTGCTTGGGGCTGGCTCCCAGCCCCATATCCCTCTCCTGGAGCCTGTGCTGGAGCCCTGTGGCCCAGCCCCGTCCCCTCACAGCCCCAACACCACATTCAGGAGCATGGAAGAGGCAGTTGTGAACAGATTCATTGTTTTGGGGGAACGTCAGGGTGAGACCAAGGGCTGGAAGGTTTTTCTCCTCACCGGGAAGGGGAGGAGGAGCCGGGTTTTGGCAGCGGGCTGCGTTAGCGCAACGCTTCAGGATGAGTAAACAGCTCAAGGTAAAAGGGTGGTGAAGATCTGAGCTGAGCTGCTGTCAACCGAGCAAAAACACTCATCACAGGCTTCTCCCACCGCCGTGGAAGGAGCCGGCATCCCAGCTCCATCCAGCTGCCGGCCCCGTGACGTGGGAGTGACGAGGCCGTGACGCCCAGACGTCGGGCCTGAGCCTTATCTCCCACAGAGCAATAAAATCCGCCTCGTGAGACGTTATAAAAAGCTCCTCTCGGCTCTTTCCCAGGTTTTAGTCCCTCTGCCCGCACCATCCTTGCCCTTGGAGCTCCTGCTGTGGCAGCGCCACCTCATCGTGAAGCCAGGACCCCGCGTCTTCCCTCACGGCTTTTATCGTCCAGCACTCGCCTTCCCAGCAGCTGAGGGATGAGTGGCCCCAGCAGCAACATGCCCGGGCTTCGGGTCATGGCTCTGCGGCCGGTTATCAGCCATGATCCATCAAATAGCCGGGGCTGAGTAATGTGGACGCTGTACACACGGCCTCCTCTTCAGCCGCAGTACTCTTCAGCCGTGCCGAACGTGCGAATTCGTGAGTGATGCTTGTGTGAATAATCAAGATCAGCTAGATCTTTTTTCCGGCTGGCTCGCCCACATCTGCCCCTGCCTTCACTCCAGGAGCCTCTATTCCCCTTGTTCCCAATGTGAGCTCCATCACTTTCACAGCTTTGCTGCATTTTAAGCATGTATTTCATGCCGCTGCCTTCTCCAGTGCTCCTCTCACAAGCTTCTCCACGAGGCTTGTGAGCCAGCGCAGATGGAGAGGTTCAGCCAAGATGTCCAAGAGGAGGTGAGGGACGGGTGCTGCTGTGCCTGTGAGAAGCCTTGGTTGTAGCACCTTCCCCTCGAGCACCTCTCACACGGCCGCTGCAGGTGGCACCAGACATGTCCCTTCCTTGGGAAAATCCACCACAGCCAAAACCCAGCCAGCTTACAAACCTAAAAGCAGCCCCAAGCAGACAGAAAACCTGATCTCCTATGGGGTTTGCATTGTTGAGGGCTGAATTGGCTTCCAGGAATAAATACGTGCCAGCTGGAGGCTTTTTTTTTTTTTTTTGTGGCAAGGACATTTGAAAACCACTGCCCCACGTATGCCCCTCTGGTGAGTGATAAATTACAAGCTCCTGTGGCCACTTTTCCCATAGTTTGGGAATTTATTGCATCTCTTTCCTCTCTCCGCTCCCTTGTTTTTGTGAAATGAATGGGGAATTGATGATAAGTGTGGCATCTGAAGGAGGCAGCCAGCAGCTTCCAGGCACACACAGCCATGTACATGTGCACACACTCGTGCAAGACTGCATAGACCTTTTCTCTTTTAGAAAACAAGACTTCGGAGGAGCAGCTGGGGAAACTCTGGTTGTTTAGTTTGGAGGAGGCTGAAGGTAGACCTCGTTGCTCTCTACAGCTACCTGAAAGGAGGATGCATCAAGGCGTCAGACTCTGGATAAGACGCAAGGAAACAGTCTCAAGTTGCACCCGGGGAGGTTTAGATTGGATGTTAGTCCAATCCATTTTAGTCCAGGGGGGGGAAAGGACCAGTCACTGTCAGCACCTGATAGGTCTCCAAGACCCGGGACCAAGATAGGCCAGGAAATGATCATGGAAATCTCATTAAAATGTGTCCATCCTCTTTCTGCGGGAGTTAAAAAGCCCCGGGGCTCCCTGCCAGAGCAGCAAGTGTCCCAGCTGTGTGCGCTGGGCTGAACCAGGAGCTGATCTCAACACAGCCCGTTGAGAAACAGGGCCAAACACTTCGGGGTTTTCCCTCAGCCAAGCTCTAATTGCAGGGTCTAGCAACCGTCGGCAGCTGAGAGCTGAGGTGTGGATCAAGCAACAGCTTGAGCAAGTGAGCATTGCAAAAAAAAACAACAAAACAAACAAGAACAAAAAAAAAAAAAACCAGCAACAGAAACACAAAGGGGCATTATTTTTCTTAAGAATGAATCAAAAAGCTCCTTACTGTGCAACAGGGCTAGGGTCTGAGCCAAAATCACTTCTAGAGCCCAGCCTCTGTGTCTGGTTCGTGTTTAGCTGTTGCTGGCTTCACTCAAGAGTGCAAGCACGGGGAACTTGTGCAAGCAGCGCCTGCTGAGGCGCTTCACCTTTAGAAGGCAGTGGAGCAATAAGGTGCTTGAGTCACAGCTGAACACACTCGCTGATGTACTTCACTAAATTTAGATCGGCCTGGGTCATCTGAAAAAGAAAGTGGGGGAAAAAAAAGGAAGGAGGAGGACAGAGAAGGCATTTTCTTTCATAAAGATGTTAAAGAGTAATCGGAGAGAAATGATAAGGGCAAAGAAAATATTAACACGTTGCATCTCTGGCTACAGGAGAACAGATATTTTCTTAACCAATTATCTGATTACTGAGTGCAAATGATGAAGAATTAAGAAACCGGGAGATAAGATCAAGAATAGTTAATATATAGCTTGGGATCCATAAAAGCAGTAAAAACGAAAGACCACATGCAGGCATGCTGAAGGAAATGGGAAAAGAAATTAGAGACGCTTTAGCAAACCTCTTCAGAAGTTCAAGAGAAATCTCTTAGGACGGAGAACATAACAAAAAGCAATTGCTGAGGGAAAGCAGCCTGAGGGCAAGTCAAGGCTGCATCTAGTCAGCTTGAAATCCTTTGCAGGAAAGTCTAAAAGCTCTCTAAAAGATCAGTTTGGATAAATGCACAGAAGAGCACGGCCTTCCCAGGCACCCTCCCTAATTTGCCTGAATTCATGGAGCCTGCTGCTGGCAGGGCACAACAGAGCACACGGCAGGAATTTCTGAAACAATGTCCGCCTTGAAAATTAGTTTTAAAAAGAGAAACTGGGAGAGGTATCTGACTGGAAACCAAATGACCTACACAGGAAGAGGAAAAACACACCGAGACATATTTGTCACAATTGTCCTTGCAGTTTCAAACACAGAATCTCATAGGATCAAGGAATGGTTTGGGTGGGAAGGGACCTTAAAGCCCACCCAGTCCCAGCCCCCTGCCGTGGGCAGGGACACCTCCCACCAGCCCAGGTTGCCCAGACCTCCAGCCCCGAGGCTTCTCCAGTCGCTGGACAGGTTACATGGCAAACCCGAGTGTCATCACGGGAGTTTTGTAAAGCAGTTTTAAGTTACATTAAACATCACAACAAGGCATCTGCTATTACAAAGACAAACACATCCAGCCCTATGTCACGTGGAAAACCATTACCCTGGCTCTGCTCGTTGGATTTAGTTAAATGTGGAAACAAATTTGCATGGTCTTTGCCTGGATGACCGGCGGGTTGGCACAACGGGGATTGCAAGAGTCATGCAGCTGCAGTATCATTAAAGAAAACGAAGCAAGGAGTTTGCACTGTTTGAATTAAGTAGGTGTGATTTATTAACTAATGAAAATAAATTCAGAAGATTCTGGTCACATAAATATATACAAATAAAGACAAGGGCAACCTAGAAATGAAAGCCTAGGATACATTTTTTTAAAAACATTTTAATTTGGTAAAATATTTAGCTAGGTGATAATGTTTCGGCATTTTGGTCTCAGCTTCCCCCACCAGGATCAGTACTCAAGAAATGACACAAAGTTGTTATATCTTTAATTTCTACTGTTTTATTTCCTATGCTCTGTGTAATGGTTATTCTCTGTAGTTTTGGCTCTCTTAAAATAAGTGCTGCAACTCATACTCTTGGTACTGCTATAATGCTTTGTAACTCCTGCCTGTGCTCACATTTCAAAAGTAGCTAACCAGAGGGGAAAAAAAAAAAAAAACTTAATGTAAATGTTGTAATTCCGTCCATTTCATTAGACACGGCATCTTATGAAACAGAGAGCAGAGTGACCTCATTTGCATGTCCTGTTAATGATGCTGTTGCATCAGTGGGTGGGAGCCTGGAGATGAGCCCAGTAAATCCGTGGGCACTTCACCACTGTAGAAACACCAGGAGGAGCTGCAGTGGGAGACAAGACCCAAAGCTGCCATCTCAGGAGCCCCAGGGTGGCTGAGGAGTCTGCAGGGGATTTCACGTTCCCACTGCAGCTGAGAGTGTTCAGAGTTCAGCACTCCATAAAATAATGCAGTGGCCCAGCAGCAGCATGTCACACAGGGCTTGGAGCACTCCAAGCTTTGTCATTGTAGCACAGAGGTACTGGGACATGGGGCAGGAAATGAGAGAACCCATAAAAATGCTCCACCTCAAGCCCTGAAGTCAGAGGTGAGGAACTGCAGACAGCTTCAGTGGCATAAGTGCAATGTTTACGGAGCTGGGTTGAACAATTTCCAGTATGAGGAACTACCGGGAGTTTTGCATGCAAGTAAGTTGGTGAGTACAGGAAATCGTGATGATGCCCATACTTAGGTGTACACCTACATCATCTCTCATGGATTGACTATCCAGGAAGAAGGACTGACATTTCAAGAGAAATGCAGTAATTTTTTTTTTTTTCATTTGCAGACAAAATTTCCTTTATTTCAGTCTGTGCTCATTGTGTCTCATTTTTGTGCCACTCTAGCAGAAAACGCAGAGCAAACATTTTGCAGAACATTTTGCCCATTTTGTTTGGTGTTTGTTGTGAACAGAGTACCAAGAGAAGACTTTATATCTAAGGCATACCTACTAAGAGACTGAAACTGCAGTGGGCCTTGCTGTCTTTCAGTCCTGCTGGTCTGAACCCAAAGCAAGTCCAGCATCTCTGGGCAGGCACTGCAGAGGAGCAGGTTTCTGAAATGCAGTCGGTTCCTGGCATAAGCCAGCTATCCCCGTAGGGACACACCACAAGTGGCCAGCCCCGCTGCCAAGAGACTCTGCAAAGCAGGATGCGTAGGGCAAGGGTTACTTTAGGTGCTAACGTCAGGCAGGAATGCTTCCCACAAAGAGGGAAGTGGCATGCCAACATTTGCACTGCTGTTGTGAGAAACCACAGGAACATTTTGTCGGTCCCAGCAGTGCATGGACTGGATTATCATAAAAAAAAAGTTCTTAAATCAGACTCATGGGCTTGATGTCTGTGCAACAATCTCAGGTAAGCAGGTGATTTCCTTGGGTATAAACCCTAGCCAGATAAAGCGATTGCAGGGAAACTGTGTCTCATGCCAGTCTGGCTTATTTGTCCTCCAGCGTGTAAAAGGTTTGTAGCAGATAGGCACAACTTCATATTGCTAATTACATCTGCAAGATTTGCATTATTTTATCTGTACCACAGCATACAGCCAAATGGGAGAACTTCGCTGTAAAAATCCAGAATTACCTTCTATACACTGTGTAATTGAGAAAGCAGCTTTGTTGTGTGGCTTTTTGCTTCACTGCAGCCAGGTTTCTTACCTAAACCTGAGGCATCCTGCAGAGAGAAGCCAGGCAGAGGATATCAGCGCCAAGCCAACAGAAGACAATGAAGAGATGGTCTGTCAGCTCCACTTGTGTGTGTCCAGTTTTTTCATGATTGGAAATCTCCTACATCTGGCAAAATAACAGGAGCCTCACAGGATGCATGTGGTTCCAGCCTGGCCTGTCTCTGTCAGAAGAACGTGTTGAAATAATGTCGAGAGGTCTGGCTGGGGGGCATGCTGAGGAGGTAGGTGTTATATTCTTATTGCTTTCTAGGTAAAAAGGCAGTGATCAAAGGCCTGGGTTGGAACAGGCTCTTTTATAGAGAAATACAGATGCCAATCCCAATTTTGAAGTTTGCTGCCAAAGGGGATCTGGAAAGAGGTTTCTGGAAGGAGCAAGTCAACGTTTTATGGACATCATCCACCTTCAAGACTGTTGAATCCTCCCTCCCACCTCTTAATCCAGAAGCAAGCTGGCAAAGAAAGGAAAAGAGATTTATTTAGAAACAGTGCAGAGCCCCGGGGGTGCAGCACCTCCACCATCACTCTCGGGGCTGGGACTACAACAACGCCTTGGGGGAAAGGCCATGCTCTGCCCACCTCAGCCCTCCTCCCTGGGCTGTGGAAAACCACCAGTGATGGTGAGAGCTCTGCTGAGGAGCGGCTCCATTGCTCCCTGCCAGCGCACCAGCACTTGGCCCACGTCCCTGCTTGCCAGCCCCTCGTGGAGGCTCAGCCCTGCCTGCGCTGCAGCCACCCCGCATGGTCCCCAGGGCCATGGGGAGGCCCAGCTGCCAACGCAGGTCTCTGTGTGTGCTCCTCCCACAGTTTTGTTTTGCAGGAAGCACTCCTTAGCCTTTAATTTCAACTGCAAAGCAAGAGGTTGGGCCACCAGGACCGAAGCAGGTGGTCCCTGTGCAAAAGGCTCAGGGCAGGACAAAGCCTCAGTGTTTCTCTCCCATGCTCTGAGCTTCTCCTCTCCTCCTCTCCCCTTTCCCTCCCCATCATGCCACCCAGCTCCATTCCCCAAGGGTGCTTCCTTCCCCCAAAACCCCTTCATGCAAGCCCTGCAAACGATGCTGCCATCCCTGCATTTCTCCCCAAGCTGTCCCCAGTGCCCAGGCACCTAGGAAGAAGCTCTTTCTGCTGGATCCTCACCCAGCTGGGGCTTTACAGAGCAAAACTACAAACAGCAACTCTCAGACAGACCATGGAGCCTGTAGCTGCAGAAGCAGTACAAGATATACGTGTTAATTTGTGGTTAAGGCCTATTTATCCGGAACGGCACTGGAGGGAGGCACGGCCTTTCCTGTAGCGTAGCAGTTAGAACTGCCAGGAGTAAAAGGCATTAAAAGTTAATAAAAAAGTCTGAAACACACTCATTAAAATACTTGGAAAACTTCACAGTTTGGCTTCATACCACAGAGAGAGTATGCGACAACTTGACTGGGCTTGCCTGCCTCCCTAGCAGACTGTCTTGACTTAAAAAAAAAAATTACCTGGCGCCCAGCGCAGTGCTAAAAACCCCTGCCATGTCAGATGCTGCTGTAATTTGCCCTGGAAATACATCTGAAGCAGAGGAATGTGTGAGCACAAGTCCAGAGCCCGAACAAGGGGAAATACTGATTGTTATACAGATCGGTGGATAAAGATGGTATTTTATTCACTTTAACCCTCAGTTCCAGGGGCTGACAGCTCTCCCACCCCGCTCCTGCTCACCCAGCCTCTGGATGGCCTGGTGTTGTGGCTGCCCTCCCACAGCAGCTCTTTGGGCACCACGGCATCGAGCGGCCCCTCTGGAGCCATTTCAAGGCAAATGCAGCCCTGTGTTTGACCTCATTCCTCTATTTACTCACCACACTAATTAGGCCAGGCGGAGGGAAGGCCAACAAGACAGGCAGGATGGACTATTTGCATAGCTGCCAGCGGTTTCTATCTGATGGAGCGGAGTGGATTGAACCCTGGGTGGATCGTGGGTCAAGAGGTTGTTTGAGTTTCGCATTCGTGGACGCGCTCTCCACAGCCGGCGTGCTTGTTACACCGCCCCACAGCACGCGGTGTCGGCTGCAGGGTCACAAAATTAAGCCCAAACACCCTGCAGGGTCACAAAACAAGGCCAGAACACCAAGCAGTCGGGGCAGCTCTGAAGATCAGGGGTCAGGATCGCCGTGGTTATGCACCCGTGTGGTGGCACCACAAGGACAGGCCCTACGGTCGCGTAGTGAAGGCCGCCCGCTGTCCGTCCCCGCAGTACGGGCTGCCTGAAAGCCCGAGCTTTGGTGGGACGCAGCCTCTGGTTTATCAACAGCTGAAGCCCTCTTGGATCCAATATTTAGTTCTAGGGCAAAAATTAAGACGTATATGAAGTGCCAGTTTAGGATTCTTGCCTAATCCCTGCTCCTACCCCACCCCGCTTACCAAGGACGCAGAGCCTTTGGCTAATATTCCACCATTACTATCGCATTTGGGATCATCCTGCAGAAAATCACATTTCTCCTGCTTCGTTCAATACACAGTGATTACCTGAGGACCAGGACATAGCTAGTGATGAATTTTGCACTTATTACAGCTTCTGTTAGTGCAAGGTTGCCTTTGGCTTGGGGGCCTGTTTCCTCATGTGATATCACTGAGATATCATTGCTCCTCCCCTTCTCTCATTGCTTATTCCTCCAGCAGTCCTGCTGAGACCGAGCACATCCCTTCAGATTAAGGCAAATCCCAAACACCAAGCATGTCTACTCATTTTCAAAGTATATGTTTCTTACTTGCTCTAAATCCAGATAAATCTCATCAATGAATCAAGTTACATCACTCTGTCTGTGGCAGGTCCTCATAAACTGAGACCTATTTTTAATTTCACAGATCTCTGTCCAAACTTATTTGCTGGTTTTGAAACAGCACAGATGACAGAGCTTTCAGCTGAAGACGAAAGGTGAATGATCCTAGTTTTGGCTCATCTGTAGTTTATAGCCAGAACAGTGTGTGCTAAGCAGTTCTCTGAAATATGTAAAACTGAAATACTTAGTGAGTTGTTGCACTAAAGTGTTTACTTATTATTTCAAATTTTGATGATGTATTTTTACTGAGGAAGGCAACCCGTTGGCATTTTTCCTTTCATCTAGGCCATATTATGGGTCTATGATCACACACCAGCTCTTTAGCAGTGGATTGATGTTCCCAGACATTTTTCCTTCAGGAGCCTGCTGCAGAAGATTTGAGCTACATGTTCCCCACCCTGCCAAATCCCAAAGCAGGGCTGTGAGGATGTGCAGGGCAAGTTCAGAGCAGGCTGGCAGTCCACACAACAACACATAAAAGGAAGACAAGATTTCCAGGCTCCCCACCCAAAATCTCTGTGGAGGAAGCATCTCTCAGCATCCCTGGGTAGGAATGACTGCTTTTAGGGAGGATAAATTTCTGGTAAAACCAAGAAGAGCACCCAGCTCCTCCAGACCCCCTTGGCCTATCTCCTTTCTTCACAGGAAGCTCCCTGAAAGACTTCTTGGTCAGTAAGGGCCACTGTTGAAGGGGTGGAAAGGAGCCCACACAGTGGAAGGTATGCACATGCCTCCCTGCTACAACTTCTCTATTATCAGTAAAGAACAAAGAAATCACAGATGTGTATCTGATGTGTTTACATGAAAGCTGCATTATTTACTGATGCTTTTAAGGTCATATTTTGCTTCAGTCGAGCAATGAAAAAAATGCAGAGGATATCTCGCAGCTAGTTAGCTAAACACATTTTTCTGCCTTCGGATTGGGCAAGACAGACACTCACAATAAACTTTATCTGGGGGACAGTTCAAGGAATTGGCAAGAGAGTCCAAACTCCAGTAACTCAAGGTCACCCATCCGCTCAAGGGGTTCAGGCTGGCTGAACAGTGACCATAAATCATTACGTCTGACACCGACTCGGTGTCCTGTGTAAAGCATGTGCGAGTCTGCACGGAGTTCCTGTGGGAGGAGATCGTATCACAGCAGCCATGCTCAGAGGCAATAACTGCTGGCTTCTGTCAAGAGGCACAGACTCCACTGGGTATAGAAAAATAATTTTCCACCTAATCTCTGGGAGCTTTAGTTGAAGCGTGTGTATGCATAGGAGTGTACGTCGCCTAAGCCCATTTTGATGGATCTATAAGTCCAAGAAATTGCTGTCTGCAGACACCATCAGCACACAGCCCTGGTGCTCCTGCTCATCACACCACATCCTATGAGGGGGCATAGTGTGATGGCATTTCCTCTTGGCATCCCAATAACTTTCTGCACGCTACGGGGGCACCATCATGATGGTATCCAAATATGCCTCAGTGACCTACCAAGACAAGGAATTTTACAGCTGGGAAACTGGAAGGTGGGAAAATTGAATTGCCTAGGGCTTTTTGACAATCTGTGGTACAGAAAAAAAATATTGTGTCTCCTGAACACAAGTTGAATGTCTTACACGCTGGAACACTCATCCTAGTAAACACACTCATAGGTGCAGTAGTTCAAGACCCCCGCTTGCTTATTGGGGTGCCAAGAAATTACTTGTATGGTCAATTTTTTCCCACAGTTAGCTCTGAAGTGTGTGGCCCTGCTTAGTGTGAGAGGCAGGGTACTACTTAAATGGACATTTTTGATCTAGTAGTTGTCAAATACTACTGCTTGAGGCCCTCAGTTCCTTTTAGTCTTTGAGAGTGAAAAGTTCAAAGTCATTTTGCATTGTCATATCACCTGTTACACTTCAAAACTGTCCATAGCATTAAGCCTACGATGTAGCTTGAGCTACCTCAAAGCCTATTGGCCCCAACTTAAATAGCTCCCAAAATAGAAACCTCCTACAATAAATAAAACGAGAGCTGTTCATGCACCAAGACACGTGTGAGAGAGACGGCTTGTAAATATTCTCCACAGTCTGCGTAGGAGTTGTGTGGAGGCAGCCTGAGGACCTCCAGCAGCAGAGAAAGGAGATATATGGGCATTTATTCCACTGAGCTTCTGGGGAAAGGGGTTTTAATGTGTGCTGGAAGAAACGGGGGATTTAAGTTATCAACAGGACAAAGTTCCCCAGGACAATGTAAGTGTACATCTAAGGATAAAGGCCTAAGATGTGCACTACTGCCTTGTACAGTTATTACCCCACCAGAAGAGTTTTAGTGATAAAGTGTCTCTCATCGTGATTTTCCACTCTTTACCTGGCATCTTTCTGCATTTCAGTTGAAACGCTCTACGTTTCCCCCAGCACGGCTCTCGCTCAGCCCCGCACACGTCTGCCTCTCAGGGCTGAAATGTTTCTGCGCTGCCCCGGGCTGTTTAATGTGCTTTTCTACTTACCCCTGTTTCATATTGTCGGCCAAAAAAAGTTCAAGCATTGCCAATAAAGACAGTAGGAGAGGGAAAATGTTAGTTTACCCTATTTTTTTTTTCAAAATTTGATAAAACGTGGGCAGATTTTTTTAATGTGATTTATGGAAATGCAACTTCTCCGCTTTCTTCTCTCTCCTTCCCACCAATACCTAACTCTGGTGTTTCCAACACTTCCCCGGAGACAGCAAACATGCAGTTTACTCTATTTTTTTTCCTTTTTAATAGTTCAATAATTCCGTTTAACATTTTTTTCAGTAAGTCATATGAAAGCCAATATCTGGGGTAAAACATTTCAAATTTAAACCTGACTATTTGAGAAGGGGTAACTTAACCAAAAATAGCATTAGACTTTTCTCACAAGATGATTTAATGACCAAGACAAGGCCTATCTGTATTGGAAGCAGGACTGAAAATACGTAAGCAAACAGTTCAAATCTACTACACCAGTTTATTTTGTGTCCTTGTGTCCACAATGCTAATTTCACAGCAGACTTTCCAGGGTGGCAGCTCTGTTAGGAACGCAGAAGAGGGTACCCATCGTGACCTTTCTCATCAAAAGCTTCCAAGAATGAACCGGCAGGTCTGTGACTAGCAAAAGTCTCCAGGGAAACACAGGAGTGGCTGCAATCTGACTACAATTCTGGGGAAAGCCCGGGTCTGCTGGCGGTGGAATAACCCACCCGGTGAGGATCCTTCTCATTCCCATCTCCCCCAGTTCAATCACTGCAGCTCTGTTTTTCCAAGCTGTGTACACACTTCGAGAAGAAACCCCAGACACGCTTAGTTTTGCAGCAGGCAGGATTTCCCCTGTCACAGCAGCTCCTCCTGGGTGCTGATTTCCATCACTTTCCTGCATCAACTATAAAATGCTGGCAGTGAGCAGAGTGGCGCAGCGGAAGCGTGCTGGGCCCATAACCCAGAGGTCGATGGATCGAAACCATCCTCTGCTATAGGCTTTAGTTTTCCTGCCTCCTGCTGTGAGTTTTAGGGCTGAGAGAGCTGGGAAGGCTCCAGGGAGACCTTATCACAGCCTTCTGATACTTAAAAGGGGCTTATAAAAAGGATGGAGAGGGACTCTTTATTCAGGCAGATGATAGAAAAAGGGGAAATGGTCTTAAACTAAAAGAGGATAGATTTAGATAAGACATTAGGAAGAAATTATTCACTGTGAGGGTGGTGAGGCCCTGGCACAGGCTGCCCAGAGAAGCTGTGGATGCCCCATCCCTGGAGGTGCTCAAGGCCAGGCTGGATGGGGCTTTGGGCAGCCTGGGCTGGTGGGAGGTGTCCCTGCCCATGGCAGGGGTGTTGGAATCAGATGGTCTTTAAGGTCCCTTCCAACTCAACCCATTCTGTGAATCTGTGATGCTATGATTTGTCTCTGGGGTGAACTGGAACTATGGGCCATTTTAGTAACACAAATTGCACTAATGTCCACAATTTAACTACAAAAATAACTTCACAGTGATGTCTCCAGAATATTATCCTTGAAATTATAATGTCCTGTAACACAGGCGTGTAAATTTAGTGTATTTTAATGTCTGTATTTGAAATTAGTCATCTGCTTCCCCACTCCCCCTTCCCCTCCCCACATTTTGGATATCTATACATACATATACATGTGTGCACACGTGTACGCTGGCCAAAATGGGACTTTAGAAGCACCACCGTGAACATGTGCAAGTGTTGGTATGGAAAAATACAGGGCATGTTCTTTCTATTTCTTCACTGCCCATTTTGCTGCCGGTATGGCATCCCAGTGAGTGCTGGGCCCTTCTCAGTCCTGCAGGTACACGTGTGTATGTCACCAGGAAACAGCACTGCCTGAATACTGGGTAGGATTTATGAATCAGTGGCCACGCAGCTCCCTCAGTGACTTTAAAGGAGGAGATGCATCATTTCCTCCTTGCCACCCGGTGACTGGGGTATTGCAGGAAGATCCACAGCAGCACACTCCCGGCCAGCCAGACGTCTTCTCCCCACGGGAAACAGACTTTTTGGTAGCAAACAGTGCCCAGGAACTGAACATCTGCCCCCTTGCACCAGCCAGCTCAGAGCCCATAGCCCCATCCCTGAGCATTGGAGAAGGAACTGGCAGAAGGCAGTGTCTTCTTGCTGTGCCTGGCTAGGGTTTCTGCCTTGTTTCTTGGGTTTCTAGGGTTTCTGCCTCTATTTCTAGCTGAGGAGCACCTAGCTCGTGGCAGAACTTACTATTTCTCAGATCAAGCAGTCCCTACTACCTCGTTTCTTTTACCTACCACTGCTCTTTGCTCAGGCCAACAAGCTTTCTGTGGGCAGCATCTCACGTGCGCCATTACTGCCCATACCCAGCACTGTGTCACCGGTTACTGCCACCGGCTCCTCCTGACGTCCTGTGCCACAGCTGGGAGCGAACCATTAAATAAGGCCCATTCCGAGTCCAGACCCGGAGGAATTCCACCAGTAATTGCTTCTGGCACGTTTGTTCTCATTCCATCGTAATCCGTCACGATCTTCCTGTTTGTCGGTGTTTTCCTCACTTCAAAATTCCCATTTCTTATACATCTTCACTCTTCTGTCTTTATTTCAACCTCTTGGTGAAGAATGACGGCATCTGCCTTGTTGGCAAGGTTGGTTACCTTATAAAAGAAAGGCACTGGGTTCATTTGGCATCATCTACCTCCTCTATCCACCTCTGCAGTTATCTCCTGGCTCTTTCCTTCAGCAGGGTCTTTAGGTCCAGCTGATCCCCCTGCCTGATGCGTGAGCGGGAGGGGAAAAAAAAAGAGGAGCTGGGGCTCAGTTTTTGGGTACTTCACCGTGTGCCTGTGATGCTGCAGCTGCTGGAGCAGGAGCAGGCAGCCTAGAGCAGCAGGCACAAAGCAAGGAGGCAAATCCCGAGCTCTCCCATGGAGCTCTCCCATGGAGCAGGGACTGCGCATCCTTCCTGACAGAACCTGTTGCCTCTTGAAACTCGGAGCCCCGAGGGCTCAGTCAAATATCTGAGATAGAGATGAAACGCTAGCAATTATTAAAAGACAATTAGAAGGATTATCTCTCCTCATCCTCCATAAGCCGTTCTCTATCTGGGCTCGGAGGACACGAACTCCTAGGCGGGAGAGCTCTCCATTAGGTGCACAGAATAAAATTAACAACTTCCTCGGCACTGCTTGGCCGCCGTCCCAGAGGAGATATTGCTGCAGAAGAAGCGTTTATCTCCTCCACCCGAGCCCTCCTCCGGAGCCGTGTCTCCCTTACAGCCCTCGCAGCAGATCCCCGTTGCAGAGAGGCCGTTCCTGGCGAGGGCAGGGCCCCGTGGATCCCGTTTGCTTTCCACGGGCGGCGTTTGGAAGGAGACAGCGTGGGAAAGTTGCTGTGCAAACCCCGTGCCAAGCAAGAGCATGGCGAGCAGTGAGTGAGCAGGCTCTGCACCGACTTGTCAGTGCTACGAGCAAGGATGGTGCCTATTGATTAGGGCACGCCGGCAGATGAACAGCAGACAAGGAGCGGAGCCAGCACGTGGCCAGCTCCACACAGCAGCACAGCACCCGTGCAGCACGAATCCTCACTCTGCCCCTCGGGCTGGTGGGCATGTGTGATGCTTGAGCTGCCAAGCCAGCGGGGAGCAGGCCTTGGTGTCCTGTAGTAAGGATTTTGGTGAGCTGAAGACTCAGATCTTCACCCAAACCTTCGGGTCCTGTTGCTCCGCACCCAATTTGCCCCCTCTGAAACTGTGAGGGAGGCAGCAAAACTGCAAAACTGCCACAAAACGGCCCCTTGGGAAGGGTGATAGCACATCCTTTCAGTTCTATAATACGTTCTATGTTTCTTTGTCTCAAGCTGCTGCACATTGTGCAGATCGCAATGACCTTCCCCTGGGGCACACGGTGGAGCAGCACGGGTAATTTAAGACTGGTTAGCCCTTCAAAACAGCTCCACATGCATTTATCTGGCTGGACTCCCTGTTAGCGCAAACCCTCTAACACTGGGTGAATTTCAACAATAACAAAAGCAAATTAAAAGAACACATCTTTTTATGAGCTTGAATTTTACAAGTAGCACCAAAGAAAAAGAACACAATCTTTGAGCACTTCTGATATTGGATAATCCATAAACCTTTTATTTAGACCATCTAAAACATGTTGAGAAGAGAACATTTTCCTTCCTTGCTGTGAAATTAATGTAGCGTCTCCCTCACAGCCAAGCAGTAAAGAAATATAAAAGTTATTTTGCCCAAATGCTGGTTTCTCTGTTGCACTTCGTTAAGTAAAGCCAATGCATCACTTATGGTGTTCTCTTCAGATAATGTCAAACAATAACGAGGCAGAACATGCAGACTTCAAAGGAGACAGGACAAAAACACTAGGAGAGCTCATAATAAACCAATTGGCTCTGGGTTTCTTTAACAACATTTATCTTTAAACAACGGCACTGAAATACATCTCAGTTTACCAGCTTTCAAACAAAACGGCTGAACAAACAGTCCCACGACTGCTGACATTTTGCCTATGACTTTTAGGAAAAGGACATAAAAATGCACTCATCTCCATGAAGATTCATCTCAAATATCTTGAAAGCTCCCTCAGTTCATTTCAATTTGTTTTGGTCCCTTGGCAATCAGGGTGCAGTCATTCCATAAAACTGTGGCTCCTGGATGCCAGATTGTTAAGATCTTGCCCCAGCGGATACCGTGTGCAGTAGCAAGGGACAGTCCTGTTCTTCTCAACATTTTCACAGCTTGGCATTTCAGAGACTAAGAGCTAGTTAATATGCTGGGAATGACCTTGTGAAGAGAAAAGAGCATGAGAATAAAGTTCTCATAAAACTCATATTTATGTATGTCAGCTCGGGTAGGCTGAAAAAGGATGGAAAACATGATGTGGAGCATCCAAACTTCCAATCCAACCACATCTGGCTTTCTTGGCTCCCAGGCAGGCTGTCAAGCTGACTTCTAGTATAAGAAACTATTTTATGGCCAGATCTTACTCAGCTCTGTACTGTCCAGGAAGGCTGGTGCCTTGTGTTGGCCACCCTGGATGCCAGACCCCAATCTATGGTCTTCGTCTCAGTGATGACCACAATAATAGGAATTTCTCCCAACATACATGTAGGATTTGGTGTCAAGGAAAAACAAACAAACAAAAAGGTGTCTTAAGTTAAAAATATAGAAAAATGGAATCTAGCATGTGGAAAACAAAGCCTCTGGAGAAGAAAACATGGCTGTGGACTGAGGCCCATCACTGGGCTGCTATCATTACTTGAGTACAGAACATGCCCTTCCCAAAATGTATCCCAGCCCTGAGAACTTAATGCAGATGAAAACCTCAGAGACCAGATTCTCAGCTGATATAAATTGGCAGAATTCATTAATTGAACCAGCTAGGCCAGGAGCCGATTGAAAATCTCATCTGTGGTTGCTGCAAGTTGCACCTGCGATACTTCTTCTCCTACACTTTGCTGGATGAACTGGAATCCTTCCGTCTGACTGGCATTACGTAAAGAACATAACGGTGGTTTTTATTTGTTTGTTTGTTTTTTTTACCTAGACATGCTTTTCTGTCTGACCAAAGGGCCATAGAAGAAAGAGGTAACAGGAGCCTCAGGAAACCAGCCAGTCCATCATCTCCCCTGCAGCAGGATTAGCTGTACTCACACTGTAGACCTATTCCACACCTTCAGAGCCCACAGACTGTGAATATTCCCAGAAGGCATTTTAATTTTTTTTTTTAATAACCAGGCAATTTTGTCCACAAAAATCAGAGGGAATTTGAACCCCTGTAAGTGCAGAGCAGCTTTTGAAAGTGATCCTACTGATGTTAGAGTGAGATCGAGCTGGGGAATAGCAAAGAGATGAAACTGCAAAGACAGGGAGGCACTAGCAGCACATTTGTACGTGTGTAAAGAGAAGTGCAGCCTCTGCCTGCTGGCATCAGTGATGCTCTGGAAGCCTCAAAGAAGTGGAAGTTATCCTGTGTGATCAGGGCAAAGGATTGCTTGGGTTCAGCTGATATCAGGCATGAACTAGTCTGAAGAGTAAGGCTGAGATTTGTGAAAGATCATTTCTCCAAGCAAAGCCCGTGAAACCGAATGCAAAGAGTCCTCCAGGGAGAGTGTTCCTGTACAAAAGAAAGTAATTGTCACTTTTCATTTGCTCTACCGACTTTTTTCCCTTAGGCTCAGATACAGTTTGCATGCCTAAGCCAACACAGAGACACCAAACCAAGCGTTCTGACCATCCTACAGCACACCTATGGCGGAAAAACAGAATCTGCACTGATGACAGAGAAACAGTGACAAAAAAAGTTCTTGCCATTAGAATCACCAGCCATACGCTTATTAATTTACTTTAAGTTCAGCAAATCACCCTCCAATAACCTCTGGCTTAATCTAATCTTGTTTGCCTTTTAACACCCAATTAAAAGGATGCATACCACAATAACCATAATAAATCAACCAACTTGCAGCACTACCAAACACGTAAACACATCCACAGACCTGAATGGGAAATAACACCCGACAAGTTCTCAAGAAGATGATATTATCTGTCATTTCTGGTGGAGCCTCCTTGTAACTTAAATTGGGGTAGAGCATGCATGGACTTGGGCATTGTCCCAATATATACAAGGGAACAAGTCACAACCAAAAGATTTCTTTTTTTTTTTTTTTTGGAGCAGCCACGGGGATAAAGCATTGTTTGTCCATCACTGCTGTAAGGGCTTGGCAGATATTTCGGTGGGATTGTTGTCCTTCAGCCCAAAGGCTGACACAGCTGGTGAGGTGCAGCCTACCGAGGCCCTGCATCTGGGTGTTCATGTGGGCATGTACACACTTGTGTGCAGAAGGGGAAGGCAAATAAAGCCAGAAAACATCATGTCCAAAGACATTCATTATTTTTTTCCAGCAATTATGTTAAGTCTAAAAGTTTAATTAAAATTATTAATATCAGAGCAGACAAGGGCTTTCTGTTCTCCAAGGGCTCCGTTGGAAGCTGAAGATCTCAGCTGGACCATCACTGTGGAAGGCAGCATACTCCCCTCTTGCTATTATAGACATATAATGAATATTACCATATCAGATCATAGAAAGCTTCAGGGCACAACTAGAGAGCTAGGCTCTTGTCCCTGCTGTGTGGTATTAATGTTTCTGGAGAGGCCCTGGCTCTGTACCATGGCCTTCATGAGAAGTCTGCATGGCAGGGCGTGGGCATGGGACCACCTCGAGAAGCCACCTTTGAGCATCCATCACAGGAAAATACATCCCCTAAAATGCGGGGACTGTAATGCCCACAGCCATTACAGTGACTGACAGCCTCAGAATTAGGTGGTCAGGCTGCTGGCAGGGTCAGCAGGTGGGGTGGGGTGTCCCCACAGGTGATGCAGTGCTCCTGTGCTCTGAGCAAGGGCCACAAGGTGCAGCCTGAGCTCCAAACCCTCTCTTTCCCGTACTTCTTCACCCTCCTGAAGTTCAAACAGCCTTCGAAGGGAGATGTTTTACTGAGCTGAGTACTACTTTCACCTGAGCAGCCAAAGGAAAAGGCAGAGATAACCATCCCCCTTTTATCTCATAATTTAGTGACTGGAGGACTCGCCCCCAAAATGGGAGACCACCTCGCAATTCCTCCTCCTCAGCGTGATCATAATCCAGGCTTTCCTCCACCCACCCACACATGCCCTCAGGCTTTCTCTCTTCCTGCCTTCCTGTCTAAGCCCAGCTCTCCTCTTGACAGCCCCAGTCTTGGTGGTTAGAGAATATAAATGCTAATGAGAACCGTGGGTTTGAATGCCCTCGGGCTGAGCAGAGCGTTGGATCCAGGTGCTTCCCAATGCTACAGGAGAATGCCAACCATCGAGCTCATTTCCAGTGGCAAGAAGATGTGTCACCATTACAGGTCACTTTCTCATGGCAGCAGCCGCAGTGCCTGGTGGTGAGCTCAAAGCTAGTCATACGGGTAAAAAGAGGGTGAAACCTGGTGGATTTTAGGGCTTTTTATGCTGGAAGTCTAGACTGTGAGGGAGTTTACATGTGCCTACTTTCTCAAGGCATTCCCTTCATTTTATAGGCAATGTAGGTACTTCAGATTTTGGCTGTGCAGAAGAGAAGGTATTTGGGGTTGCTTTCTGGATCTAAGGCAGCTACATTTCACCAAAATCCAGTTTCAAGCACTCTGACTCTCACTGAAAGTTGCTTGTAAAACAGATACCCAAAAGCCTTATGTCACAATAGCAATAAAGTGTCTTGGTTTATTGGAATAGGAATTAGAAATGGAATTAAACGGAATTAAATGGAATTTTAAATGAACCCAAGCTAAACATGGGAAGACAAATATTACAATTCTTCCACTGTGCTTCAAATTGTGTGTTTCATGCCTAGTTTTAAGCCTTGGAGCTTAGCTGTTATCCACTGCCCCAGGACAGTTCAGCAAATCCCTTTTTCTAAAGGTGATTCATATAACAACGCAAATTTAGCCCTGGTATAATTCAGCTGCTTTCAGTCCTAAGAGTTTATTTTGCTTGCTGTGTGTTCCCAGACTGGGAAAAGACCGAGGAAACTATATTTAAAAATTCTATCTATGTGAAGGGAAGGGACAGCACCAGCACCTATATGTTAAAGCCCAGGCACATCCACAAGCTCTGTGGGATATTTAGTGTACTGTGTCCTAAGGAACTGCATCTCTCAGAGAAT
Source organism: Aythya fuligula (assembly GCF_009819795.1). Lineage (NCBI taxonomy): Eukaryota > Metazoa > Chordata > Aves > Anseriformes > Anatidae > Aythya > Aythya fuligula. The sequence goes on along the minus strand of NC_045560.1, from coordinate 138,120,135 downwards.
CTCCCAAGATTAAGGCTCAGAGCATACTGTGCGACCTTGGGAAAAGCACAAAAGCACTTTCTCTGGCTATGTCTGTAGTATAAATGAACCCCTGCCAGGGGATGTTCCAGGGCATTGGAATTCAATCCTTTATAAACTGTTGACATAATCCTTGGCATTGGTTTCGCTGAAGCCAACTGGCAGCATTGCGGAGGAGTTAGCACAACCCCAGGCCGTTCCCCATAGACATGTAGACAGCAGCCACTCTGCTTTGGAGGGAAACACATGAACACAGGCTGCTCCATGCCAACAGAGGGCCTGGGCATGTTTTGTTGACTAGTATAAACGCAGCCAATGCACCTAAAATGGGGATAATGCATCATTTCCCATTTTAAAGTGCTTTGTGACTTAAGGATGCAACTACCGTTATAAACCTTGTGGACACATAGCCACAGTGACTACACGACTATTGGAAAGTACGTGTAAGTATAGGTGTCTTTCACACCTCAGAGTACAGAGTAACCAAACAGCTGCCAGGAAACATCCTACAGGAAGCTCAAGCTCACACCTACAGGTAATGTGTGCCAACAAAAAAACAGAAAAGGGAAAATAGCAATGGGTCCCACAGGGGCAAGATTTCTAATTTCCTGCTCTCTCCAAGTGCATGAGAAAAGATGTTCATGCACTGATGCACTGATGGGCTTGCAGTAGCAGAACATACTTCATTGTCTCTCTCTCTTTTGATGGAAACGTAGAAGTAAACTACCTTACAAAAGGGCAGCTCTAAAAAAAATAAAAAAAAATGCTTAGATGCTTCATTGCTTTCAGTAATTATTAAATTAGATGGATTATTAGCTAGTAGGCTACATTTTAAAAAGTATTCTTTTGACCAAGTGCTCCTGAAGACTATTATGAAGTGTTCAGCTCCAAACCTTTCTTCTGCTCAGAGTATTCCCAATGCTGCAACTGTTCTACAGCTTTTACAGACAACTGTACTTTTCAGAAAAGCAGAAATATTCTGAAATTTTGCTACATGTTTGGTTACATCTGTCTCAGATCTTCACAGGACTCCAGACACACCTTCTTCACTTCTCCAGTAGCATTGCTTTTGACTGACAGAGCTTGAATCTACACCCGACTCAGCTCTTTTCATAGCTAAACCACTGCACAGGTTCATAAAACTCATGGCCAGTTGGCACTAGCTCCTCCCTACAGTATATGATACCAGCACTTCAAAGCAGAATAACTCCTGCTTCACACTATTCAAGGCCTATTTTGTTCTCTTTTTAACCCTGCATCCAGCCACAGGCTTATTTCAGGCCTGAAATAACGCAAGCAGGAATGATGCCACTTGGTACCATTCACGAGAGATTCAGCACCTGCAGGCTCAAGCTATGAGTCAAGAAAGGCAATTACGGAAAAGTAATTTATGCACAGAGCAAGAAGAGTGAGTGGTAGTACGTTGGAGTAGCGTGATTATCTTATTCAGAGAAGTGCCAGAAAGGTGAGGGTAGCAGCGTGGTTCACTAGATGCATGAGCAGGAGACAATGTAGGTAGGTATGCAAGCTAAAAACAACACAGTTTTTATCCTTTTAAATATAATGGGAAATAAATATATATCTTGTATTTTCACTGCAGAAGGAGAGAAGTGGTTCAAGTCCCACTGCCTTCACAAAGCATGAAGATTAAACTATATCACTTGCATTTAATAGTCAAACTGTTTCAAGCAGCAGAAGGGGGTGGTCTGGGGTGGCTGGGCTCGAAGTGCCTGGCTCGCTCCCGTGCTGGGGAAGGCATCCCAAAAGGAGCAGCTCCCACACACCTTCCTCAGGATGGGTTTCAGCAACACACCATGGCCAGCTGGGCTTAGCGGCATGGGTGACTGCTGCTTCTGATTTTCTGAAGTAAGGACGTAAGGTGTGAGGGGGAAGACTGAGGAGGAGGAAAGTGGCTTGCTGCAGGCAAGGGAGAAACATAAAGTATCAATGCTTCCCGCTCTGTGTGGGACACCGTGGGCCGTGCACATAAAGGGATCAGGAACATAAAGGACAGCACAGGTCGGAGACACGCTGCCCACCGCCATGAGGCCAGAGCCAGCCCGCGGCCGGCAGCGCACGGCCGCCATCTCGCGGCTGCCAGCGCCGCGCCAGCCCCGCCGCCGGCAAAATGGCCCCCGCGGCCTCCCGCCGGCACCCGGCCCCGCGGGGGGGGCTGAAGTAAATTAGGGAAAATAACCGAGCTGGCGAGGAGCTGCGGCTTAGGGTGCACAGGGGCTGAGCACAGGCAGGCAGAAAAGGCAGCTGGGGCAATGGAGTGAGGGAAAACGCGAAGATAAAGGGCACAAAAGTGCTTGGCTTTGGTGAACATAGGTGTGCCACCCGCTTCGGGGCGGGCTGTGAGAGCTGCATGGTGGGTGTCCTTCAGAGGGGACAGACCGATGTTTTTTGGTGTTTTTTACAGGAATTGGTATCTTAGTAAGGAGCTTGAACCGAAAATATATATATATATATATATATATATATATATATATATATATATATGAGGGAAATTTTCAAAACTATTCAGGAAACAATAAATTTAATGAAGAAAGATGAAAAACTTTCTCCGTTGGTTTCAGGTTTCTGGTGTTACTTCAGAGCTTGTCAGGGTGTAGCGGAGGGTGCTGCTCCACCCCATTTCCCTGCGTGTGCCAAACTTCGTTTCTTTGAGATTTCGCATATCATTTCCCTGCCTCAGGTTGAATTTCATCTTGAAAAAAAAAAATCCTAAAAATAGCTCAGCTGGGACCAGTGATAAAACACTTGTTCTTGCCCACATGCAAATCACATATAGTCATTTTGCACAAACAAGCACACACAAATTTGTGCAAACTGGAGTGCCTCCACCCACCGAGGCATGAGTTTAGCATGGAGCCAGGGATGTAACTGTACCCCAAGCTATTAAAACATTAAAATCTGTTTTAAAAGCTAATGTTCTCAGAAGGGACTCTTAAGAACTTGGCAGCTAAACTCCTTGAAGATGCATTAGATTCCAGCATAGGACCGCCAGGGATTGAGGAGCTACTTCTGACTGCCATGGGACGCTGTGTTGTTGAACATCGGACAGAGACATCATAACTCCCCTTAGTGATGGCTCTCAGAGAGCGTGGCAACTCAGTGCCAATGTCTCAGAACAGTTAAATGCTCTGCTAAAGCAAAGAGCTGGGTATCATCAAGTAGATGATCCAGACCCTTTCGTGACCCATACAGATGTAGATATGAGGCCGTGTAGTAGGTTTCTTTTCCATTTGCTCTTTGAAAACCTCACCAGTTAAACAGCCACAGAATTTAAGGTCACAAAGCCAAAGAAACCACTTCAGAACACAGAAGATGACTGTGCAACCATCATTCCACCACCTCTTGTACATGTGCATTAAAATCCGTATATATATCTGCAGCTTTTGTTTGGGTGTGGAGGTTGGGTGGGGAGTTTTGTGAAGGAGGAGGCTGCAGTACTCATAGCAGCATGCTGTGAAAGGCCAGGAGAGGCAGAAAGGCAGCATCTTGGGTCATGCTAGCTTGGACAACTGGCTTTTGTTCCTGGCTTTGCAGCATAGCTATGTCACCTACAGGAGATTGTTTTGCTGTCAGCCTTCATTTTAGCAGTTTCTGATTTGGGATGGATTTGGATTTTGCAGCCTGAACTGTATTCTGCTAATCCTGCAGCTCCCAGGGCAAAGGTCCAGCCCCAGGAGTGGGTCAGCAGAACTATTAGCAGTGTCATGACTTTCGTGATAATAGCAGGAATGTTTAGGCTTTGTGCTGTGCTGTTCCAGAGTCCCTTCTGCCCCTCTGCCGTAAGCTTTTTGTGTCCTGCTGCATTACACTTACTCCCTAGCATCAATACCGTGAAGCCAATACTCCACATTACAAATATGCTTATGGACAGTCAGTTGGAAGGAAACAGTGCTCAACCCTGTGCAAAAAATCCAGTCCATGTTGGAAACTTTGTAATGTGCCAGACTGTGCATCCTGTACAAGCTTGGGTGGTTGGTGTCCCTGTGGTACACTCTGTATCATGAGGACAGAAGTCCTGGGCGTATAAAGGTCAGTACTGGAGCAAAGTGAAACCAGAGTGACTGAGCCAGGGAGCCCTACAGCTTTGTATTGTTTGGTGACTGAGTACCAGGAACTCTGCACACAGCCAGACCACAGTCCTGCCTTTCAATAGCTGGGCATGATGAGACATCTGTGTTTTGTCCTCCAGGACACTTGACTTCTATCAAGGAAGTCAAATCTCACCCACCACAAGCACACAGCAGTGGAAGTCTTAGAAACGTGGGGCAACCCATCCTGCTTCTTCTCCACCGAGAAATAAATGGGGCACCTGCAGGGATTTCCCTGTCTCAGTAGCAGAGCCTGCTCCTGCTGGAGCTGCAGCAGCTGAAGCTGTCAGAGACCACCACCTGCTGGGGGGCTCGGCTCACTTCTGCCAGAGCTGCTCCTGCAGCCGCAGGCCCTCGCTTCCAGCCCTCCTCTTCTCAGGCTCGCTGCATTTGTATCCTCATCACACGATTTCTGTCTGCGCAGTGAGCAATTCTCTGGGGCTAGCAAGTATTCAGGTTATAGTTGACAGCACACTGCTTTCCTACGCCCAGCCACGTTCAAGAAGCAAGGAGACCATAGCTGTTGCATCCATTTTTCCTTACTCCTCAAGCCATTAGTTTTGAGGACTTTCGACTAAACTTATATATATATTTTGTTTCCCTAGGTATTTCTGCTGCAGTTTTGGAGTTGCCTGGAGATGCATGGGTATCCAACAGGATTACTGTGTCTCTGGCAGGCAAGCAGCTTATCTGGAAGGTCAGGAAAATGACGGCTCCCAAATTCTCTGGTTTGTTTCAATGTATGCGGGGGGAATACCAAGGCAACGAAAATGAGGTGCTTTTTGTTGCTGGAAATCTTACAGGTTTGGGAAGTGAATAAGCTGTGTATTTTGGGCGGCTGCCTTGTGAGGATAAGAAGAAAGGAGTTTTCAGTTAGCGTGAAGCTAGAGATGGGCAAACTGAAAGCGATAGCAGGGCTGTGGAAAACCTCTGGAGTGGGTCCTCTGTGAGGGCCAGCAGGGTGGAGGGAAGACGTAGCAGACAGTGGAAACATTTGCTTGTGTAGGTTTGGCTTCTGGGAGCGATTTTCCTTTGAACACAGCTCTGCCTCCAGCCTGGAGAGACAGCCCCAAAACCCAAGTTCTTAGTGAGCTGCAGGTTTTCCTTTATGTACAACCATGATGCACATGAAAGTGCTGCTTGGGGTTCAAGAACAGAGTGTTGGCCACAAGAAGGCAACCCAAATACACTTCATGGGGCATGAGATTTTACTAATCCTGTATCTAGAACAAAGTAAAAACTGAGAAAATGCTGCTAATTGACCCGTTTCCTTTCAAAAACAAGTCCGTATAATCAAGTTACCATGGAGTTCTCATACCGAATCGGTAACGTGCTGTGAAGAGAACTCCCAGGAGTTCACATCTTGTCTATTCAACAGCAGGAGAAATCTCTCTGGGAGTGTCTGGTGGGGAGACCATTGCACTGTAGCCTGAAATTGGCTAGAAAATAAGGCTTGCAGGAGAATCTGCTGCTCCGGGAGGTCCCACGGGTCAGCTGTTCAAGCAGAGCGAGGCTTTCTCCTCCACTTGCTGTCTGCAATGAGGTCCAGCAATGCTCATGTGTCAGCCAAAGCTTACAGAAAGGAAGGCCTGCGAGGATTTGACTGGCAGTTTGTGCTGATTTTGTGCTGCTATTTTCTTGAACCCCCAGGATTATAGTTTCTAATCAGCTGTAGCTTTTCCTGCATGCCAGCACATCTCGTGTCAGCTTTCTGCATCTCTGAGACCCACAGGTTGTACGTTCTGGCGAAATAAACAACTTGTTCCTCTTCTTTTTACAAAGTGAATCAATGAATGACTGACGCTCCAGTGTCAGGCATTGCTGTGCAGTGCATTCTCCTTTACTGCCCTGGGATTTACGCCACTCCCGTTGGAAATGAGCACGCAGGTATTTCACAGCGCTCAGCTAGCCCTGCCTTTGTGAATTTCTCCTGTTTCGTGTGAATGGCCTGCTCCACATCTCCCTTTCTCTGCATTTGACAGCCATGCGGGCCCTGCCAAAAAGACATCCAAGACAAACACTGCGCTCCAGGTGTAAGCTGCCCTGATTATAACTCCTGCATGCTGTTAACCGGCTTGAGTCCGTTTGGAAACCAGCATAAAACGCAGATTTCTCCAAACTGCCAAACTTTCCAGTTTCAACAGTGTGCTCTAGTTCTGGCAGGAAGCCTGAGGGAGATGCCAAGTTGGTAGAAAATTCAATATCCCACTGTAAAATGTTTATTGTTCAGCATATATCCAAGTGCACCTTCCTGCTGCTCAGTTAACATGATTAAAAAATCCTCCCTCTGAACAAGAGCGGAGAATCAATCATCCAGCTGCAGAGTTCACTGAAATGGCTTTCAATAAACAGTGCAAGCATGACGGAGTCGTTCCTGCAAGGGCTTCAGATCCAGAACGCCTCCCACTACCTTCTGCAGGACTTCAGCATTTCCTGGTGCCTAGACCTGAACTTTTCCTTAGCTCATCCTTGTAAAAAATCACAAGGACTGCATGACAGATATCAGACTTCCTTTTTTTCTCTGCAAATATACTCTTTAATAATTTTGAGAAATTATACAATTTGCATATGCATCTTTAAGCCATGGCTATTGTATTTATCTAATATTACTACTGTAGGGTTGCAAAAGATTAGCTTTACCAAAACACTACCTTCACTCATAGTCCATAAAGACATGCTAAAACATCTCCATTAGGTAGTTTACAAACGCGCAAAACCAGTGTACAATTATACTCCCTGATTAAATAATATTTTTATTCCATCAGCGAGAGCCATGTGATCCTCCTTATATTAAAATAAACACATGCCTGTTTCTCTCCCACATGCAAAAATTCTGGGGTAGAAACTAGAATGATTTTTAGTGAGACTTTACAAAAGCATCCTTGATTTCTGTTACGTATTGGTGCAAAAAGCCTTTCTGTGAGCTGTAAAGCAAGGAGACGGGGAGCTGCAAACTCCAGCAGGCTCACCTGGACTTTATGCAGCCAAAGGTCAATAAATCTAGGGTACGAATTTAGAATCACATTAATCATTAGAAAAGTTAGCCAGCTGATGTAATTTTTCCACCAGATTAGCAACAGATGAATTACCCATGGGCTGCTGCCTTGCCTGACATAAAATCTGCACCTGAGGAAAAGAAGAGGCCTCTGCCTAAGCCTCTGCCTAAGCCAAAGGCTTTAATTGAACAGTTTTACCTTTATTCCCTGACGTAAGTGCTTCTTCAGGTACTTTGCCAGGAGCTCCCCTGGATTTTAATGTACCATCTCCAGCCTCAAATTGTCAGGACTCCTCAGCTCTCCTCCAAAGCCCATCAATAAGAGAGGTCTGTATATTTGTAAAATGTTATGGTGGAAGGTGAATGAAACAGTGGGTAGCGAAAGGTGGCCTTGCATGTAACGCGATCTCATGATCACCTTTCTCTTCTCAGAGGGAATCTGCAATAACTTGCACGTTCACACAACCCCAAGGCAGAAAGGACTTCTTTTCCCACTCCTGCTACGCTGGAAAAGAAAGCTAGGCTGGAAAAAAGATGGAGACACAGGAGGAACTGTAAGTGAAGTGGGAGAGAAACTCACAGCATTTGGTATGCTCAGGCTGAGAGAAGAAACAAAATCATCTCTATCAAGAGTGTTGAAGAACTGGCGCGTAAAACCGCCATCCCAGGAACAGAGAGCTTAAAAATCCCTTAAACTAGCAGTGCTCCTGTCTGACAGCAGAACAGGAGGCACCGTACTCATGCTTATTAAAAAGACAAAGATTATCTTGGCAGTCAAAGGCTCATCAGTCTTCCTGCAATCATAGGCAATCTTTAGAACAAGTTCTGAAGAAAAGAATAATTAAGACCTGAAGGTAAGTAGGAAACGAGGTAAGATAAAATGATTATGGCAAATTCGCCTGGTATCTCTTGTTGGTTTTCCAGGCATAACTCATCTACCTGGACACCAGATTGGTGAGATAATTTCTTAAATCAGGTTGATTTGATTCCTTGTAATCATACCAGCCTTGCAGGGTGCAGGATAGCCTTAGGGCTGGACAGATAGAGCGGGTAAGGAGCCAGCACAAGGCAACGTCAACAAAGGATTATTGAGTGGGAAGGAAATTAATACTGGAACTCCTCGAGATTTTGGGCCTGATCCTATTAAAGATTTTCACTTTTTATCGTGGCACGTGCTAATGAAGTTTCAAAGTGTTGGCAACATGGAAGAGGAGTGCAGGATGATGTGCTGCGCGGCGCTGGTGAAGATAAGTGAAGATAAGGTAGTGTTGTCTAGGGCAGAATGCAAGATGTGTATGAGGGAAGAGCCGTTTTGGTATCAAACATCAAAACCAAGCAGATATCAAGGCGTCTTAATCAGTAATGCAGAGAGAGGGGCGCTTCTGGAAGGCTGCTCAATGTTACCACCTCAGACAGTGCTCTGAAGCGGTTACCTGTGGGAGGTGTCTTTCTTCCGTACCTTGAGGTAGCTCTGAAACATATTTGGTCAGCTAAAGCTATGTCAGAGCCATCCTGACCGTAAGAAGAGTGCCTAAGAAGAGAGAAAAAGCCACCCATAAGTGTGTAAGAAGAGAGAAAGAGCCACCCACAGGTCCGAGAGGACTGCAGAGGGAAGGGACTAAGGGTTGTAGCTGATCATATCGTGACTGTGATGAAAAAGGCCAGTGGATAATGTACACATCAGAAGAGATCTTGCTAAACAGAACAGTGATGTATTCCCAGAAATCCCCAGCGTGCAGTTTGGGGGACCTTTGCTCCAGAAAGCAGTTTTTGTCTGCAAGAACATAAATGTAAGGGAGAGCTTCCTTTTCCACTTCAAGCCCTTTTAGATTCTCCCGTACCCTAACAGCCAGGAGGTGCTTTACCAATACGCCCGTGTTGGGAGCCGAGTAAGTGAGTGATGCTTCTTGACTGGCTGCAAACGTGCCAGCTTGTGGCTGTCATTAGGAATCAGCCCCACCTCGTTACAGGCCGGCTCCAGCGTGTGAGAGCTACTTGGTGCTGCGCTGGCACTTCTACAGCATCCTCAGATGGGAATTTGCGAGTGCAAATTAAGCGTAGGGAAGAAAAGAAGCACGTTAAAGATCTGCATTAAAGAGCTGCAGTTGAGCTCTTTACGGGAGCTTTGAAAGATCTCGATTTCTGTGGTACAGGTGGTGCCTGATGTTTGATAAAAACCAAATGCAAACAAATTAGTCGTGAATTCAAAGTGGTTTCCACAGACTGGAAAGCGAGGTCTGTGCCCTTCCAGCAATACAATCCAGTCGATCCTCTCTGCTGCTACAGGGAATGTCACGGATTTGGAAAGATAAGGAAGATAAAGAGGACGGAGCCAGACTCTTCTCAGTGCCACCCAGTGAAAGGACGAGGCATGAGAACAGACTCAAATAAAGGAAATTCCACTTCAGGAAAAGCATTCTAATGTGAGGGTGGCAGAGCACTGGCGCAGGTTGCCCAGCGAGGTTCTGGAGCCTCAATCCTTGGAGATGCCCAAAACCCAGCAGAGCAGGGAACTCGAAATGATCTCCAGAGGTGCCTGCCAGCATTGGTTGTTCCAGGATGCTGTGCAAGGTGATGAAATCCTGAATGAGGCAGGTTTTTCTGCAGTCAGGGGAGGCCAGTGTACACTTGACACGAAGTCCTTTCTGTTGGTCAGGAACAGAGGGCTACACACAGGGCTTTGGGAAAAGCGGCCAGGTTTCTTCATTTTAGGCAGTGATTACCTCAGAATAAATCAGGTAACGCACAACTGATGTGGAGTGGAGTTCCCAGAGTGCTTCTTCATCCTCTCTGCCTCATCGTTTTCTGCACAGATACATAAAAGATGACGTTACACTCCCGTGTGATTCACAGAAGCTCCCTCCCTGCCTCGCTCAGCTCTTACTCACGCAAGGAGGAGCACCGGTGAGCAGCGCTGTCTGTCACCTTCGGATTCCTCTTTGTGGAGCTGAAGGAGTGCCGTGACGGTGCAGGTTGCTCGGAATTGCTGTTGGGGGCATTACGAGAATGCAGTGAACTTTGCGGCTTCCCTGGAAAGTAGGACAGGAGCCGAGAGGCAGCAGCGAGCAGCTCTGAGGTGTGAGACTCCTCTGCGGGGGCTCTTCCTCACTGACTCATCCGGGAGCTGTACTCCCACTTCCCACTCCAAAACGAAGGCTCTCCCCCTCCTTCGTTGTCCCGAACTGTGTCAGCGTCACCCCTGCGCTTCTTTCTCTCCTGAGCCCGCGTGGGTGGCACTGGCTTTGCCCGTGAAAGCACTGGGGGAAGCTCAGCCCTGCTCTTTTGGGCTGAGTTCGACACCACAGACAGGGCTGATTGCAGCAGTGGCACCTTAATATCCATCACAGCTGCTGCTGCTGCTGTCACTGCTGTGGTCACAGCCCCGTTCCTCACAGGCCGCTGTGGTGTCCTCAAAGGTGAGCCCTTCCCGATACACTGCACGTGAAGAACAAGGTCAGGGCTGAGATATCCAGCGTGAAAAACACCCAAGAGCTCACTGATAACTGGGGAGCTATTTCTGTCCACGAATGCTCCATGGGTGTTTATTTTCTCTGAACTGTAAAAAAAAAAATCAGAGGCACGATGCTGAAGAAAGCCTTGCTGGAGAAATTACACTACAACAATTAGCTTTTATACAAAGATTAATCCTCAAGCAGGGAGATCTGGATCTCTTTTAACACTGCTTGACTTTTCCACAGGAGTTTTTTTTCTTATTTATTTAGAAGTGACTGTTCCTGCTCGCACAGAAAACTTCTGCCTCTTCATCTGCTTCCCCGGAGACTTCTGCGCTTGTCATCGACCTGCTCTCCCCGCCCAAGGAGCGCTTCCCCACCGCGCAATGAAAATTTATCAGCTTGTCCTTCAGCGTGTCTCAACAACTCCGAGATTATTAACTCATCCTTCAAGTGATTAATACTCCTGGCTGCTTGAGAGGCATAACTCGAGTGCTTGGGAGGTGCTCGGAGGCCCTGGAAAATAAGGCACGAGGGGAATGCAAAGCCTGACACCCTGGGCTGAGAGGCAGAGCCACCCCGCTCTTGCCCAAGCCCCATGCCCACCACATTTGGTTCCCATTTCGGCTGGCAGCCACAGGCCCCACGGCTCAAAAGCAGCCCTTTTTAATCTCCCTCCTTCCTAAGACCGTCCAGATCTGCGGATCCTCGAGGGAGAACATCTGAGCAGAAGCCATTTCGCTTAGCGCTGCCTAATTATAGCCGTGCTGACAGCCAGAGCTGCAACTCCTCTGCTCGGAGATTTTCAGTATTCATCAAGGCTGCTCCGTGGTGGCTGCAGAGCACCTGTCACTCACGGTAATTACTAATTTGCTTTAACTTGCCTGGGAAGCATTCCTCGAATTTGTGGCTGTGCTGTGCATCAACACAGGCCTTGTTTTCCCATCTTGGCCTTCTACAACGACAGGGGAACGGAGTAAATGCAGCACGTGTAGAAAGCCATCGTGGCTTGTCCCTAAGACAAGTGATGTGCTGAGAAAATGCCCAGGTGGTTGTGCCACTGACAAAGCCAGCAGCTCCGTGCTACTAAATCACCCCTGGGGTTGCTCTTGTGGTGCTACCTGGGCTGTGAACTGGTAGGTACATGACGATATTTTTCTGGTGAACAGACTGATGTGGAAAATAAGCCCTTTCCCAAGGTGAAGCACTCAGTGGATATATTATTTATTGTTTTTCCTTTTTTTTTTTCTTCTCCTTTTTTTTCCAGAGGCAAACATGTCTGTTCCATCAGGAAGGTTAAACAGGAAAATGTTTAAAAATTCATTTAAGTGCAAATGCAGTCCCTAGGACCGTGGCAATTCTTTCTCCTAACTACACATTAAAGAGCACGACGTGGAGGTATTGGAGGATAAATGATAGTTTGTCCAAGGCAGGACTGACACTCCTCTCCTCTCCTCTCCTCTCCTCTCCTCTCCTCTCCTCTCCTCTCCTCTCCTCTCCTCTCCTCTCCTCTCCTCTCCTCTCCTCTCCTCTCCTCTCCTCTCCTCTCCTCTCCTCTCCTCTCCTCTCCTCTCCTCTCCTCTCCTCTCCTCTCCTCTCCTCTCCTCTCCTCTCCTCTCCTCTCCTCTCCTCTCCTCTCCTCTCCTCTCCTCTCCTCTCCTCTCTCAATTAACCAATGCAGCTTAACTTTTTGCAGAGATAGATTAAATAATTCCAACAGATACAAGAAAAAATAAAATAAAAAAGATGGATTATGGCAAAGCAGAACGATTTACTGAAAAATTAGCTCATCCGATTGGAAATAGTACATCATATGCCCTAGTGAATCCTTCAGAGCTAGAAAAATGTGCTTGAACAATGTAAATACGGGCAGCGGTTTGTGTGCAGCTTTCCAGGAAAATCCGTCCTGACAGCTGCTTGGGTTTCCCTCTTCTGGCTATTTGCAATGGTGACTTAAAAACTCTTCCTGACTGACTGTTCAGTCAAGTAAAAAGGAAGAATAAAGCCATGTAGGCTCTTACAGCTTCTTTCACACGAGCTGGCAGTGCCTGCTCCCGGCACGACACGCGGCTCCCTTGCAGCAGCCCAAGCCGTGCCCCGTTCCCCAGCTCCGGCTGCCGACGCCATCCTCTGATTTATGCCGTGCAGCACACAGCCATTAAGGAAGTTTAAATTCCATCATAATCAGGAGTAATCAGCACCACAGGATAAGATTAGTAAGTAAAAAACTGCGGTCCCAGCGATAAAAATAGCCTGGCTGGGGCAGCGTGGAGCTGGAGGGCGGCAGAGCTCGGGGCTGCAGAGCAGGACCTGGGGAAAGGTGCAGGGCCTCCGGTCCTTTCCAGCTGCTTCCAGCCCTTTCCTTGCTTCCCTTGACACTTAACTCAGGAGTTAAGCAGCCTGGCCTGCTGGTTTTCCTCCCCTGTGGCCCTGGTGACAGCGAGTTCAGCGTAAATGCCCCCGATGTGCTCTGATTGCCATAGTAACTCAGCCAGGATCGCGCGAGGAGATGCTGGAAGGGAAGGGCTGCCTGAGAAGAAAGCAGCTTGCTGCTACCCGGATGCCTCCTCCGAAGGCAGTGGGATTCCTCTGGCACACAGTGAGTGCAAATTGCAGCACAGTTCTCCCAAAGGCTCCAAGCATTTGGGGTCTAAATGAAAAGTCACCTTGTTAGCAGGGGCTGCTTTCCAGCCAGGCGTTTCACTCTCTCACTCCACTTCCCCCATTGCCATCGGAGCGAGGATGTGGGGGGCTGCCCAGAGCTGCCAAAATGCCGCACCAGGAGGCCAGAAGCAGGCACAAAACGATCCTGCTGCCCTCCTGCTGGGCCTTCCCCAGCTTTACCAGCAGGGAGCAACATCCATCACGCCTGGCTGCGGCGCTGCCAGCACCAGGACGGGCAGGGATGAAGCTGCTGGTGATGATTTCCTTGGCATTTGCTGGTGGTGATGAATTGCCAGCACCTGCCTCGTGCCTGTTTCATTGAAGCTCCTGGCTGACCCAGCTCCATCCGACGAAGGAAGACACAAAACTACAGGAAAGTCGCTGGGGGGATTCCTTTATTCCCAAGTGGGAGCAGAACGATTTTCTGAAAGAAGACACCTGCCAGGCTCAAAGGAAAGCAAGTCCCTCCTGCAGCAGGTGGCTTGCAGGCTTTGTCCCCAGCCAGGGAGCCACCAAGAAATGTGGTAAGTAGAGTGAGACAGGCTGGGGAACAGCAACGTGGCACTGCCCTCCCAAGCACGGCTCTCTCCGAGCCCAGATCAGCCCCCGGAGCCCAGCACACCCAGCGGTGGCTTCACCACCACCAGGGAGAGCAAAACATCTCACAGAGTGCAAGCCCATTTCCATGGGTTTCCACTGGGCAAATGTGTCTCTCTGTCTCGTCACACCACGACACCCACAAAGCTGCTGCAAGCTGCAGTTTCGTTGCTCCACGCTGCTAAGGACGAGTTATACTCGTCTTAAGGAGCCAGCCTACGTCCCTTCAGCTGTTATTATCTTGTCAAAAGGGAGTGCTGGGGCCAGCCTCACGCTCGCTAGCTCTTGCCCTGTCTTGTTGCAGTCACTTGGCACCGTGGCTCTTTTTTTTTTTTTTTTTATTTTTTTTTATTTTCAAGGCTCCAGCTTGCATTTGCATAGGAACATTACTGGAGCAATTTCAGACCTAAACACCCAGCTTAACCCTGCCATGCCCTGAGGAAAACTCTCTTCCCCTGCCTCACACAGACACACATGGGTCAGCACGCATCAGACCCATTTCCTCTTATCCCACCCTCCACACTCGCTTGCCCTTCTGCCGTGGAGAAAGCCTGTGCTCCGTCAAGGCTAATGAGATCTTTATTTTACATTTGATCTCTCCATTTAAAGCTTAATTACCACCCTAGAAAGCTCCGGTCCTTGGAAATCGGCAGCTGTGTATGAGGGAAGGATGGAGCCCTCAGCTCTTGCACGCTGCACATATGTCTAATGCATTTCAAGATTTTAACAATTTCTTCACCAAGAAGTTGCTCTGAATAATGAGGCCAGACCAATGTTTTCAGCATGGCCCATAAGTAGATAAACACAAACGATCATATAATAATCAAAACACCAGGGCTCTCATTCAAGGCTCTTTCCGACATCCTCTGAAGTTAATGGAGCAGTTACGACCTATCAAATATACATAAATATTACTGTGGGCAAGAGAAAACGTTCCTAAATGTAGCTGCACGCCTCATGCAGTCTCACCACATTTAAGAGGTGAGTGTCCTTCCTCAGCCAGCGCCACATTGCAGTTATTCAGACAGAAAAAAAAAAATACCCAAACCTCGTACTTCAGTATGGGAGAACTTTGTGCAGGCAAATCCAGAGAAAATGCATAATGAAACGTTGTGAAATTTCATTTCTAACATTTATTTTGACATAATGTATTGGTCGTGTAGTCCAGAATGATAGCTGGTGCAAAACCCTACACCTTTAATGCGAAGGGAAACAAAAATCTTCCTTCTCAGGAAGGTGCTGGGGCTGAGGTCCAGTGGGGATTTGGGGCTGAGCTCCCAGCCTGTGGGCACTGTGAGAGGGGAGCTGGCATATTTTCCTCCAGCAGTGCTTGTGCTGTTCATTTTGTGTTTCTGCTTTGGGCTGAGAGGGAAGATTATCTTTAAAAGAAGAAAGAGGGGGAGCTGGGATAATTCGTGAGCCCTTTACCTTGGAGTAAAGGGTCAGTGGCCACAAGCCTTTGGGTACCAGCCTCTGCTTGGTTTCCCGGAATAAGACAGCCACACTCTTTTTGCAGGCTTCGCATGCACCAAATTCATCCAGACAAGAAAAGAAATAAACAACGAAACCAGCGATGAGAGAGGCATCCCTAATCATCTCTTACAACAGCTTCAATCACTCCAGATGTCGTCACCGCTGCGAGAGGTGCCCCTGGTTGCGCCAGCCCTGACGCAGGGAGGGGAGCTCCTCTGGGAAGCGCCGGGACCTGCCCGGCAGTGGCCATGCATCACGTTTCCTGCTCTCATGGGCTCTTTCCCTGCATGTGCTGGCCGGGCAGCCCATGCCACCACATATTTCAGGAAGGTCAAGCAAATAACAGCATTGGCCAGGAATTATTTTAGGTCTCCTGGTAAAGTGATGCGTGCCGAGAAGATGCCCACAGGCAGCTCTGTTGCCGTACAGATGGGCACTTCGACAAAGCAGCTCCCTGCCATGCTCTCATGCTTTCTGAGCTGTCATAAATCTGATGGGGGATCGGTTAAAAAAATGAGCTTGTTCAGCTCTTCTGCCTAATGCATATTAATGCCCTGAAGGAAAGCAATACATTATTTATTCAGGAACCAGCAAGCAGCCCCTCCAGCTCCAGAGAACCTTCACTGGGTCCCAGTGAGGCTTCTGGGGAAATCCCACCGTACAGTGAGGGCTTCCCTCTTCAGCATCCCCCACAAGCTGGGGGGCAAAACCTGGGGGCTTCTTGCTGGCATAACTGAGCCTCAAGGCAAACAATCCCATATATCAAGTCAAACAATCCCATATATCTGCCACCTCCTCACGCACTGGCGGTGCTTCTTGCAGCTCCAGCACAAGCATCGGGACCCCACCGCTGGGAAACGTGGCTGCTCTCGTGCTCGCTCGGTAGCGCCTCGGTTTGCTCTGCCTTTTGGAAGCCGTGAGTCTTTCCGAGTGGTGCTTTTTTATCACCACGCAGCGCGGCACATTTATAGCACCACTGCATAATTAACAGTTGCTATCATTTGCTGATGACAGGCATCTCCTCGGTTGTTTCTCTCAGGCTGCAGTTTTGGGCTAATGCGGATTTTGCCAAGCAAAAGGATGACTGGAAGTTCGTCGGCACCTGAGAGTTTCTTGCGATTTGGCACTCTGGGTTATAAAACAAAGAAAAAGAAACCCCCTTACCACAAAATGTTAAAAAGAAGTTGAGCAGCAGAGGCAGGAAAGCCTGGTTTCCCCATGGATTTATAGCTGGATCCTCTGGCATCCAACAAGACACAGATTCCCACCAAAACGTGGGTGGGAGGGACACAGTGCCTCTTCCATGTGGACTCTCTGGTGTCTGTGAGCAGCCTCGGCACAACCTCCAGGCCAGGGGGAGATTGCCCTGTGCCTGGACGGCTGCCCCTGATGGTTAACTGCTCCTGCAGGTTTTGCCTGAAATCAGCCAGTGAGCCCAAATTTACCTCGGCCAGTCTGCTGCTGCCAACAAAATGCAACAGCGAGCACAGGAGCTGTGCCAGTTGAGCCTAAGCAGCTCTGATATCATTGTGTGTGGAACAGAAAGGTTAAGATAAAGCTAATGGAAAGAATTTGAAGCCCGGCGAGATCTGAGGCCGAAGCGGAGCCCTGAGCTCAGCCGAGCTCCTCTGTGTCTGCTGGTGGGGGCTCCGTGACGCTGTCTGTCCTTATCCAGGCTGGGGCTGGCCAAGGCCATGCTTCAGTCACCGCTAGCCCCATCCAAAGCCGGTGCTGGAAAGGCAGAGGTGGAGGCTTTATCCAAGAGCAGCGACCCCAAAGGGGCTGGGTTTGGCTTCTCCAGGCTCTGCCGTGCCTCCAGTGAAGGTTTTCGTGACAGGCTGGAACTTGTTCGTGCACACCAGCCTTGCCCAACCTGGTTTCAGCCCTTCCTTTGAAGAATATCAGGTGTCTTTTATGGGATGCTTTTGGAGGATTACAGGTGCCGTGCTGGATATCGCTGCTGCGGCCTTTCTGTCACAGGGCAGTGGAACAGCCCTTCTCTGATTCCTCAGGGCTGTCACGAAATCCTCCCCAAATTCACAAAGCACTGACTCGACCAAAGCCTTTTCTCTGCCCTGAGCTGAGCTAAGCACGAGGGTGGCTCCTTCCACCTCCTCCTATTTCCCAAGACAAACATTTCCACCTGCTTTACAGCCGGGTGTGGTGGAAAGCCACCTCCAGTGCTGAGCCAGCACAGCCACGGGTTCTCACCCTTATCACCCCTGTTTGCCCCGAGCCGAGCCGGGAGAGCTGCGGGCCCTCCAGCCACGCCGAGCACAAAGGTCGTTTTCCAGGCCTAATTAACGGTGTTAAGAGCTGCAGCGCCTGTGAGGAGCGTGAGGCTCTGTGCCTGTGCAGGGTTTGGGGTTAGAGCTGAGAAAAAAGGGATTTGAGCTTCAGAGCAGCTACATCAGCTCGAGGCCTTCCACCAGCCTGCTCTCCACACACAGCTGCTTCAAGATCTGCTGGAGCAGTACTGGGAACAGCCTTTGGTGTTTCTCTGTGGGAACTGTGCCTACGTGGGCAGCCAAAGAAGGAATTTGTGAAGATCTCCAGAACTTCTGGACACCCCATAAATCAGTCAGTGTCTCCGCCAGGACTGCTGGACACCAGAGACATGGACCTCTGGGGCAGGGCGAATCTGCAGTGCCCATCACCCAAGGACCCCATGTCCACGGCACAGTCAGAAAGCCAAGAGGAAAATTCAATTATCCTGCTTAAAACAACTGATGGGAGCCATGGGAACAGCCTGGGATCTGACTGCGTGGAATCACAAAAAATAATTGTAAATGGGAGGCCAGCCTTGGTGCCAGCCTTTGTTGGTACCTGCTCTCAGCAAAGCCCTGCTCAATGTTAGCTCAGGTTCTTTGGGTTATCAAAGAACCTAAAAACCAGGATTTGCTAATGATCTTCTATATGTGATGAAAAGATTTCTCACATGAAAGACCTCTTCATGGTGTCAGAGAAGAACACAGAAGCAAGAGGCCTGGGGGATTACTTCCCATCTAAATTTATCATGCTCAAAGGTGCACGTTTTAAAATAGGGAGCAGCTGAAGGGTGCGAGGGCTTGGGCTGTGCCGGCAGCCCTTGGTGTGAGCTCTGTGCAGCTGGAGTTATTTGTTACTGGGGCTGCCAGGCACGGGAGGGTGTCAGCAAGAAGCCGGGACAGCTGGCTTGGAGAAGGGCACACGGGAGACGTGGGAGGAGGAAGATTTACGTGAAGGATGGCAGGGGCTGCACTCCTGGCCTGGGGACAGGGAGAGTGCAGCAAGCAGGTGTTGAGCTCCTATCTCTGAGCAAGGACAGGATCAGGCCCTAATTGAGAGCCTGAAATTGTTCTCGCCTTGTAAATACTAATATGCAAAGTCTGCACCTAGTGCTACCCCATAACCAGCTCTTTTCAGCTCCGGGACTGTCCTCGAAATGTTATTGTGTCTTGCCTGACTGGAGGTGTGCGCTGAGGGTTTTCACAGAAGCATAATTCATCCTTCTTGGTTTTCTCGTGCAGTTCCTAAGCAGGAGCCAGGCTAAAGTACAAAGCGAAAGAGCAGCCCTTTGCCTGTGTTTGTAGCAGGCTCTTTGGATTCCTGCCTTTAAGTCCCACGGGGGTTTCAGCGTGAGGGTAACGGGGCACCAGAAGAGGAAAGAGCTGCAATCCAGCAGATGTTCCTCACTGATCTCTTCCTGCAGCAGCAGACTGCTGAGGCTGAGCCAGCGCTGCAGACCTGGGAGCACCAGCAACGTGTGCGGTGCTTTTGGATGCCCAAGGCTGCTTTCCTTCCACGGGGCATGGTCAGCAGCTGCGGAGCCCATTCCTGTGTGCTCATCGTAGGATGTGTCATTCTGGGATGTGTCCTTGGCCTCTGCTTCCCCGCCAGCACCATTTCACATGCTATTTGGCCAGCAGAAAGGGCTTCAAATGGCTTAGCAGTCCCAGAACGGCAACGAAATCTGCACGTGGATGACTGAAAGACAGATGGAGGGGCTGGCTGTGGAAGAAAAGCACCACTTCTGCAAGGTACAGTAAGCAGCTACCAAAATATTCGCTGGTACAGGGGTGGAGCCTTGCAGATGGGCTGCAGAAGGAAGCAAGCAGAGCCGGCAGATGTTTTAAGCCTCGATGTAGAGGCCTCTCTGGGATGTGCAACCACCCCAGAGCACAGACAGAGGGACGTATTGCCCTCCTCGAGGCTAGAGACAAGTTGTGAACAAGGCTGGCATGCTTGTAAGAGGTTCTAATTACAATTGCTGCACATGTTTTAATATGCACGTGGCATGGTGCAAGGATTTTTCTCATTCCTCATACACATATTTAAATATATCCTCAGAGCAGGAGTGAAATCTTGGTATTCTTCACTCAAAATCTGCAGATAAATTGGTTTTCAAGATAAGGTGGGGACTTCAGCACACATCAGACTCAAAAGCATGAATGGAGGGCACGTGCAAAAAAAGGAATGAATGCATGAGATTAATTTGTGTGCATTTAAAAATAGAAACTGTATGTAATGCTGTGCAAAGCTGAAATCTATTTTTGGCTGTTTACATAGGACGGAAGCATATGTTCTCAAGGTCTCCAGTTCGCCTATGTGGGTTGGTCCGAAAGTTGTGACATGCTGAGAAGGGCATTTGCGCCCTGTTTTTAGCAGGAGCCACATCCAAAAACGTGAATTTCAAAGAGGAGAGACTGCAAAATACTTCCAGGCCACAGGGCAAGCTTTGCCCTGCTCTCTCATGTGCCTTGCCAACCTCTCGGCACCTGAATCTCCCAGCTTCCGACTGCCTCCCTCTCTGTCAATCTGCACAAGCCTTTTCCTCAAGCCCTCTCTTTTTTTGTCTCTCAGAGGATGTAGGCAGCTCCGTGTCACATCCTCCTGTGGACATTTTTTCCTCCTTCCAACAAAAAGGAGCGTTCACTGAAGCGACTTGTGGATCAGCATGCTGTGCACTAGACGCATACCCTCACATGCCTCAAAACGTTTCTTTCTGCAGTAGCTATGTATTGTGATTTGGTAGCATCTCATGCAAGAGCAGAGCTAAAAATCTAGTGAACACGAAAAACAAGCATCTGGTTTAAGATCTCACTCTTTTTGGTGTGTGCCACGACAGCAATGTTGGACAAGCCTGTGAGATGCCAACATCCCGGCTGTGGAAAAGTAGCACATAAGGGGCAAAAGGGGGACAGGAGTCGATATTTTGTCACCCAGGCACGAACTGGACGTATGAAAGCTGAAGCAGTGGTTGTGAAAAATGCTTTTACAGGGAAAAAAATGATATATTAACACACAGAGGAGGGAGGAAGTAAAGTCCATAAGGCAAAGGAAGGATAAGTGAGCAAAATGCCACTGCCAGGCCCCCCAGCTATGGTAAGTGCTGGTACACGATGGTTTATGGCAATACTAACAGGGGAGGATTCCATCCTGTCTGGTGCTCTGCCTACAACGGTGTCACCCTGCCCCTGAAATTCAGCAGCATTGTCCCTGACTGATCATTGCACCAGCTTTGAACACCCTTCCAAAGGATCTTGGCTTCAAAGTCTAAGCTTTGAACCCTTTTGCTGCAGAGCCAATCTCTTCTGGTTGTGTTCCTGTCGGCGTTGCTCTGCATCCACAAAATGCAGTGCGATCTCTATCACTCGCAGGCCTGGGTCACGTCCCCTTTCACTCGTGAAGACGTGCAGACGTGCCGTGGTGGGGCACCAAATAAAATCTCTTGATAGCCACGCACACGATGCCAGCATGTACACATCCCACACGTGGGTAGCAAAGGGCAGCCTGCGGCCGCCAGCCAGCATTTGGCTTACGAGGTGACGTCTGATGGTCGTGGCACCAGATCGAGAGCGAGCACGCCAGAAAAAAAGCAGGAGGAAGACGTGGCGAGGAACGGCAGTGGGAGGACCTGGCAGGCGCCCGCAGGAGCTGATTCAGAAGGGAGATGCAGCCCCACCTGTTCTGCTGGGAGCCAACCTGCCCTGCACCGCAGCACCGCAGCGCTCGACGTGGGTTTAATGACACCCGTCGCTCTGAAGGGAGATAGCCCAAGCTGACTTGCAGCGAGAGCCGAGTGCCAGCCAGCTGCTGCTGAGCAGGACGGGGATTTTGGCCTCGTGACAGAAATCGCACCCTTGTGCGTGCCCAGGAAATGATGGGGTCCTAGAGTTCAACGAGATGGGAAATAAGCATGAGAGTAACTAACAGCCAGGACTGTTAAAAATTATAATTAACAAATAATCTTGCCATACATCATTCTTCCCATTGTTTGCATCTGTAAATAAAACAAGACTGTAATAGATGTGGAATTTCTTATACTCCTACCCTATATAGCTCTTACCATCATCCTGTAAGTGACTACTGCCCTTAGCACTCAGTCCTTTTCAACCTGTTGTTCACCACCTTGATATTTGGCCTTGAATTAAAACCTTATTTCTGATAAATTGTGTCATGAAAAGATCCCTCTCTTTTTTTTTTTTTTTTTTTTTTTTTTTTTTTTTTTTTAATATAGACTGCACTTAGGGGCTCCACAAGAGCTACAGTGCCTTAACAATACCATTTGGAGCTATTTTCTATGTGTATGATGTCCCTACAGGTTGCAGTGAATTCCAGCCTCTGAAACATTTCTGTATGGCTTGGCTTGGACATGCTGGCAAGCTCCTTACACTTGGTCTACCCTTAACTACTGAGAGGTATTACTGATTTTTTTTACTCTATTTTAACGCAGAATACTTGGTAACATCAGTGGTGCTCGAGAGTTGTTTTAAAATAAAATAAATAAATAAATAAATAAATAAATAAGAAGACAGAAAAAAATACAATGTATTTCTAGTATTTTGAAAATATGACATCTCAATCTAAAGCCTTATTGTATTCTTCATCTTAACTTCTATTTTTGCTTTCATTCATATACTCCGGCTTGCTTTACCTCATATGGGAGCAACACAAAGCACAGGAAGTCCGTCAGCCAGATAAACTGCAATTAACTGCCTCGTTTTGACAGAGCTATGCAAAACATCCAGCACACAGCCCGGCTTCGCCTCCACCAGCTCACTGTACCCACCCTGCACCTTTCTGCTAGCCTGCACATACGTGTGCATGTAAATATCCCCTTTGGTGTGATAAATCGCTTTCACCCGGCGAATAAATTCTGAAAAATCATTTAGAGCAAAAGGGAAATTTTATTTTTTTTTATCTTCATAATAGAAATGTCAGCTATGGGGACTCGTTTTCTTTTTTCACAGTTGGTTCTGTTTCCTAACAGTCTCTTTGGAAGTGTCTCAGTTGCAAAATGATTTGGGCAATATAGGACCCGAAGCTGTGACCGGGGGCTACAGCACAAGCAGCTGTAGACAAAGCAGCCGGAGGGGTGACCGTGGTCCTCTGTCCTGCAAGATCTCTGTTCTGCCAGCAGCAGGAGAAGGTTCAGAGACAAGCCAGAGCTCGATGTGCAGTCAAGAAATCTGCTTCATTCGAAATTCTCATCCAGCCCGGTGCGTGGCAGTGACTCCCTATCGGGACACGACCCTTGAAAGCAGACTCTGGTAACACTGCTGAGGTTAGCAGCCTTCCCAGAACAGCATCGGCCAGGAGAGAAGCTATTTTTTCACTTCACAACCTTCTTTCTGATCAATGCAAAACCTCATTCTGAAAGCCACCTGTTCCAAACACTAAACCCAAGCTGGCCACCTCACCCTGCAACCCCACAACCCCACACACGTGCACTTTCAGGGTTTTTTAGAGTTGTGCTTTCCATAAGGTTCAAAACCCACTGACACGACTATCTGAATGCGGTGTGGACTGTGGATGTCATTGATCAAGTACGTGCGTTTTCAGCACTGTCACTTTAATGTGGAAGAAATTATTGAAAATGGGAATGTTGGGAAAAGACATTATATATACATGTATATATATATGTGTGTGTGTATGTATATATATTTAAATCAGATGCTTATAGCTTGACTGTGTTAGTTGTAGTCACATCCAGACCTACTTGCAGTGACTTAAGTCTCCAAATTTGCTACGCAGCTGCCCTGTCGCTGCTGTCACGCTACAGGCATGACTCGTAACAATGGCACCATTGTTGTTTTGAGGACTTTTTTTTTGTAGCTTTTCTTCTCTCTCGGATGGGAAGGGAACGTAAGAGTCATCTAGCCTGACCTGTAAAGTGCCAACACCTAGTAATTAGTGAGGGTAAGCGTGTTTGTGTTTGCTGTTTTGCCCCAGATGCAGGAATGTTTGGGGACCCCAGGTTTATTTCAAAAATGCAGCAATTGATCAAAGAGCGGTGGGATGTCAGCCTGCTCCCTTTCCCCTTTTCTGTGTGGGTGTGTGAGCGAGGAAGGCGTACACATTCCTCTGGGATACGTGAGGATCTGTCCCAAAACTGATCCTTTACCAGGCCTGCTCCCCTCACTGGGGGTTGAACTCTTCTCACAGGTGACGGGACCAGAGGGAATGGCCTCAAGCTGTGCCAGGGGTGGTTCAGGGTGGAAATGAGGAGACATTTCTGTCAGAAGGAGCAGTGAGGTGTTGGGATGGGTTGCCTAGGGAGGTGGTGGAGTCACCGTCCCTGGGGGTGCTCAAGGAGAGGTTGGACGTGGTGCTTGGGGACACGGTTCAGTGGTGACACTGGTGGTGTGGGGGATGGCTGGGACTGGTGTTCTCTGAGGGCTTTTCCACCCTAACGATGCCACAACCCTCAGCAGCCATCTCCCCCGCGGCCCCCCCTCGTTATGTAACGGCGGTGGCGCCGCCATTTGCCGGCGGGCGCGGGGCGGAGCCGTGCATGCGCCGTGCCCGGCCTCCTCCTCCTCCTTCCTCCACCTTCCTCTTCCTCCTCCTTCCTCCTCCTCCTCCTCCTCGCGGGCAGGCGGCGGCGGCTGCAGCGGGGCCGCGCGGAGCCTTCTCCTGCCGCTCGCCGGGGCCGCCCTGAGGCCGCAGCTCCCAGGCCGGGTGAGGGGCAGGGGCCGGGGCCGGGGCCGGGGCCGGGCGGGCAGCGGGGGCTCGGGGCGGCCTCGCCGGGCCCTGCCCGGGCTCCGCGGCCTCCCCGGGCTGCGGGTGCGGGGCGGCGGCGGGCGCTGTGCCTCCTTTTCTGCCCATAAACAAACTTTGGGGGCGTTTTATTCCTCTCCTCGTGTCCTATTAACCCCACTAGTCTTAATTATCCCCTCCTCGAGGCCTCGTTCTCTGCGTTTTCAGCCCTGTCGGTGCGATTTGTGGCGTTTAAGCGCTCGGTTTTCGGCTCGCAGGCGTCGTGCGGAGGCCGATGGCTCCTCAGCAGATGTTCCCGGCTGTGTGTGCTGCTGCGGGGCCTGCCCGGCAGCACCGCCCGCCCGCTGCACCCAAGGTCAGCGTGACTGGGCTGGGCGGCGTGGCCCTCAGCAGCTCCCTGCCAGGGGCTGGAACACAAAAACGCCAAAAATCCTGCACGAAAATGCCCCTCAGCAGCCCCTGGCTCTGAAAAGATCGCTCCGATCGCGAGAAAATGGAACTGAAATACACCCTGTGGCTCTTTATAGCGTGCGCAAAGCAGCTGGCAGCACCTCATACCGTATTTTTTAATGGGGTTCGTGCTGAGCCGTGATGCACATCAACAGCGAGAGGCCCTGGCTGGGGTGTTTCGGGGTCTCTAGGAGCTGCTGGCAGTGACACAGGCTGCTGGGCTCAGTTTAACGCCCTGTTGAATGTCACATCGCTGCATTCATGGTGGTACAATCGGTGTTTTCTTGCCTTCAGACAATTTGTTAGCCGTACAAATAATCTCTCTGGAAGTGCTTGGACTCTTACAGAAACGGATGATGAAGGAGGAGGGCGCGCTGAAAACGTAGCCCGATGCCGCTGCCCGGGGCTGTGTGGTGGCGTGATCCACCCTGAAAAAATGGGAGCGTGGCCGGAGAGCTGCCTGCCAGCTGCTTCGGGTCAGGGCTGGCCTCCTGCATGGTGCTGGGCGCTCTGATGCTCCGCGTCTGGAAATCCCTGTGGTTCTGGTGGATGCCCAGATGTAGGGGTGTTTCAGGGAAGCATCGCTTCTCTAATGGCAGTGAGGGCTTTTTGTGTGTTGATGGAGCTCGGCCTGTGTTTGGACAGGCTGTCCTCAAAACAGTGGACTCCAGGAGCTCTCCTGTGCTTGTGCAGTAAGCCTCGCGTCGCTGTGAGAGCCACGCAACTGGATTATGCGTGGGACGCAAGGGACTGTAAGGAAGATAATAGCTGGAAGTGGGCTGCTGGCTTGTGTAACCACAGTCTGATCCCTGCCATGGCCGTGCGCCCTGGTCCTGCTTGGGTACAGGCCGAGCTGGGTGTCCTGGTGGGCTGCACGCAGGTGGAACCTTCCTGGTGTGGAACATGCTGCTTTGCTGCTCCATCAAATGTGGCTTTCGTAGCTCGTTTCTGTTTGTGGTGGACCTCCTGATGGCAGGTGGCTGTAGTGTTTACTTCCTTGGTGCTCCTGGGCTGTGTCAAATAGTGGCTTCTGACGGACACAGCTTTGTGTCTGTCTTTCCAAGAAATGTGTATGCGTGCATGTAAAATCAGCTGGAGATTGAGAAGGGTGGCCACCCCTAAAAACAGCCTTGGATAAAGAGGGATGACACATCATTCTTACCATTCCTGATTCCACGGCGGATCACAGCAGGTACACCAGAAGACCGTGATGCAGCTTGGGGAATGTTTCTGAGTTCCCTTTCTTCAAACCTGTTCCAAGCTCCAGAAATAAAGGCTGAGTCTCCATGTATTGAAGACATTTGTCAAAATGAAACCTGGAAGCTTTTCAGAGGCAGAAACTTCAGTATGGACTAGAAAACTGTTGCATCTTCTTTGATAGGGAGACCAGAGGATCTTCACAAAATAAAGAGCCTGAACAGGTGTTTGTTGTGTATGAATTACAGGAGTTGTCGGCCAGAGTGCATGGACAGCCCATGACTGCTTACGTTTGTAGTTACAGCTTCTGGGTCGGCTAGCAGCGGTAGTTTCTCACACTTGTAGACTAAATGTCTTCTTTTTGTTTGTAGATATGGCTCGTGGACAGCAGAAGATTCAGTCGCAGCAGAAAAATGCCAAAAAGCAAGCTGAGCAAAAAAAGAAACAAGGACATGATCAGAAGGCTGCAGCCAAGGCTGCCTTGATATATACCTGCACTGTCTGTAGGGTAAGAGATACTGAAAGCAAAGCAGTATTGTGGGCAGGTCTGTCTCCAGGCCGAGAGCAGAACTTTTAGATTATATAGCATAAACTAAAGTACCTTTAAGTGGCTGTCTAGTTTGTTACTGTGAGCATTTGTATCTGTTCTGTTACTTGCTTACAGATCACTCAGCTGTATTGATAACTGAGATAGGAGAAATTGAGAGGTCACGTAGTGGTTTCAGGTAGTTCTCTCCCTAAATTGTAAGGGCTGTGTGCACTTACAGTATGCTGTAAATACTTCCTGACCTCTGGGTCGAAAGATCATTTCTTTGTGATGGAATTGGCTTGCCCTAACATCCCTGGTCATTGATGACAATGTGCAGAGGGAAAGGTGGTATTGGATGCTGCCAAAAGCTTTAGTGCAAGTTCAATATACAGGAACTTCTGTTAGGGTAGAAGGCTTGATGAGAGAACAGAAATCTGAGCGCTGTTCAGATGGGACTTTCCTTCTAGGTGTTCTTCTGGAGTGTTCCAGTGTTGAAGCTGAAGTATAAACTTGCCATTTTCACTTAAATGGTCAATTTTAGAATAGATTTGTCACTTTTGAATGTCTTAATCAAGGTTCCAAACTAAGGGCTGCTCACTTAAGTACTTGTAGCCAGCTTCTCTTTTTGTGGAATGGGACTGCAGCAGCCATTACTTTCCAAGCAACAACTGCCCAGATATGTTGTGGCAATAGTCTGAGATTGTTTGTGCCAAGTAGAGGGTCGGACTGTGCAACACAACTCTCTGGCCTCTTGATAAACGGTGAATAGCTTTCATAAAGATCTGATCTGGAAAAAGATGAATGCTCACCTCTTAGCTGTTGGAAATGAGGAGGTGGGTTTTTCACCAAACTAGCGTATGAAACACACGATTTGCAGGCAGATTGCTAGTAAGAATAATAACTGCTGGTGAAGATACTAGTAGTTAAGTACCTCTCAGAAAACCTGAGATTAAATAGTCTCTCTTAATCTGTAGATAAATTAATGGTTCCTTTGTCTCTAGACAGTGTCACTGAAGAGATGTTTTGCTTCACAAAGAAAAACAAACAAACAAAAAAAAACAACTAGGGGGTGAACAGGTTTTGTAGTATCATCTACCTGTTGTACTGTGCGTAAAGTTAAATGTCTCTCTTCAATCAGACACAAATGCCGGATCCCAAGACCTTCAAACAGCACTTTGAAAGCAAGCATCCTAAGACTCCACTTCCTCCAGAGCTGGCTGATGTTCAGGCATAAAGTTGTCTACAGGTCATTACCTTAATTTTTAAATCATTATTTGAGAAGGTATATTATGAACCAGTTTTTTTGTTTGTTGGGTTCTTTACGTCCACCAGCTGGGGCTTACAAGTTGCTTCATTTTCTTTAATATAAAGAAATATAACTGTAAATTAAATTTTAAATTCTGAATTGTTAGATCAAGAAGAAAGCTAATACTTACACAGCTGAAGTGGTTGTGGCATTTCACTGTGTCCAGAGGATGTTTTGAAAGGTATTGATGTTATTTGAAATGGTCATCCTTAGAGTTGTAGGAATACTTTGTTCATTACTTACTGCTTTGAAACATTAGCTCTTGCACTTTTTGCTTTGAACAAAGTATTTATAATAAATGGGATCTGTGGGCTACAAAACATGTCATGAAAGCAGAATTGTTTAGAATATTTCCAACAATTCAGCCTTCTTTGTTCCTGAAGCTATGCAAGTGAATGCAGATTTTTCTGCATTCAAATACAAAATGTAACCTCTGCGTTAACTCTAGAAGAGATTCCCCGACGGCCAGTTGTGAGGCTCTAACTAAAAGTGGTTATAATTAAAGGCTGAAATGAGGCAAAAAACGGTATTACGGCATTTCATTCGCTCAAAGGTAAACAGCATCGTGCAATAGTTCAGCTTAACGGAGTTGTTCTTGTTTTTTGTAGGTGAAGTCATGGCACCTATTGACTCTTCTACTGTCAGACCTTACATAACAAACCTGCAGCTGCTTTTCTAAAACTGTTGATCAGCAAAAATGAAGGGGCTACAGAAACGTTCATATTTTTATGCTGTTCCCTCTCGGGCTTCATGCAAAGACAATTCTGTGTAAATGTACAGTTGTGCCCTCTTTGGAAATCCTGAAAAATCAGTCCATACTTGTTATAAAAAAAAAAAAAAAAAAAAAGAATTTTTTACAATTGTAATTATATTGATGTTCATATTGTGTAAAATAACTCATTTAATAAAGTAGTACTTTGATTTTACAATATCACAGATTAAACGCCTGTAGAAGTTCTGTTTCAACTTCCTGCATTGTCTGCCTTATAAAAATAATAAAAGACAGAGTGGAATTTTCCCCGTCCTGCCAAAACACGAGCAGTATCGTTCCACTGACAGTAATGTACATTACAGTAGGTTAATCTGAAGTGAAGAGGGAAGCTGCTCGGATTCCCTGCTCGATGTGCTGCCTGCTTGAGCTCGGTCGCTAGCGTTCAAGTTACAGGCTCGAGAGGCACGGCCAGCTCCCTAGAAGCTGCATGAGAATCGGGAGACTTCCTTCTACGCTTCTGCCCTGTGTGTTGGAGTCTGTACCACGAGCCATTTCAAAGGGGGTTCTTGTCCTCCACTGGAGAGACTCTGGGTAGGCTTGTGATCCTTGGTAGGTGCCTGAGGAAGCTGGGAGGTGATAGGATTTAGTGCTTCTGGGGATGCTGGCTTGAAAAGTGCTCGCAGATAGTAGTTAGAAGCAGCTCTGAGTTGAAAATTTGATTTGAGAAGGAGTTTTGAAGATACTCGAGCATGTGTTTCCCCCTCTAAATGCATCTGGTTATGGCAGTAGCAGCTCTTCAGGAAATACATAAAATAGCCAGCCACTAATAACCCCTCTTCACGACCAGCTTAAAATAAGCCTGTTGGAAGGGAGCCAAAGCAACTGAAACTATGGCTAGCTTAAGAAATTGCATGCGATTAAAAGTTGCAGTGACAAGAAAAAGCTGGATAACAACTCTGGCCAAAAACACTTGAGAAGCTAACCATGATTAGCCTTTAAACGTTCTGGGCTCAGCTCTAATCCCAGATGCACGGTGCAGAAGTAGGGAAAAAACAGGGTCTGCTGTACAAAAACCCTGTCTTTGGGACGTGGAGGGGGCTTACTCAGAGCTTTCCTTGGGAGCTCCCAGTAAGAAGCAACGCTACAACTGCTGTGGCTTACTGTAGTTAGAAAGGGATGTAAAAATAAAAATGGTGGTGGTCCAGGTGCCGTTGCTGCGCAGCAGGGCTGTACCTGTGACCCTCAGATGGCTTCTTGAAGTCTAGGACCGTAGCCTCAAAGACTCATTCACTTCAAAGAATGCACTTGGTATTTTATTATATAAAGTCGAAGCCTTTGTCCTCATCCCCTCATTTGCTCTTTAATGAACTACTTCTGTGAGCCTAGCTTCCCGTCCCCTCTGCTGTGACAGTACCTGTGTAAATACCTCCTTTGACATGAAGTTTCTCTGTACTGGAGTCACTCCGGGGTAACCTGTGTGCCACTTAACTTTTATAGGTGATGTTGTTCTCCTCCGCGAGTAACCCACTACTGCACTTGTACACCTGACATCAGAATGTAACCCTGCATTTATTTTTTTTCTTTGATGTTATCAGTGACTACATCCTGACCAACTGGCTCCCACGAGGCAAGAAATCCGCTCTCAACCTTTGTGCTGTACGGGGGAGGCTTGCTTAACTGTTCTGATGCTGTAGTTTGTCTAAAATAATGCCGAGTGCAAATGGATAAAGATGCTTCCTGCCCTGACTGCTGTTTGGTAACCTGGTTTTACTTTGGAAAATGTTCTGGGATGTATCCATATGGCTTGGTCTTGAGGTGAAGTATCTGTTCCTTCGATCCAGATTGTGTAGCATTAAATAAAAAGATTTTGTTTCTTAAAACAATCTCTCTTTATGAGCGCTGAAGAGCTGGAAAGCTGCATCGCTAGCGGGATGGTGAAGTTAGGACTGTGTTTCCCAAACTGTGTTGTGCCCAATTTGAGAATACCCTATGAACTGGTGTTTGTAGGAGGCAAGGGTGACCCTAAGGCAGTAAGACCCCTGGGTGCAGTAGCTGCAGTCTCAAAATACAGGAGCAAATGAAAGCGGTCACTGACTTGTTATAAGGGCTTCGTGAGTGTAGTGGGAATGCTACACGAAATGGGGGAATAGTTCTCATGTAGGATATCTGCGATATTCCTCGTGCCTGGAAGGTCAGATTAAAGGCTGATTAAAGAGAATTAAAATATAAAAAATAAAAAAAAAAAAATGTAAAATGGCCTAATTCCTGCCTGCTTTTATAAACAAGCATCGCTGCACTTAGGAAATGAATTTCCTAGCTGTGGACAGTCCTGGAGCTTGAAGCCATCCAACTGTAAATTAAAGTTTCCCGTGTCCTCTTAAGAATCACCTTTGTGTAGGGACAGCGTTTAGGTAAAGCGTTCTTGTGTCATCAACACGGGTGCTTGTGGAACAACGTTAAGAAGGGATTTGGGGTTTTTAAAAGCCCACGTCTCTTCTGGAAGTATCTAAAATCCAATTTTAAGCGAGGCTCAGAATGTTTTGCAAAAAATCCCACTTAATTCCCAGAAAGTAAGTGAGCACGTGTAGTTAGATGAGGTCATCCCAGGGAGCGCTGAGTAATCGCTACAAACAGCTCGAGGAGCTGCATCGCCCGGGCTCACTGGGGTAAAGCAGAGGTGCAGGAGCTCGGTTCTAGCCTCTTTCTGAGAGATTCTGGGTTCTGGCTACCAAAAAAGCCAGGAAAAATCCGCAGTGGACGTGGGAGGCGGTTGCAATGTAGCCGTAAGGAAATAGTTGGCTTTATGCAGCGCTCTCGAAATGTCCCCGGAGACTGTCCCTCTGGGTTATTTGTTCCAAAGCTGCAAACACTTCAGCTCAAGTGAAGCTAATGACCAGGGGCTGTTTGCAAACCGCATGGCACTGAAGGAATTTGTAGCATTTCTGTAAGCTGTATTGAGCCCTTGCCCTGTCCCGATAAAATGAGTTAACGAGTGGAATTTCTTTTGTCATCAGAGAGGCTCGAGGTCTGCCTTGTTTCCCATTGCCACAGCATTGAGTCGGGGAGTATCTGGCTTTGCTACAAGGGTGGTCTCCCGAGCTCTGGCCGGTGAGGTCCATTCATCCTACAGCACTCATAAACAGTGTAAAGGTCAGCTTGTGTTCCTGCCTGCTCACTCTACTGCATTTTGGGGCTTTCAGTTTATTTAGTTAGAACCTGACAGGTTTTTACAGCAGATTTTGAATTCAGCCCCCAGCCTCAGGTTTGGACGTGCGTCCAGTCCGTGATTTTCCACATCGTTCAGCACCACCAGAGCCGTTGCTGTGGTCCAGGCGGGGGAAAGGCGTGAAGGTCTGCTCTGTCTGTGGAATTTTGCTATCAGTGTTTTGGAAACTCTTTGGAAAACTTCAGTGCGTTGTTTACCGTCTTACGTTTTTTCATGTAGGTACACTTGAGAGTCCCTGAGGGAGCAGTGTTATTGTGGTAGCTTTCAAAGAGAGGTGTTACACAAAACAGTGGTAAATGCAGGAGATGGAAGGGCTGAGGGAGGTCTCCAAAAGCTACCCAGGCCGTCTCCTTGCTCGGAGATTGGGTCAGATCTGCCAAGACTATCACAATTCTTTCTCTTTTCCATAAAAGCTTCCAACCAAGGGCATCCCCTGACCTTGTAAGCAGCACGTCCCGCTGCTGAACCTCACAGCTGGAGGGTTATCACAGCAACAGTTCATCCCTGCGAGTTAAGTCCATTACTTATTGTTCCTACTGACAACAGATATGATGAGCAGTGCCCTCAGCTGAACATTGCCATCATGTCCTCTTTGTGGGCTTCTCTGTTAAGTAAACCCAGGTAATTCAGTCACTCTTCATAGGTCACGATTTCAAAGTCTGTTGATTGCCTGTGCTCTTCTCTGTATCATCTCCAGTGTGGCTGTGTTCTTCACTTACATATTGTCCAAAATGTGACCCGAAGCGCTGGCAGAGGCTACCACAGAGTAGGTGGAACAGGCACATTCAGGGACTGGCATACATTAGTTATATCAGCACAGGCTAGAACTACCACCTAAATCCTCTAAATACTTTCAGGTTACTCTTTCCACTTCGTGTCGTGCTTTATTTAGTTGTTAACTTCTTGGAGTGTGTGGACTTGAGTCAAAAGTGCTCTTTATTACTTACTGGTAAACCTCTTTCATTTGATTTCCTTCCCTGACAAGTAATGTACCTCAGCTTAACTTCATCTTTTTATAGATATTTATAGACTCTGTATCTCTCTCTTATACCCTTGGCTGTTTTCTTTTTTTCAACCCTGCCAGTGAAGCTGTTACCTTGCCCGCTTTAGAGCCACCTAAAAACCAGTCACCTGCCTGCCAGAATCCACAGAAATTAAAACACACGGGGTCTTTAAAGACACTTTTTTTAGTGTCATGGGGACAGCCTGGGCCGAGCTGGTGTCCGAGAGGCAGCGTGTAGACAAGGTCTCGCTCTGAGCTCAGCGCCCCGCGGTGGGCTCAGGCAATTTAGGCTGACTTGGTGGTGGTGGTGGTGGCTTTTTGCACCCTTTGCTCACTGCAAAGATACCAGAGGCTATTTATACTTCGCTCTGATAAGCTCAGGGTCCCGAACGAGTCAGAGCTGTGAACTTTCTCATTAAAGTCTGAGCTGTGCTCGGTGTTTGCCCAGCCTCACATCAGCCGTGGCTGCACGCCAGCAGGAATACGGCAGCGGGGGAGAGATGCAGCAGACTGGGCTGACCCCATAAATCTCAATGTGCAGTAGCTGCTAGGCTCTGCCTAAACCTGTTCACTGCTAATTAGAGTAAATGACTGAACGACTTCTCACCAGACTTCACTCTGATCTTTTCTTCCTCACTTTTCAGGATTGTTCCTAAGCTTTAATGGTTGCTCCCTCTCCTTCGTTTTCACGTGGAGGCTTGTGCCATCCAGACCGTCGTCAGTTCATCCTATTTATGTTCTTTACCTTCTGTTTAGTAGTAATGGGGCAATACCCAAGCCTTCTTGGTGTACTATAATGGTGCATCGCAAGATGAAAGTACACCTGGAAAACAAATGTACATCAGTTACACCTCATGCTCCCAGGCCAACAGGGTGGGCCTTCATTTTCAGCTCCTTCTTCCTGATGTGCCTTCAAGTCCCAGTAGCCACTGCCTGATGATAAATTTATCTCTCTTTTGGTCGATGTGTTTTCTTTTAGTGGTTCCTGCGTATTTTGCAATAAAACGATTGCTTTCTTTTGAAATACCGTGCATCTTTTGAAGGGCAAGAAACATTTACTTTCAAATGAAAGAATAATGGAAGAAATATCATCTCAAAAAAAAAAAGTCTAAAATGTTTGTGCGTGCTGTGCTGGCATTAGGAGTCTTCTAACAGTCGTTACTGACTTTCTGTTGCAGCAACACTCAACACAATGGCACTTTTTGGTTTTGAGGGGGCTGTGATTCAGATCTCGTGTGCTATGAGAGCTGACCAGAACAGCTGCCTGTGCAGTGGAGCTCCTTCATGCAGGACCACAGGGAAAAATAATTTACATTTGTGACTAGATCCCACTTGCTCGTTTATTTTGTTTGTTTGTTTAGAACATGTTTAGATCATGATTTACGGAAAATGCTCAACTCGTCTTAGATACATTTTCTAAAGAGCGTCTGCCGCTGCAGTTAGCTCTTACCAAATCAATGCTAAAAGACAGCATTTCTCCAGAGATCTAAGCAATACTGTTTATTCAGGGCCATGTTGAGAAATAGCACACAGCTGCTTCTTGCTGCTGCAGTAAATCATTCAAAGAATTTGCTGCTATGCATCGGAAAGAAAGTGATGCCGTTTGGGTCATAACTGTGCCACTAACTAATGAGGAAAACTTCTCAGCTTTTAGACTGCCTTCTACACGGACGGAGCATGCCTCTGTTTTTCTCAAGTAATAATTTCATTCTACATCACCTGACAGGAAATTAGTTTTGTCATTTGGTGAATATTCATGTGTTTGGGCAGAAATCTGCTAGTTTGAGCACCTCTGTGACTCAATCTATGAATCGAGTCCAGTTCCTCTGCCCTCTGCACCAAAAAGAAGCTGCGATTACCGGGCATGCAGGAGATGCTCTAGCCTAAAAATCCCACACAATACTGAATGCAAGGTAAGGCAGACTTCACAAACTGCAGTTCATAAAGTCATCGGATGTTTCTGAGCTGCAGTCACTCAATCCTCAACATTTCTTCAGCCCTGCCCTGCTGTTTTATCATAAGCCTTTTAATTGCAAAGGCTGTGTGGGCAGCGTGACTCTGCATGGACCTCACAGATGCTGGTGCCCCATAGACAGAGATTTGGAAACCGCTGTCCTGGACACTTGGGAAATTAATTGTCCCACTCGCTGGGAGGCTCCGGGCCTTTTCTCAGGACCCGAACATCTCCGTGTCACCCCCTTTATCCCAGCTGGGGCGGTGAAGGCGTAGGAGTGCAATCATGTAACAATGAAACTGTCCAGCGTGAAGCTAACACTGGCTTGATTGCACCATCTATTTTTAGCTGGTGGTGGCCTGACTTCACCTTTCATTGCTGCGAAGGGGCAGGAGCAAGCTGGCATCTGTAGACGTGCTGTCCCCTGGAAGGGAGGCTCGTGCAGTCACACTGGAGTCGTGCCGAGCTTCCCCTAGAGCAGGAATTTTAACCCTCCCTGGCTGAACACAGCCAAATACAGCAGAAAGGGGGTGTTTTAAGGGCAATCCTAAACACCGGGTGTTTTTGGGCACCTCCACAGGACGAGCCAAGCCAGCACTCCGACAGAAAATGATCCCACCAGCTCCTGCTGGCCAGGAGAGGGGTCAGCCCCGGGGAGGCTGCCAAACCCCAGAGCAGGGAGGCAGGGTGAGCTTGGTGGGAGTGTGAGAGACAGGAGAGGAGTCGTCCCTCCTCACCATGGCACATGAACCACGGTCACAGGGGGCCAAATCCCATCCTGAGTGTCCCTGTGATGTATTTTGAGCTCCTCGGGAGCATGCATTAAGCTCAGACAGCTTCCCAGGGAGCCTGTCTTTCTTTACAAGATCAGCAAAGAAATAACAGCTTTTCCTTGATAGTGAGGAAAGGAGGAGAGGAAGAGGTTAGATCCCAGCAAAAGGCTGCAAGAACAATTTACTCTGCATTTGCTTTCAGGAAGTGTTTGCTTGTGAACACTGGAAGCTGGCTCTCAATTGATTGATTGTTAATGATGGTCAAAGTCCATTTAAAGGCAATAAACTGACAATGTCTGGAGGAGATTGTGCTTTATATGGCACCGGTGGCAGATACTTTGCAATTACTGATGCACCATCCATCTCACTAATGTGCTAACTCCTCGAGTGAGCTTTTTTCCCCTTCCATGCCTCCTCGTTGTGGCTGTGCCTACGCCACGTGCTGCGCTGACACTTACCCGGACACTCATCTCCCCGCATACTCTTGAGCAGGCTTGCTTAGAGCTGGTGTCTCAGGAAGGGGAAAAACTGGACGGAAATTTAAACAAAGCTGATGCTGGGACTTCATTGTCAGCGGGGATGTTTACGAGCTGATTTTGACCAGAATTTGACTCCAGCAGGCCATGTGCCGTCGAGCTGGCAGGGAGAGAAAGGAAGTCCTTCCATTTCCAGGGAGCTCCAAGGGAGGAAATGGACAGGAAAGCCCAATGAAGCAGTCACTGCTCAAGAGCAGGCTACAACAGCGGAATAGGAGCATCGAAAAATGCCACCAAAAAATAAAGGCCAGCGATGAACCCAAAGAGCGCCGCGTCCCAGAATTTCTTTACAAATGGCTCTGGTTCTCCAGCAGTTTCAAGCTCTACCAAGAGCTTCTTGGCTTGATTGCTAAATCCTATTACGACAAAATACTGAAATGTTATTCTAGCTGAAGGTTAGTTGTCCAGCTCCTTACAACATGCAACGCTGGTAATGCCCCCTGGAGAGCGAGCACAAGCAGACTAGAATTAGTGTGTAGAATTTAACTTTTAATTTGGTGGATTAGGACATATGCAAAGACATTAAACAAATAACCCCAATGGCTACCCTTGGTTAAATCTTTTAGTTACCGGACTTTGTGGTGTGAGACACATCACTTTTTTTTTTTTTTTTTTAGGTAGGCATCTCTTGTTTCTGCTAATAAAATAATAATAAAATAAATAAATTAAGGCCTGCTTTAAGAATCCTTCCCAATCTGTGAATTCATATTGTTTAGTAACAATCCATCTTTTAATTCAGGAAGCTATTTCCAAAACAGCGTTATTATTGGTATTAATTTTGTCTTCCACTGGCTACCATTTTCTAGTCTCCCCATTCTCCTGGCGGACTCTTCCTCATCCCTGTCTCCAGCCAGCTTTCTCGGAGAGCTGGACAAGCCCTTCTTCTTCAAAACCATGATTCAGCTACCATTTTTGCTCCCAATAGCTCCTCAATCTGCCTCTTTGCTGTGGAATAAATCGCAGCCCCCCTCTGCCATTTGCATGTGAATGCCTAGCCAAAAGCTGTCGCTCCATCCAACTGAAAGAAAATGTACCTGCCTCTTGCATAAAGCCTTCACGTGTACTCCCTGGCCCTGCTGATAACTTAGAGCATTGCTACCCAGACAGCTGCCCAGAAGTTTGTTCTCCTGATCCGTTGCTTTCTTCTATTAGCCTCCTCTTTGGACTGCCCAAGACCTCGCTGCCTTCCTTCAGACCCCTCCACGAAGCTCTTCTTTGCTTAGGATGCATCCCACGAGTCACCAGCAGCTGCCAGGCTGCCGCTGCTGTCCCCCTGGTCACTGTTCTCATGATTTTCTTGCACATCCCCATCCAGCTGTGCTCAGCCACCACCTTTGCAGCATCCCATGGTGTAGCTGGCTCCTGCTCCACACCCCTCCTTTGGCACTTCCCAAGTACACACAGCCATAAAGTCCTTTTCCTTAGTTCACATTGGTATGTTTTTCCCCTACAAGACATGCCTACTGGGCATGCCCCAGCCAGGAGGGCTCAGAGCAGCCCTGACCCACTGTCCCCATGCTTCAAACCACCACGGTAGTGAGCATCGCCCCTTCCAAAATGAGAAGCCACACAGCTCTTTAAAACACTTCGGTGTTTTCCACCACTATCTATCTAACATAATTAATGCTCAGGTCAAGGTCAGCCTCATGCTTTACCCCAGGTGAACCTCAGGCTGCTAACATCCCGAAGCTCTGCCTTACTGGGTTTCCAGCATCTCCTGCCCAACCTGTTTGTTCCTCCTTCTTCCTTCCTTGGGCTTCACCTCATTTAATTTTCAGTTAATGTCCTTCTGTCTGGAAAAAAAAAAGCAAGTCTGGCATGAAGGGAAATTAATCCCCAACTCGCCTTCCCTCCTCCTTGGCACGGTGCAAAATGAGGACAGGCGCTATCAAATCCCTACGAGAGAGGCCACATACCCAGCACGAGTGCCCAACAAATCCGAGGAGCAGCGCTGGCTGGCTCTGGCCCTTGGCTTCTGTCCATCGGGGTCATTCAGTTTTGAAACAGGGCCACGAGCAGTCAAAAACACAGCCCAGGAGCTGAGTCAGCTTCAGCTGGAGCAGGATTAGCCCCAAATGTCAAGCTTCCTCTGCAGGTGGCATCTCTTCCTGCACGGATACTTTCCCTTTAAAAAAAAATGACAAGCTGTTCATAATCTCCATTTATAAAGCTTTATTTACAGTGCCAGTTTCTTGCCATTTCAAGCAGAGCTACAGGGCTACTCCTTCAGGAAGCTACCAGGGTATTTCCCTTCCATGCTGATTTAAATTAGCCCAACAATAACCGGTTCAGTAATTAAAACACCCACAAAAAAATCAGAACAAAAAGCTTCCCATTTAAACCTGCGTTAAACCAATTCACCAGAGTGACACGATTAAAATCTTTGGGCCAAATCCTCCTTGTCCTCTTCATGTAAGCGGCGCTTTTGAGAGCAAAGGGATGAGTGAGAGCAGCGTTTAGGCTGTACATTAATAATGTATAGCCTTTGACTGGCAGGGAATGGGCAGGCAGCACAAATGAAAGCACCCTGGGGTAAGAGGAAGAAAGCTTCGGCTCTGCGCTGCGAACTGCACGGGCATAAAAGTACATTTTGTTCCCCTACGAAATAAGGAGATTTGGGATATAATGCTGTCTCCTTCTGCAGCCCTTCCATTTTCTCCTTGTGGCAAAGAGGATCAAACTGCCCGCAGCTGTAATTGTTCCGCCCAGCTCCCACATGCTCGGGAGAATTAATCACGAGCTGCAAAATCCACTCGGTTTCAGAGCAGCATCCTTCTCCTCTGTAAACATCCACGGACCCACAGTTGGAAGATAACTTCTGTGTTTCTTTTAATTAACTCATTCAGGAATCAAACATTGACCCAGGCAGACAAGAGCTGTGATCACACATCCATAGCCCCAACCTGCGGCCTGCAAGGCCCCAGGCTGTGTGAGTGCATCCCGTGGTGGCACAGGGCCCTGGCCTCCACCATCCACCATGGCCACGTCCTCCTCAGCCTTCCCCACAGCCTCCTGCCAGCGTCTTCTTGGTTTTGTGTCCACCAGGGGCTGATTTCACGTGGCTTGGATCCGCTGCTCCGCCTGCCCTGGGGGTGGCTTGTTACTTGTGCACAAGGAGTTCTAGAAAGACCTTACCCAGTGAATTCGATAAAGTGAGGGGAAAAAAAGCAAATTTCAGGAAGAAATTACCTCAAATTTTGCACAGTGTAATAACCCTGCGCTTCTACCATCCTCCCAGCTGTTTGGTAGCGATTGCTGCAGTTAAAATGAATTCGTAATGTTCTTGTCTAGCTTCTTCCAAGCAGCTCCTTCCTCTTTGTTACTGGGCTGTTTCTCCAGACAATCTTTGTAATTTTATTGTACCTGCTGTTTTTTGTGTCTGTTTGTAATCTTATTGTACCTGGTGTTTTTTCTGTCTCCGGAGTCGAGCCAGAAGCTTGTGTTAGTGCTGAAGGTTGCCACAGGGAGCGTGAGCCATCTTTTCACTTCCAGTCGTTAAATTAAGGCTTGGTAATGAACGAAGAGCTGCTAATCGGGGTCAGCACCTTGCCATTTCCTTGGTCTCGAGCACCTGATTTCCAATGTGCTGCAATTCCTATGCTAAAATACAGATGGGGTTGGGGTTTCCACCATCACACAAGTGCTGGGTGCTCCCTGAGGACTTTACTGATGTCCTTTGGCCTCCTTGAGGTGGCTCGGGGCGGGGGGAGTGGGGTCAAGGTGGGCTTAGGGGTGGAGGAAACATCTCCTCACAGGGCTCTGGCCCTGCATGGATTTTGGCAATTAGTTTAGAAAAGACTTGGCTTGTAGAAACCTAATGTTAGTGAGGGCAGTCCTGCTCTTGCAGTCTGAATATTTCTAA
The DNA here is from genome assembly GCF_009819795.1 of Aythya fuligula. NCBI lineage: Eukaryota > Metazoa > Chordata > Aves > Anseriformes > Anatidae > Aythya > Aythya fuligula. The sequence continues at coordinate 138,080,300 of NC_045560.1, read as the reverse complement.
GGCAGAACCCAACCCCCTGGTCTTCTTCTATATGCAGATAAACGGTGGTTTAAAAACACGATTAACTGATTAATTTTTAAATATCATATCTCTTCCTAAAGGTGTTTTTAAATGCCTTTTTAATCCTCCTCAGCTTCCTGGCTGAAGATTCTCCGAAGCTTCTGTGCCAGCGGAACTGCTGTTGAAGAGAAGCACGGGGATATTGCAGCACTGCAACCCAAACTGTGGGCTGAAACCCAGAGCAGGTGACTCCAGAAAGCTCTTGGTTGTTGGCATGTGCTTGAACCACCCTCAGGACAGTGCTGCCTGCTGCTCAGACCTCCAAGCTCATCCTCAGCAAACCTTGGAGGTCCTCAACCTGAGGCTTGAGGAGCCTGAGGCCAGTTTAGCTGAAGGAATGGCTGAGACAGGACAAAGAAAGTGGAGAGGGGACAAAACAGGAGGGAGAATTGGGGCGGTAGAGGCTGCACCTCAAGTATTGTGTTCAGCTTTGGGCCATTCACTACAAGAAGGACATCAAGGCCCTGGAGCATGTCCAGAGCAGGGCTATGAAGCTGGTGAAGGGCATGGAGCACAAGGCCTGTGAGGAGCAGCTGAGGGAGCTGGGGGTGTTTGGTCTGGGGAAGAGGAGGCTCAGGGGAGACCTCATTGCTCTCTGCAACTACCTGAAAGGAAGGTGTGGGGAGCTGGGGGTCAGCCTCTTCTCACAGGTAACCAGTGATAGGACTAGAGGGAATGGCCTCAAGTTGCACCAGGGGAGGTTCAGGTTGAAAATGAGGAGACATTTCTGTCAGAAATAGCAGCCAGGCACTGGGACGGGTTGCCCAGGGAGGTGGTGGAGTCACCGTCCCTGGGGGTGCTCAAGGAGAGGTTGGACGTGGTGCTTGGGGACACGGCTCAGTGGGTGACAGTGTTAGTAGGGGGATGGTTGGACCGGGTGATCTTGGAGGTCTCTTCCAACCTTCTACGATTCTATGATGCTATGATACGAAACCCCATGGAGAGGGAAGGCACGGAGACAGCTCTTGGGGCATCTTCCCTCACTGGGGGGCTCAGCCACGTGCCCACGATGCCCCCCTATGCAGCAGCCCCTGCTGGCTCCCATCGTGGTTAATGCCTGCTCCAAGCTCATGTCCACAGGGGGTTTAAACCCAAAATGGAGAGCCTGATGGCTGTTACCCATTTTAACTGTTTTAGAGATCAGGATGGTTGTGTCAGGGAAATTGGAAGCCTCTCCTTCTGCGGAGACTTGGATAATGGATCACTAGCAATAATCCTCAGGCATAAAACAATTTTTCCAGCAAAAGGCTATTGTTGTTTTGTGATAGCTCCTTGTGTATCACTCCACAGCAAAATACTCAGGTTTGGCCAACAGCTGTGAGCCACTGTTTGCCCAAGTGCTTTAACAATCAAACGAGGAAGTTACAGAGGGTTGTGAGATGCTCGGAGGTGGGACTCTGCACTGGCCCGTACTTCCCAGGCTGGCAGCCCCATAGCTGTGGGCCCACGTGGCTGGTGTGCTCCAGTTAATGATTAATGAGGGTGATGAAGAGCATGTCACGGCACTGCAGTCAGGCATTTTGGCATCCTTTCCTGCGCTTCCTTCTTCTCCAGCTCCCTCCTCTGCTGAGTAAACCCTCATCACCCCATTCCCTCTGGGCAGGCTTTGCCTTTTTGCCCATAAGCTGTCCAAGCCCAGTTTTTCCTCTCTCCTTCTCACAGATCCCATGCCAGGGATGCTCCCCAAGCCACCCCCATCCCTCTCCTGCACAGTGCCGCCTATTTCCCTTTCTCTCTGTGCCTCAGGTGCACAGGAAATCCCCCTTAATTAACACGTGCCCAGATCCCTTCTCCTCTTCCTTCTGAAAATTGTTGAGGACCTCACCTACCTTGTAAAGCACACGGCCAAACCCTTGGGGCACAGCAAACACGGGATGCTGCCAGCAACCACGCGTTGATCCAGGCAGGGCTTTCCCACCCTGCCTTCCCTCCTTCCACCGCCCTCCCATTTTGCAAGGTCCCATTATGGGATGTGGAAAACCGGCACATGAAGGAAACGTGCCCGGCACCCAGCAGCACGGCTCTGCAGACGGGTGCCCTGGGAGCACGGCAACATTTTGGAGTCATTGACACCAATTTGGGCTGGCATCCACACTCCCCAGGCTGGCTGTGGAGGCTCCTGACCCTGTGTGAGCCCTGCTTGCTGTGGTGTGCTCCTGGTGACTCCTGGCTCGGGTTTTTGTATGCATTAGAGGGGGAAAAATCGGGCTGAGGTTCTGTGGTGGCCCTCCCCGAAAGGGCTCCCTCCATCCTAATGGGATTTCTCTGGGTGCTCTTCCCTAAGCAAGTGTGTTACCAAGGCAACAAGCTCTGCTGCCATCCCAAAATGTGGGGAACCCCAAAGGGCCATGCTGACAGCTCCGCCTAACAAAAACTCACTTATTAACCCCAAGTTCCCCCACAGGGGCATCCCTCTGCTTCACCACCTCCCTGATGTAGAGGTTAAACACCTGGGAGCACAAGTCCTGGGTTTTAGGTAGTGACTGGTGGGGAGAGCAGGGAGTAGTGCCCAAAATCTGCTGAGTACCCCCCCCCCAAAAAAAAAAAAAAAAAAAAAAAAAAAAACAACACAGAGCCCCTGATAATGATAAGGCATATCAAATTTTTTATAAGTCCTGGGGTCAGCCTGAGCCTGCAGTGCCATGCAGCGCTTCCTGCAGCAGGAGCAGCCTCGGAGCAGCCCAGAGCGGTGCAAAACTGTGAAAGGGGAAGAAAGGAGAGGGATCCATGGAGCCGGAACGGCGAGAGAAGCCTAAACAGGAAAAATGATTCAGCTACACGCAGCTCCTTGTAATTACCCAAGTAACGCTTGGCTGGGGTACCGGAGCTCACGTGCCTGCCTCTGTGAAAAGTGCCACAGGCATTTGCTGGAAACCTGCCAACATGAGAAGACCAAGCAAGCTCCACTGAGGTACAACAAGGCATGCAAAAAATGACTTTAAAAACCAGCAGAGCATCACCTCCTCATTTTCCTACTTGCTGAGCCATCCCAGGGAAGAAAGGGTTGAAAACCTCGCAGAACGAGGCATGAAACCACTGCTGTGCTTCCACGCGGGGCGTTGTGGCTCTCCTTGGCTTTGGCTGTATGCACAAAGGGGATGCACGCGTGGATTTGTGTTACAGCTGCCGAGCGAGGAGGCTCCCACTGGAGCTGGGACTCCTTGAAATTCATCCCCTTGCTGGAGCACCAGGAGAAGCGACACACACGCTTGCTTGCTGCAAATGTCACCATAGAAACTCCTTCTCCAGGGCTGCCACATACCTCCACGGGCTTCTCTGGTGTTGGTCGGGGCAGGGTTGTCTGGCAGGAAATAATCCAGGCTGATGCATCCCCTTGTGTGCCTGAAATTGAATCCGAAATGCTAAATCAACTGAATCGTTTTAGAAGTGCAAGTGCTGTGATTATGAAAGGAGGCAGAGGATAAGAGTCTGCCTGCCGCAGTGTTTCCAGGCTGTAATTATCATCGAACCATACAACAGCTCAGGTGGGAAGGGACCTTAAAGCCCATCCAGTTCCACCTCCCTGCCATCCCCCTGCCATGGGCAGGGACACCTCCCACCAGCCCAGGTTGCCCAAAGCCCCATCCAGCCTGGCCTTGAGCACCTCCAGGGATGGGGCATCCACAGCTTCTCTGGGCAGCCTGTGCCAGGGCCTCACCACCTTCACAGTGAAGAATTTCTTCCAAATATCTATCCTAAATTCTCTTTCTATTAGCTTAAAGCCATTCCCCCTTGCCCTATCCCTACACCCCCTGACACAGAGTCCCTCCCCAGCTGTCCTGCAGCCCCCTTTAGGCACTGGCAGGCCGCTGTAAGCTCTGCCTGGGGCCTTCTCTCCTCCATGCCAAACACCCCCAGCTCCCTCAGCCTGTCTGCACGGGAGAGGGGCTCCAGCCCCCTGAGCATCCTCATGGCCCTCCTCTGGACTTGCTCCAACAGCTCCATGTCCTTGTGCTGGGGGCCCCAGCACCTCCCTCGCCCTGCTGGCCATGCTGCTTTTGGTGCAGCCCAGGATATGGCTGGCTTTCTGGGCTGCAAGCACACATTGCCAGCTCATGTCAAGCTTTTCACCAACCACCACCCCCAGGTCATCTCCTCAGGGCTGCTCTCAACCCATTCTCCACCCAGCCTGTATTTGTGCTTGGGATTGCCCTGGTCCAGATGCAGGACCTCACACTCGGCCTTGTTGAACCTCAGAGGCTCACACAGACCCAGCTCTCAGGACTGCCCAGGTCCCTCTGGCTGCCATCCCTTCCCTCCTGCCTGTTGACCACACCACCCAGCTTGGTGTCATTGGCAAACTTGCTGAGGGTGCACTCGAAAGAAACAGAGCTCGCAGGGCAATAGCCCGTGTCAATTCCTCATTCCTATCCCCAGCTGCACTTGCATGACAGCTTTCATGCAGCTACCACATGGCAGCCCTGACGTGACCCTTTAATTCTGCCTCTCTCCGTTTAATTACTTTTTTTGATCTCTGGATCGTTTCTGCTCTGAAGCCGTGCTTTCCATCCCTGCCGCTCCCACACCGCCTCTGCCTGCCCCCCGGTGCCATCGCTCTGCACCTCGTGGTGCAGCCAGCGCCTCCATCTCCATGGGAGACAGCATGGAAACACGAGTGTTCAGTTAAAAAATAAAGCAATAAGTAATAATAATAATACTTTGGGATTCCTCACAGTTCTGCTGGTTTCAGCTCTCCCCCCTTGGGCTGATGGAGCAGAAATTCAGCCGAGCTGGGCTTCACCCTCCTCTGCCCTAGGCCATGGACCACGAGGCTTGCCAGGCTCTTCCCTGGGGATGTTTGGATGTGGTGCAGCCCCTAGAAGAGGCCACACCTGGCCCCCAGCTTTCCAACAGGTTTCTGCCCCAGCAGAGCTGCCAAGGGGATGAGGGATGCCATGCTGAAGCATGGCACGTGCCTTGTGTTGCAAATATACATGTATTTGTGGGCCCAGCCTCCCTCTCATCAGGTGCTAATGAGGCTTTGTATACAGCTACAGTGTCTTGCGTGGCAGATGGTGTTGGGTTGGATTTGGATCATTCCTCTTCGGCTGGTTTGTCTCTCAAATGTGCAAACTCGCGTGCTGCTTGCTTGGCTCAGCTTGTTGCAGGAACCCCACCAAGGACCCATCCATAATAAAACCTCCCTGGCTGTTGGCTGGGGGCTGCAGCTTTGTCTAAAATTCAGACGGAGACCTTCTGACAGGCTTGAAAATATGATGAGGATGTGCAGTAGGTGCGGGCTGGAAGATCTGGTGGCCTTCCAGACCAGCTTTGACTCTCAAAACTCTCCCTGGTTGCTGCTGGTACTGACTTGGAGAAGGCATTAATCAGCCTCGCAGACCTCATCCAGCAAAGTTGTCCCAGAGCTGCTGCACATTGCAATTAATTAATTACTATTTGAGTAGTGGCAATACTCACAGGCATCAGTCTTGTAAACAGCACTCATAAATAGCATTTTCCCAATCAAGCAACTAATGAGGATGTTTGAACTCTAAGCCTTGTTTCTTTGGGGCCTGTCGAAACCTTGCTGTGGACTGATGGGCACCCTTCAGGACCTGGGGTCCTTCCCTTCCCTTCCCTTCCCTTCCCTTCCCTTCCCTTCCCTTCCCTTCCCTTCCCTTCCCTTCCCTTCCCTTCCCTTCCCTTCCCTTCCCTTCCCTTCCCTTCCCTTCCCTTCCCTTCCCTTCCCTTCCCTTCCCTTCCCTTCCCTTCCCTTCCCTTCCCTTCCCTTCCCTGCTTGACTTTGATTGCATAAGTCACTGCCACTTTAAAAAACAAGCAAATACGCCAATTTAAAATGAAAGTTTTCCTAAAGATGTTAAAAAAGCAGGCTGTAGCAAGGTAGAGCCCTTGCTACACTCAAAACCCTAAATGTCTTGGTACAGAGAACCTGCTGGCCCACACCAGGCGCTGGACCTTAATCCAAACTGGATCCGATTCGCATGACTGTGTGAGGCAGCCTGTGCGAGATCACAGATTAAATATAGCTCATCTTGCTGCAGGCTCTACGGGAAAAAGTCAGGGGGCAATTTTCTCGACTCCTACACAGCTCAAGTCAGAAGGACTTGCACAGAAAGCGGCTGACTTGCTCCAGCATAAGTAAAAACAGCCTGGTATGGCCCCATGTCTTGAGCACTGGGCAATATTTTGAGTTTTTTTTTCTTCTATTTATGGGGAAACTGAGGCGCGGAGTTGGGTACCTGGGGTATTTGCTTGGCCACCCAGCTCCTCAGCAGCACTGCCCTGAAGAAAAGGCTCCGTGCCCCAGCTCCCAGGGCTCCTACAACCCTACAAGCCTGCTCTTCTCGTCCTTACTGGTCCAGTGCAATCTCTCCTGCTCCCCCAGTGCCATTCGGTGCCCTCCCCAGTGGAAATCCCAAGGAAATCCCATGGCCCACACGGCTCTGTTTTGTTACACAACCCTGGCTACTGAGCCAGATGCCCCAGGAATTAATCTTGCCAATGCCCAGCGAGGCCAAATTGTAGGAAGCTCACACCCAGTCTTGAGAGACCCGCATAAGTCTGCAGGCTGCAATTTTCTTATTTAGTTTCGCTCTTTTCGGGACCGTCACTGCCAGGAGATTGCTTTTGCTTGCCACTGGCCACCATCCAGCTCGTCTGGGGCTCTGTGTGTGAGGACGCAGGGCCATTAAAGGGAGATGGCTAATTACTGCTGGTGGTTAATGCCACGGCCTCCCAGCTACTTGTGTTAAACAGCTACTGAGTGCAAAAATTACCGCTCTGGGTATTAGAGGGCCACGAATGTCTCCAGCAGGAATCACTACATAATTCAGAGGAGGTGGTTTTGAGGCAGCACAGCCAATCTAGGAGACTTCTTCCCCTTTTTCCAGTGTGTGCAGCAAGGGAGAGCTGGACAGGACACTCAGGGTTGACCTCCAGGCAAACTAACCTGAGCCCCTGGGGTGTTAACCACAGCTTGACAACTCTCTTGGGGTTAATTCCCTCTTCAATCCGATGTTGTCCCATTGGGTTTGCCAACGTGTCCTCTGATAGCTGCAAAACAGGAGGCTAAAGTCAAGGCTTATAAGGAAAAAAAGGGTGGGGGAGCTTTTATGACTGGTGTGGCCATGCTGAATATTTCAACAATGTTCCAACTGAGAAGTGAAGATTTCTTCTTTGTTTTATTAAAGGAAATAACAATAATAAATTAAATGTTTTTCATGCTAAATTACAGGCTGGACACAGCAACTCCACACTCATTTTCTTTGAATATCCTTCTTCGCGTGCAACAGTTCTGCAAAAGTAAACGCTTCCAGGCTTCCTTCTCCCCCTCTGCTCCCCGGTGACTCACCCAGGCAGGTATTTTCTAACCATCCCAGGCAGCCTCCGAAGAGCTGCTGTTCTTTCCAGGTACCAGCTGAAAAGTGTGACTGCTCAGAATAGAGCACAATGGGTACGGCAATCCATCAGCATGGGATGAGTAATTCTGGTCTTTGCATAGCAGGGGTTGTTTTTGTTACAAGGAAAAAGAAAAAAAGAGAAAAAAAAAAAAAAAAGCAGAAGAAGAAGGAAAGAAAAAAAAAAAAGAAAAAAAAAAAAAAAGAAGAAGAAGAAGAAGAAAGGATCCTAAAGGCAGGATACCTTCACAGCAAGCTATAAATTCCTCCATTTAATCGACTCTTCAGGTGGAGTCAAAAGTAGTTTTTAAGTTTTCAGTGCTCTGTGGTGGTAAAACAATAAATATCCCAAGCCCCTGTGTTATTCTGCCTGCCCCTAACATCCCAGGAATATTATTGTAAGGACACAGGTTCTTCCTGGGGAAAAAAAATGTATATATATTTATATATTATAAAACTTGAATTGCCATTTCCACATGGCACAGACCTCATGCGAGGTCATCTCCTTCAGGGACCACTCAGCTGAATGAGGTAGAATAGGGAAGCCCTGCCAGCCTGGACTTGCTTGTCTTTGCTCAAATGGAAATAAAAATCACCACAAAGCCATGAGGTTTCCTTGCATGGCAAATCCTGATGGAGAACAACCACCAGTGCCAAGGTCTCAGGCAAAGAGCTGGGCTTACACTTCTGATTTATGCCAAGTGAGGTGAAAGCACGTGTGCCATTTCCCTGCCCATGCTGTGCCGTCTTGCTTATTGTACTGCTTTAGTCAAATGGGGAAAGGGAAATCTTCCTTTAGGGGATGGTTGTAAGGCTCCACAAGTAGAGAAAATGACACCTCTTGTGTTCAGAATGAAGGAGATTTCCTCGTAGCTTTCAAATTACAGCATCTAAACCCTGCATTAACGCTACCCCAGGGTGTTCCCGATGCAGTAAAGGACAGCTCTGCAGAAGGGCTGATCCTGCCCATCAAACCACCTCGGTGGAGCTCAGCACTTTTGCCCTGGCGGTGCCTGGCGGCTGGATCCAGCCCATCCAGTTGGAGCCCACCTAAAATCCCCACCTCGCTCACCTCTCTGACGAACATCACTCCTTCTGGCAGGAATTATGGATCGTGCCTACACACTCCAGGAGGGCTTGCTGCCCTCAGAGGATGCAGCAAAGTCCCTCCGGTCCCCTGGTGTGCCCCCTGGGTTATTCACCCAGGTTATTCACCTCTTTCATACAAAACAAAACACAAAAACACAAAAACACTATTTTTTACCTGAACTTTTCTACGTTACTAGCATACTCCTTCGAACCCTTCAGGTCTCTTGCTAGTTTTACCACCAAGGAGGCTTTGGCCTTCCTGATTTTGTTCCCAAATCCGCAAGCAGTGCTTTTATACTCTTGATTTGCTCCCTGTCCTTGTTTCCTCTTATTATTCACCTTCTTTTTGGCAGTTAGTTTCACTGAAAATCTCCTTGCTTAGGCACACAGGCCTTCTCCTGAAATCCCTGTTCTGGGTGCCTAACATGACTGTTCATTCCTCAGCCCTCGGTTGTTTTTAGAAATTGGCTTGTTCTCCTGGGCATCTTTTTCCCTTGTGGCATCTTCCAGGGCAATTACACAGAATCACAGAATCACAGAATTTCTAGGTTGGAAGAGACCTCAAGGTCATCGAGTCCAACCTCCAACCTAACGCTAACAGCCCTCCACTAAACCATATCCCTAAGCTCTACATCTAAACGTCTTTTGAAGACTTCCAGGGATGGTGACTCCACCACTTCCCTGGGCAGCCTGTTCCAGTGCCTCACAACCCTTTCAGTGAAGAAGTTCTTCCTAACATCTAGCCTAAAACTCCCCTGGCTCAACTTAAACCCATTCCCCCTCGTCCTGTCACCAGGCACGTGGGAGAACAGGCCAACCCCCACCTCGCTACAGCCTCCCTTGAGGTACCTATAAAGAGCGATAAGGTCGCCCCTGAGCCTCCTCTTCTCCAGGCTGAACAAGCCCAGCTCCCTCAGCCGCTCCTCGTAGGACTTGTTCTCCAGGCCCCTCACCAGCTTCGTCGCCCTTCTCTGCACCCGCTCAAGCACCTCGATGTCCTTCTTGTAGCGAGGGGCCCAAAACTGAACACAGTACTCGAGGTGCGGCCTCACCAGAGCTGAGTACAGGGGGATGATCACCTCCCTAGCCCTGCTGGTCACGCTGTTCCTGATACAAGCCAGGATGCCGTTGGCTTTCTTGGCCACCTGAGCACACTGCTGGCTCATATTCAGCCGACTATCCACCATCACTCCCAGGTCCTTCTCTGCCTGGCAGCTTTCCAACCATTCCTCTCCCAGTCTGTAGCTCTGCTTGGGGTTATTGCGCCCCAGGTGCAGGACCCGGCACTTGGCCTTGTTGAACTTCATGCAGTTGACCTCAGCCCATCGGTGCAGCCTATCCAGATCCTCCTGCAGAGCTTTCCTACCCTCAAGCAGATCGACACACGCACCTAACTTGGTGTCATCTGCGAACTTACTGAGGGTGCACTCGATGCCCTCGTCCAGATCATCGATGAAGATATTAAAGAGGACCGGCCCCAGCACCGAGCCCTGGGGGACGCCACTAGTGACTGGCCTCCAACTGGACTTGGCTCCATTCACCACGACTCTTTGGGCCCGGCTATCCAGCCAGTTTCTAACCCAACGAAGCGTGCGCCAGTCCAAGCCAAGAGCAGCCAGTTTCTTGAGGAGAATGCTGTGGGAGACGGTGTCAAAAGCCTTGCTGAAGTCAAGGTAGACCACATCCACAGCCTTTCCCTCATCCACCCAGCGCGTCACTCTGTCATAGAAGGAGATCAGGTTCGTCAGGCATGACCTGCCTTTCATAAAGCCATGCTGACTGGGCCTGATCGCCTGCTTCCCCTTCAAGTGCTGCATGATGACTCTCAGGAGGATCTGCTCCATGAGCTTCCCTGGCACTGAGGTCAAACTGACAGGCCTGTAGTTTCCCGGGTCTGCCCTCCGGCCCTTCTTGTAGATGGGCGTCACGTTTGCTAGCCGCCAGTCGATTGGGACCTCCCCCGATAGCCAGGACTGTTGATAAATGATGGACAGTGGCTTGGCCAGCTCCTCTGCGAGTTCCCTCAGTACCCTTGGGTGGATCCCATCCGGCCCCATCGACTTGTGCACATCTAAGTGCCGTAGCAGGTCACCAACCAGTTCTTCATGGATAATGAGGGCCACATCCTGCTCCCCATCCCCTTCCACCAGCTCAGGGTACTGAGTATCCAGAGAACATCCGGTATTGCCGCTAAAGACTGAGGCAAAGAAGGCATTGAGCACCTCCGCCTTATCCTCATCTCTTGTAACTAAGTTTCCCCCCGCATCCAGTAAAGGATGGAGATTCTCCTTAGTCCTCCTTTTTGTGTTGATGTATTTATAGAAACGTTTTTTGTTATCTTTAACGGCAGTAGCCAGATTGAGCTCCAGATGAGCTTTGGCCTTCCTAATTTTGTCCCTGCACAGCCTCGCTACTTCTTTAAAGTCCTCCTTAGTGGCCTGCCCACTTTTCCAAAGCTTATAAACCCTCTTTTTCCTCCTAAGATCAAGCCACAATTCTCTGTTGAGCCAGGCCGGTCTTCTTCCCCGCCAGCTCGTCTTTGGGCACGTGGGAACAGACCGTTCCTGCGCCATTAAGACTTCCCTCTTGAAGAGCGCCCAGCCTTCCTGGAACCCTCTGCCCTTCAGAACCGCCTCCCAAGGGACTCCACCAACCAGTGTCCTGAGCAGTTCAAAGTCAGCCCTCCGAAAGTCCAATACAGCGGTTTTACTGGTCCCCTTCCTGGCCTCGCCAAGAATAGTGAACTCCACCATTGCGTGGTCACTCTGCCCGAGACAGCTCCCGACGATCACGTCCTCCACCAGTCCTTCTCTGTTTGTGAAGAGAAGGTCTAGCGGGGCACCTCCCCTGGTAGGCTCACTAACCAGCTGCGTCAGGAAGCTATCTTCCACGCTCTCCAGAAACCTCCTAGACTGCTTTCTCAGGGCTGTGTTGTGCTTCCAGGATATGTCGGGGAAGTTGAAGTCCCCCACGAGTACAAGAGCTGATGATTTTGCAACCTCTGTCAGCTGCCTGTAGAATTCCTCATCCGTCTCCTCATCCTGGTTCGGCGGTCTATAGCAGACCCCGACCAGGACACTAGCCTTATTGTCCCTGCCGATCCTAACCCAAAGGGACTCGACCTTGTCATTCCCGACCTCGAGTTCTACAACCTCGAAAGACTCTCTAATATAGAGAGCCACACCACCACCCCTTCTATGCTGCCTGTCCCTTCTATAGAGCTTATAGCCAGGCATTGCAGCACTCCAGTCATGAGACTGGTCCCACCACGTCTCCGTGATGGCAACCAAGTCGTAGCCTGCCTGCTGCACGATGGCTTCCAGCTCCTTCTGTTTGTTACCCATGCTGCGTGCATTGGTGTAGATGCACTTCAGCTGGGCCATTGCCTTATCCTCCGGCCTTGCCATTGTTCCCCCTGGCACAGCCCCAACAATCCTAGCCTCAGCCCCATCCCCCTTCCTACCTAGTTTAAAGCCCTCTCAATGAGCCCTGCCAGTTCCTGGCCCAGGATCCTTTTTCCCCTAAAAGATAGGGACCCGTCTGCGGCCATCAGGCCAGGTGCTGAGTAAAGTGCCCCATGATCAAAAATTCTTCCCTGCGATCCCATAACCAGGCAGAAATCCCGGAGCACAGAGCCCTGACCCCGCTGCTTGCCTGCAGCATCCACCCAGAGCCTCAGCACGGCCACCTCAGGCAGCTGGTCACCCTGCAGGCTAATATCTGGGGACAGCACCTGTGGAAACCCACAAAATTCCCCACAGACTTCCACTGCAGCGTGAGAAAGCTCCCCAGGCATCGTTCAGGACCAGCCAGAGGCCAGAGCCCTTTCCTCACAGGGTGTTGAGTTGTGGGGGTGGAGAGAGTCTGATGGATGGCCTTGGTGCCTGAGGCTGCTTCATCACGTGCCCCGTGTACCTACGTAGGTGTCACTCCAGATTCTGCAGAGCTGGAGAGCCACAGAAAATAAAATGCACAATATAAGCCCCGTTACTTGGCGTTTTAATTCATTTCACTGCTGAAGAAGCCACGTGGTTAGTGCTGCACACGAGCAGGCACACAGCGCACTTGGAATAAGGAGTAGTGCTCACTGAGTCCAAAACACAAGTTTAGACTTTGTTGGGTTGGATGCTACTCTCAGGCTTTCCTGAATGTGATTGTTGTTTGTAAGTGTTCTCAAACGCTTCAGAAAAAAAAAAAAAAAAAAAAAAAAAAAAAAAAAAAAGAGAAAGAAAAAAGAAAAAGAAAAAAAAACATTTTTATGCTGTGGGTTGTCTGCAAATGTTCATTTTGACAAGTTGCTGTCTGTTAGTGGTATTGGACTAGTCACACAGTGTATCTTATGTTCCCTAACTGGATGACAAGCTTGTAAAACAGAAGAATAGCGAGTGACAGATACTAGCATGATTTCTGGTTATTTTTTATCGCTCCGGATTTGATGGGCACTGGAAGCTGCATGAATACCTTGAACAGGATATTAGGAATGAAGAGGTTATTGGAAAATACGCCGGCCGTGGCTAACCTTGTCAGAAAATGAAAGGCTTGGTGATGAATCAGGTAGCTTGCCCTCGTGTAATTAGTATTCAATTGTTGGGCTGTACAAAGAAAGGGTTACAGGAAATAATGGATAGGACACAATAAGGGTTGATATGTGAAGAAGTTGTCTAAAAACTCCTGGCACGTTGTAGAAAAGGCTTCGCAGGTGTTTCACACTCACTTTAAAACAGAAGAGAAAAAGGGGAAATATCCTCAAAGCTCACAACAACAGCCTAGCAGCCCAGAGGCCAATAATCTTCTCACCCTCTCAAATGTTCTCCATGCCACTCGGTTTTCAATCTAATGAATTTAACACAGTTTCAGGCTAGAACAACAATCACACAGAAGCATCTTGTTCTCAGGAACTTCTACCTAAGGTGTACAAGGCAAGCACCTGGTGTCCCAATTAATTCTTGCACGGAACTGCAGCAATGAACCATCTGATTACTGGATTACAGTTCAGTGCAAACCAGTCTAACAATCAAACATAAGCCATCCATCACCAAAACGAGTTATTTAAAACGAGTGCAAACAGCTCAGAATGTTAACTGCGCTGTTTTCTATTCCTAAATAAAAAATGATGCTTAAACCATAAATGGTTAGCTAAAAATGTTATAATTTGTTCCAAAGGGAAACTGCAACATGGGCTGTATGGCTTAGGTAGCATTCTGTAGCCACAAGAGAAGCCAAGAGCTCAGGCAGGGTGTTTAGGAGATGGTAGGATATTTCTCTGCAGCATCATTCCTTGCAGTTTTTTCCCCAGACTCGATCCTTCTCTGCTCAAAAATTTGCGTTGCAGCCCGCAGAGTTCTGGACGGGGATTTTGGAGGTTAAACATGACCTTTAAGTCAATAGGAGAGCGTGTCCAGGTTGAGAAGGGCTACTTAACAAGAAAATAAGCCTCCGTAAGAGGCTTCAGAGCACGGCATCAGCACAAAGCCACGCGAGCCTCTGGCTGGTGACAGTTTGTCCAAAAGGCACAATGTTGTGCACGAGCCCTTCTGAGCTATAGGGCAGTAATGAGGCAAAGTTGTGACCAGAGGAGCAAAGAGCTTTCAAGAACCTGAAGGGAGCTGAAGGGCAATACAAGGCATGGGAGATGCAATGTAGATAAATGAAAGGAAATGCTTGTTGAAAGGAAAAATCAGCACCTGGCACGCACTGCAGAGACATAAATGAACCCCCTGAGTCCATAAGGACCAGCGGGAGTGATGCTGGCTTTGGTGGGAAGCCAAAATGGTGGGTTTGGTGGTGGGAGCCAAGATGAAGAAAGCCCTGTGACCCCTGCAAGAAGGCCGCCGTCCCTCTTCCCAGTAGATATCAGCAGTTTCGAAGGGACTTATGAGGCCCCATTACAGAGCAGGAGTCTCCTGTAAATGCTCTCAGTTTGACAAATGCTCCCAGAGCCAGCTCTCGAAGAGGCAGAGCAGCTTTCTAGCACCAAACTCAAGTAGGCTGAGCAAAGCAAAGGGGTTCAGATGTGTCCATAACTTGTGAACACCGGGATTTAAAGGCAGAATGCCCTATTTCTGATGGCAGGGAGCCAGGGCAGAGTTCACCTAAGCCCAGCCACCAAAAATCTGGGCAGCTGCCGTGTGCCAGCCGTCCCTGTCCCTGCCATCCGCGGGGAGATGGGCGCTCTCACGGCTGACTCACAGCCTCCTGGGCGAGGTGTCTGGTGTAGGTGGCGTGACTCAGCCTCGGGGTGGTCCTCTCCACTGCTGCTCACAGCATCCTGCATCGTAGCATGAATTACAAGCCTGCCTTTCATGTGTGTTGAGCAGGGGATAATCAGAAAGCCTGTAGTCCTGTATAAGACCTGATTATGTAAAGACCAACACTAAATAAATTAGAATAGCTTAATAGGTAGCCATAACTTCAGGATTTATTTTTTATTTTTTTCTCCTGATATTAGAACCAAGGGAAAAGTCCTTGCCTTAGGTCAGGTGCAAAGAGAAAAATAGTAGCTATCTGGAACATGCACCAGTTCCTCAGTGTGCCAGTGCTGCTGTCGGGCAGATGTCTCCTTTCTCCCTTCAGACCGGCTGAGCTGCCCGCACGGGACACAGAGACCAAAAAACAGGACTCAGCAAGAGCATTAGGGTCCCCTTCTGGGGAAATCCAAGGATCTGCCAGTGGGCCATCTGGGGTGCCACCTCCTCTCTCTGATCTCTGCTAACACATTTCTGGATCAGAAGTGTAAAGTCCTCCTGAAGGCAAAGAAGAAAGATTGGCTTCCTCTTTCATGGAGCCAGGCCACAAGGACAGGATCCAAACGCGTTGCTTTGCTTCCAGATGCACTTTTGTTGATCCCTTCCCTAAGGGGATAAACATCTTCCTGTCTGTCAGGCTGTGGTTATGTTAAATGCTTTAAAACCATGTCTCATAATGAACACCACCGAGAGCATCGGCTCTGCGCAGCAGATGGCTGCAGAAACGAGTGCCCTGAGAAATGCAAGGGAAGGTCCTGAGCTGTGCCTTTACATCATCTGCCTTCAGCTGGCTCCGGGAAGCAGCATTTTGACACTGAGGGTGCTACAAGGAGTGACTTCACTCCTTGCACGTGGCGTAGCTGTTTGACACCTGCAAGAATACCATTTGCACCTCTCATGGCAAGCTTGTTTTGTTGGCACGGTTTGAAAGGCCACCTTCCTGGGCATCTTGGAAAGCTAAAGGAGCGGAGAAAACGGCCTGACGTTCAGTGGGAGAACACAAAATGAGCACCGTGCTTCAAACCTGGTTAATAATGCTCAGCGAGGGCTTGATTCCTCCTAAGTTAGTCATGCTGAGCAGTTTCTTGTTCTACAAGTAGCCTATTCATCTCGCTTAGATTAGTCACAGCACGAGGAGAGCAGGATTGGACTCTGAATAATTTCAATTAATTTTCTGCTGTAAAAAAAAAAAAAAAAGTATTAATTAATATTTCCCATTTCACCAGCATTTGGCAAATATGCTTTAACTATGCATAAATATTACTCATTTTGTACATTTTCTCCCTATAAAACATATCTTGATGGTTTGTCAAGTTCCACTTAGCTTCTTAATACATTTTTTGTCTAGGCATAATTCACAGCATAAACTGAACAGAAGTGTCAGCCCGGAGCAGGCACAGCTTTACTCTGCCTTTGGGGGTTGGAAGTGGATGGTTTTTAAGGTGTTTTCCAACCCAAACCATTCAATGAATCGATGCTTCTGCTATGGCTTAGAGTACGTGCAATTAGGGCTTTAGCTGATGAAAATTTCTGGCTAGCCTCTAAGGGCTGCAAGAGCCTCTGGAAACATCTGAACATGTTCCATCGGCTGCCCCCTGTATCCACAGCACTTTCAGGTGGCATTTGAAGAGGTCCAACGCTGTGCTCATGCCTAAGAGCTTGTCCTTAACATGCTACAGGCAAGCTACAAAGGTTAGGGGAAAATCTGAAAAAGGGAGCATCTGCGTCTGGTTTCACTGCGTGCTCAGACATTTCCCTGGTTTACTTCTCCTGTGGAAGTGATACCTGCCAGGAGTTTCACTCCGTTCGCCCTTACACAATTTGCCAGTTTTATTCCCTGTGTAACAGCTCTCTGACACTCGCACAGTCATCCCCTCCCATACAAGAAGCTGATCCTTGTGGGTCTACATGAAAATTAAGGAAGATTAAAAACAACAAAGCAGATACATGCCTCACTTCCACTAATTTCTCTGGGTATTAGAGACCAGGACCTTAGTCATCCTGAACAGAGTCAGCAAGAGGAAAAGTGTTACAAATGCAGAAGAGGTGCGTTTGTTTCATGATGCTGCACTGAGTTATACAGATGACTTGACAGAAGCATGTCTTTTGGGAAAACAGTGCCTGTCAGCATCCTGGAATACTGAAAGTTTAAAATCCGTGAGCACGGAAGCTCAGGAGATGCTCAGAGCTCTTCAGCCAGTCATCCAGGATGCAGTGTTAATTTACTGCTCTACCAAAGCCTGAAATGCCATCCTGAATAGATAGGGAGTGATTTGCTAAAACTGGTGTTATTTGTCTCTGGGATTTATAGGGATAACATCAAGATGCGATAGAATTAATACTTTATCCTGTCATATCTCTTTTCTCTCTGAGCACTGGAAACACTGCACAAATAACCATGATCCCTCACCGCACGGTACACGAGCATCTCAGAGGGATGGATGGAGGACCACTGCTGCTCTCCACCTCAGCAAATGCGAGAATAAACGAGAACAACCCTTCTTGTGATGGCTTTGCTTCAGGAAAATTTATTTTAGAGCATTCCCTGCCAAATAATGAAAAGTAAATGTTGCACAAAGACACTATTTTTCCTTATTGTAGAAATGATAAGGAAAGGGGTGAATCCATATAAAAGATATACATAAAATGTATGTCAGCAGATATCTCACTCACCTGTGAGCACACAGGTTCGAGACCGAAGATTTCTCCATTCACTCGTACAAATACCACCTTGAAAAGACCTTGCTTTTGGCTGGCATTTCTGAATGACCCAGTTCCCTCCTGAGGGATGATTCCTGACATCAGTCAATCCAACAGCAGTGATCCTTACAGCTTCAAAGCCACTTCTAAAGAATACCAAAACCAACGCTGTGTTTATCTGGCCAGCTTTTCTGTGCCAGCTCTGAAAGGCCATACGTTCAAGAGAAAGTTCATTTCTGGCATACCCAATCAAATAAGGGTTATGTGCCTGCTATGTGTGAAAATATATCAAATAGCTTCAAAAAGTCCTGCCACCACTTTGTTCTTTGCCCATTTTTGCTTTAGAAATACTGTCCTTTGCCCACCAGCGAGGGGAGGCAATGGGGGATCTCACGACAGGGACAAATCCAGCCTGGTTGGACCGCCTTCTCCTTTCTCTCCTTTGAGCAAAATCCTCTCTGAACCCACAGGAGGACAAGCCCTTTTCCTCAGATGCTTTGAGCGTATCTCTGCCTCGTTTCCTCTTCTGGAACAGTGCCATCAAATTTCCCTTTCTGCCTTCTTGGGAGAGCTTTCCCGGTGCACAGCCAGCGAGGGATGTGCTGGTGGCTGTATTTTTGGGGAAAACACACGAAAATGGTCTTGCCCACAGCCATAACCTTCTGCACGGGTGCCCCAAAACCCTGCAGGGTCACGGGGAGCTTTCACGGGGGTGAAAACGCTCCCTAAATCCTGCTTATCCAGTAAGATCTGCAGAGAAGGAGCCCTCTGCCCCCTCATCTTGCACAGACGGTCTGACTCACTGGACTCAGGATTCCCATCTGGATGTCTCTGAGAGATGGGTCCACGCCAAGGAGTTGGTCTATTCTTAGACCTATCTGCTATAAAGATAGTTTTCCCCACCAAAAGCCCACTTTCTCCCAGCCATCCCCGAGAACACCTGTCTCCGAGCGAAACGCAGCAGCCGCGGCGGCGCGAATCCTGTGCCCTGCTCGTTGTCATGAGGTGCTCGTATCCGAGGCTGCTGGAGATTGTGTAAATGCTAATAACATTGCTAAGCAAAACCGCGAAAGAAACAAAAATAAATGGACGTCAAATTACGTGAACCCTGCTGGCTGCAGGGATGAGGACTGCACTTTGAGGCTGAAAAATGTTCCTGTGCCTCCCATGCCTCAGAAGTGACAGATTTTGGCAGATTTTCCAACCAGCACCTTTCCATTTTCTCCCGCGTTGCCTGAGGACATGGCATGGCCTGGCTGACGTGATCTGTAAAGCTTCGCTGCTGTCCTCTTCCCTCCTAATTCCTGCAGGAGCTTGGCACCTGGCAGCAGAGAAGCAGCGGAGAGGGAAGCCAGAGGGGGCAGTGTATATTAAAAAACAACCACGCCGCCTCTTCAGCGGTGGGGAAGGAGGTTGTGCAATATCTGGCTTGTGCACCCATGTGATCTTACCGCTGCCAGCCAGGGTTTTCAGAGGGAACCGAAAGGAGAGAAACACCCACTAGATTCTGCTTCAGATCATCTGCGAAGCTCAGCTGCTTCCTTTCAGCCTCTTCTCTTCGTGTTTTGCAGTTGCTCGTCGTGGTATTTCTCCCTGGGAGCTCACGGGAGGCCAGGCTCATCGCCAGGTCTGTTTGTAGGCAGTCCCAGGATGGGTTTGGGGTGCTAAGCCAGCTTCCCCGTGCCCTGGCCTTCCCTGCCTCTTGGAGCAGGGGTCTTCCAGCAAAAGGCTGGTGTGGCACAGGGTGGGTTAAGCAAGCACGGGGTGGGATGGGTCGCTGCCACCCTAACAGGGCTGGGGCTGCGGGAGGACCTCGAGAGGCGACGTTCTGCAGCTGCATGGGGTGCAGAAGGTATGGAGCTCAAAAGGCCTGGAGAGAAAGAGGAAGGAGACACCTCCCTCGCCAAAGAGCTAAGCCAAAGTAAAAATGAAAGCCTGTAAAAACAGGGGGGAATCATAGCAACATATACTGGAGGGTTGGGTGGTTCCTGTGCTGCGTTTATGGCTAAAAACATTCAGGTTCGTTGGGTTTCTGGTCTCTTGGATCGCCGTGACAAGCACCTGAGCCTCTTCCCTTCCCACAGATACACCTTGCAGCTTACTCCACCTCCAGATGGGATCTCTGGTCGCAGCGCTGTGTGTCAGCCAGGATTATCCTGTGGGGCTGATCACATCTGCCACCCACACACGCTTCCTGTGGAAACTATGGGCAGGCAGGGAGGCAGAGACCCGGCAGTAACACAGGGAGCGGGAGACCGGGGTGTGGGGACAGCAGCTCCGAAGCAAAGTGCTGGGTGCCTCTGTAGTCGCCTGAGAAAAATCAGCACTTCCAGAACCTGATTCGTCTTGTCCTCGTGCAGATGCCTCCAGGAGATCAGGTAAAACTGCTTCTCTCTGACTACAGAGGGAGCACAGCGGACTAACTGAGGCAAGAGACACGGTAAGCACCGAAGTAGGGTGAAATTAATCCCGTTGAATCTTCAGAGATCAGGGCAATTTCACGCAGAGGCTTGAGAGGGCACTTACATGTGGAGACAATTATATGTGAGACACTTGTGGGTGTAGCTTTATACCAGTGCGCATGAGAAAGTATCATCCTTAATATGATGCGAACAGCGCCCTTCATCCTACAATCAGATAGCTGTGACACCATATCCTTTCAGTACTCAAATCTGGGTGAAAACATCAGATTTCCCTTCAACAGGAACCCAGATAACGCCCGAGACCAGCCTGGGAGGAGGCTGACCCTGGCGCTGCAGAGCCCCACGTTGGCAGAGCGTGTGACACTGGGCCCTGTCTCGAAGTCACGCATGTGCCACAGTTTCTTTCCTCCTTTTTAGCACAAACTGCCCTTGATTAGTCATCGACCTGGTTTAGACGCTGCACTGCTACCACACAAGCTGCGGGTGAGTATTTAAATATAATGGGCTGCGATCGTTTTAAAACTGGCCTAGATCTAAGCCCGCAGGGGGCCATAACTAATTTGGTGGAAGCTGTAGCTTCTAAATAGAACTACCTGGGACCTCTCCGGAGCTCGGCTGTGGGCTTCACTGTTCCAGCACCAAGCCTCAGCTGAGCTCCCTGACTGCCCCGCAGCCCTTCACGACAAACCAAGGCCAACCTGGCTACAGCAGGGCTGAGTTTCCTGATGGGCATCCTTCCCCAGGGGAACAAGGAAACTCAAAATGGAAGGAGGGAATTACGGTTTTGACTCCAACACCATTGAAAGTCTGCCTTTTTGTACAGTTTTGAGTCAAAACCATATGCAGCTCCATGGTTTTGGCTGTGTATTGCCTTGTTTTGTTTTTTTTCCAGCTAACTTCAATAGTCTCTGATCCAAAAGGTAGAAGTAAAGTCACCGTATGTTTCAAACCTTCCATACTGGATTATCGTCTGCAATATGCAAGTCCTGTTTTTAATGTCATAAGTCCTTCACACCTGATCTTTTTCGATTCTTCATCTTTGACTAAGTACATCTGCAAACTCAGGACGAAATATCTGCCTTTTATCAGCAAGCACAACACTGACAGACAAATAAGTGTATCTGTAGTGAGTTTGTTTGCATTAGTAGATACTGCTTCCTTGCATTAGCTGGTATTCCCGTAGCTTCTAGACCAGGAAATTACAGGTGTTGGCTCTGTATAAATATTGAACAAAACGTTGGCTGATGATGCATGGCACTTCGGTGCTACTCAACTGAAAGTGTCACCCTTCAGATGGTACCACAGCTGAGATTCCCTTGCCCATCCCTGATGTCTGCTGAAGTGGAAATCAGCCATTGCCCCAGGCTCTTTTTCAGATTCCATCTCCTTCAAAATTTCTCTCTTCCCTCTCCAAAAATTATTCTAATAGAAGCTTTGAGTGAGGCTGCTATACTGATGTATCTGCCTTCAAAATCACTTTGCCATTTTTTTTTATCATAGTGTAAATGCTGTGAAACCATGATAAAAGAGACAGTACAGCAAGTGCTTGCGGTACTGATTTCTAGGGTCATCTTTATTCACTGCAGACAATCATATGACATTCACTCTGAATCCAGTGCTATACAGCTGAATAAATATTCAAGTGTAGGTGAGGCTCACCTGTAAAAATGTAGTAAGTATCAGGTGCAGCTTATTTGCTAACTATCTTTCTTGCATCAAATCAAAGCAAATGTTTCTAAAATCTTATTATTTTTTTTTTAATTTTATGCCACCTCCACACCACCAAAATCAGTATTGCTAAGTCTGCAATATTCGTCATGAACTCCACATTCCCGTAGATCCCAGTCATTAGAACTGTATCATGCCCTTTCTTGTCTGGGGGGTAGGAGTAATGCTCAAATCTTGAACAAGCAGAGTCTTCCCCCAGGACTGGAGAGCAGGAGGGACGTGGCTTGCTTTGCATGCAGACAGGGTTAATTTTTCCTTCTTCCTGCATTCTTTTGCACAGCCATCCCAAGGGAAGTGTCATATTACCTCACCTCTCATTCCTAGGTTTCTAAGTTGGACCTGGATTTGAATTTCCCTGGCATTAGAGGAGTTGCATTCGGTGTTCTGGTTTGGATCCATCTTAAAATGGTAGCTGAGACATTAACTTAAAGGGAGTTTGAGTTGCTTATTCGAGATCCAGCCCATCTCACTTCAGACAAATCCTGGTGTCTAGTCTCCCCCTTTTTGTGCAGCTGTGGAAGATACTGGGACAAATCACTGCTTTAAAGAGGAAATAAAGTATTCCCTTCCCATGGGAGAATTTCTGAAGACAGAAAGACGGCGTAGTTAGCACTGCAGCCTTGTCCTGGCTTGTCTACACATGAAAGTTATTCCAGAATAAGCTAGGGGCTGAATGTAAAGCAGGATAGGCATTCCACAACTGCTGCGTGTTGCTGAGATCTCAGCAGAAGCCAAGGGTCAAGGTAGCTGCATGCCGATTCATTGGGACTGCCCTGCGTCTTTAGCTACCTCCAACAGAAAGAAACAGGCAAGGATTTTTGAGGACTTTCATGGAGAATAATAGACACAAAAGCAGAAGTAAACTATTTCAGACTAATCAGAATTAATTAAATACTTCTTATTTTCCTGATTTCATAAAACCAAAGCAATGAAACGTTTCCAGGACTCCTTTGCTTCCTGTCCTTGGTTCAGAATAGGATGAGACAAAAAAAAAAAAACAAAAAAAAAAACAAGGCAACTTCAAACTATTTCGTTCCTCCCTGGATCTTGCACCAAAAACATAGCTGTTTTCACTCCTTCCCCCTATCCTTCTCTGCTGTCTGCTGCAGGGCATGGGCTGGGCAGCGGCGCTGATACAAACCCCACCTCACTGTCATTGTCTCCCTGCCTTTTTCCAGTGCCACATACACCGTTTGCAGCAGTGGGCACTGGATCTTTTTGGAAAATACTGGTGGCAGTTTGACCATCTGGAGGAAAGCCAGCCTCCCCACAGTAACGTGATGGATGTGGTACGGGCGGGTGGCCGCCATCATTTGGATTTGCTGCTGCCACTTGCTCCTTGAGCGCTGTGCTTTTCCCCAGTTGCCTCCTGCCCAGAAATTGCTAGGAAACTCCATGTGCTTCCACAGGGAGAGGGCAACACTGGTAATACCTCAGGAGACAAGTGAAAGGAGGAGGAACATGGCCATGCCAGCCCCTCACGCTGCCCTAAGATGGCGGCGGGGCCCTGTCCTCCCCACCTCAGGGCTGGGGGAAGCTTCTGGCAGATGAGGAGACCACAATGGCAGTCAGAGCCCACTGTACCCCACCAGGCCTCACTCGTCCAGCCTGGCATTGTACTTCACAGCTCAGGTTGCCAATTAACCCAATTAATCAGCACCCTCCTGAGGTGCTAATTAGGGCTCCCCAAGCCCTCCCCTGATAGCACACTCTTCATTCCTGGGGGTTTCCCTGTGAGGGCAGTGATGTTTCCAGGCCAGTGTGGGTGAAAACCCTCGGTTTTGCCCAACTTCACAAATTACTGACTTTTGGCATTCACCTGATGAATAAAGATCCATGAGGTCTGCGGCTGCTCTGGACTGAGAGCTTTTTTTTACTGCTCCTGCTGAAATGGAAATTCAGTAAAGAAACAAAATGTGGGACCTGGGCACAAAGACAGAAGGCACTGTGCTCTACTTGGGGAGATAAAATGACTTTCGCTAAATTAAATGTAGGAAAAACTTGAAAGGAAAGGGGTTTTTGATGTGAAAAAAAGCTAAGGTTTCATTTTGAATGTGTTGGAATGCAGCATTTTCAGAAAGGTGAAACTAATACAATCCAGTGCATTCATTGTAGATTTAAATAGGTTTTTATCATCCTCACCCCCTCACCCTGGCACCCACAGCATGATGGACTTCAGACTCCCCAGTTGGCTCAAGTAGACAAATTTTATGCCCCCAAATTTAGGAAATAGGTAATTTAGGAAATATTCCCCTTGCATTGAAAAGGATGTACTGCTTTGTCTTCCTTAAAATGTGATCAGAGGCTAATGAACAAATACTGCTTTAACAACGTTTTTGACACGTTCTGTTTTTCTGAGAAGATGTAGGCCTAGGTTATGGCTTTATTGTGAAAATATATATATATATTTAATATAGACATAAAATTCAAGTTGAGACAGGCTTTCCTGCTGTTCTGCCACAAACTGACTAATGAAGTAGGGCTTGGGTTCAATTTTTAGAGGGCCTTTGCAGAGAAGCACTTAAACATCATTTTGAGCTTCCGTGGTGAAATCTGGGAAATTGCATTATATTACTTGGGCCTCACTGAGTGAAATATCTCCAATAATGAGCAATAAAGTAAAAAATGTATTCAAACAGATGTAACATCTTGGAGGGGGATGAAAGAAAAGCACAATAAATCACATCAATTTAGTAAATTTGAACAACAAACACTCCCCAACACCTTTCACTCAGTGTGCTGGCAGTTGTCCTGATATGTTCTTCTTGCTGGGAGTGCTCTCTGCAGCAAGCAGCTCCTACTCTCTCCTCTCCCTGCTTTCCTAAGTACTTTCCCCCAGCTCACAGGAACGCAGCCATTGAATATGCTGATGTCTTACTCCTGTTTTCTGCAGGAAAAATATAATTTTTTAGTCAAACGCATCAATTCAGTAGAGGTAAAGCTTCAAAAACAGACATACGCACAGTGCTCCAGTGAAGAGTTACCATCTGCCTTCCCCTCTCCTCCTCCTCCTCACAGGAAGGAAGAAAGAAATTTCACAGGGGGTTAGCTCTTCATTACCTGCTTGCTCTGACATTCATTCCCTGCAGGAATTTTCTTGCTACCCAGGCAGGATGAACACCCACAAAAATTGGCAAGGAGATGACTTTTAACTCATTTTCAAAAGCTGGCTCTATTTCAAGTAGACAGTGTCTCTCTTGTATCAAACCAGGAAGAATTTGGTTTTGCTTTTCTCTGAAAAATAGAAAAGGCGAGTAGCTATCCTACTGGTTGCCTTGAATACTAACAGAGAAATATGATGTTTCAAGGATCAAAAGGAAGACAATTTTACCTGTCAAAACCGGAGGATGAAGCTCCATGTTCTCCTGATAACATCTTTTAGCTAAGCATCCTGAAAAC
Source organism: Aythya fuligula (assembly GCF_009819795.1). Lineage (NCBI taxonomy): Eukaryota > Metazoa > Chordata > Aves > Anseriformes > Anatidae > Aythya > Aythya fuligula. Next base: position 138,055,298 of record NC_045560.1, on the reverse strand, counting down.
CTAAGGCAGAGTTTGCTTTCTGCATAGTCTGCTCCCCTGCCACTACTCTGGAGACAGAGCCACTATTGCCTACAGCAGGGAACACTCAAATGTCAAATTCAGAGCTCAGCCATTGTGTCAGGAGAGAGCTGTTATTGCTACACCAGTCATTTGCATGCGGTGTTACACATACAAATGGTGTTTGTATGCTGGAAAAAGTTGAGTCTTGGTATAGAAGCAAAAAAAAAAAGTGATTTTGCTGGGATAGATTTTTAGACTGAGAAAAGTTAGACCAGCTGCCTCAGCCAAAATAAAATTAAATAAATAAATAAATAAAAACAACAATGACACCTTCCTTAGCCAATGTACCTTGAGTAAAGGAATTCAGTCTCTTGGCAGAACTGTACCAAGCAATACGAGCAGGTTGACAAGGCTTGGGATAGACTTGACAGATGTCTGAGAGAAGAGAAATAGCTGGAAAGAAAGAGCTCTTGTAGAAGTGTGCCTACAGAGTTACTCAGCATAGGAAAACACATGTATTCTCCATGTTAATCTCAACAAGTCTTAATTTATGTCAGTTTGGACACCAGCAAAAGTGTTATCCCTAACAGGCAGTCTTGGAAAGGTGACTTCAGGGCTTTGAGATATAACTCAGCAGACGTGAATTTCTAAGGGCAGTGAGGTTCTGTGGTGGCATGTAGGAGGTGGTATATTTTAGAGAGATCAAGCCAGCTCTGCTTGGGAAGGGGAAAAAAAAAAAACGATGCTTGCTGTACAGTTCATATGTTGCAGACAGGGAATTTGTTTCTTTTGTATGGCTCTATTGTAAGCTCAGCAAGCAAAGCACTGGGAGGAACTAGCACCCAACAGAATTACATGGCCGAGGCTTTTATTGCTTACTGGAAGTTTTCCACAGCCTGAAGAAACAGTTACAGTCTATTGCATCAATAAGAGTGCAATTTAAATTGGAAAGTAAGAATACAATGTTTATTCTGGGAAATTATTGACATAGCTTGATGCCACTTACTACCTTGAAGGTGAAGAGCAATATCACTACCTTGTAGTCATTAGCAATAATTAGGAACAGCTCATCAACCTTAATACCTCCTGTGGCAGACAAGGAAACTATGTCTGTAATCTCTACTGTTTACAAGTGTAGAAAGCAAATAAAGTCCTGAATATTGGCAACAGTGGGATGGATGAAACTCTTATGTTGCCACAAATGTATGCTTTACAGTGCAGTACAGGAGTCAGTCACCTTCTACCACTTTGTCTCGATGAAGATTTCTTACAGGCCACACATGAGATTCTTACTTACCTTGGAAAATTATGTTCATCTTGCTAATCTTCACCTCAGGTTCAAGATGGATTCAAAAGTGGCTTCTCACTACTCCTGGCCTGGACATGGTCTAGAAAGAGACTCCTCTGCTTTCATTCACCTGTAATGAAGGGTCTGACCCAAACTCCAGATCCAGACATTGTAAAAAAATGCATTTTGATGGTAGTTGAGAATCCAAACTACAGAATTTGTGCTAATAGCCATACACACAAATTCCCTGCTGGCTGGACAAACATTTTATACTAGCAGAGACCTGTTGCTGATAGAGTTAAACCATCTTTGAGAAATGGAAGCTACCTAGCCAAAAGGCTCTTCTGCTTGTATATGGGGTGTCTGACTTGGCTGTGGGTTCCAGAAGAGGTGCCGACAAATCCATGTCAGTGAGAATATTGATTATTTTTCCTACTCCTGAGCCACTGGCGCTCTGCCAGGAAAACGTGGTATTCAGGGCCTGCCTACCATGACTCCAGTCCACTTCCACTTCCCTCTGAGCACATTTTACAATGAATGATGTGCGATATCTCACTTCAGGCAGCTTACCAAGACTTCCCCCCCAGATCGCTGTAGCTGCTGAGAAAACCAGTATCCCTCAAATTAGACACCTACTTTAAAGAACAGTGTGCCTCAGTAACAGACACGATAAATGCTATGAGTAATGACAGATCCATGTGTTAGCAGTACCCTCTATCAGCCACCTACTGGCTCATTTCTTCTTTTGAAAGAGGCTTTTCTCCTCCGGTTCTGTATGAAATGTATATTTCTTTTGTGAAGGTGGATGCCTCTGCAGAAGCAACGGGAGCAGAAGGCAGAAGCTCCTGAGTCCTGACTGCAGCTGTGAAACAGGCTTGGTGTTGATCATCAGGTTCCTTGCCTCAGTTTCCCCACTTGTCGTTTGAACGATGCCTGTGTTGCAATCACGCTGCAAGGCGTAGCCGATATTTGCGCAGCGGTGCTTTGGAGGTGCCACGCATCAGATCATCCCAGGAGATAGCAGTATCAGCCGTGTATCAATTGTATCTACGCAGGGAACAAAACCAGGCACAGATGCTAGCATAATGTTATGTATTTTGGTACAAAATGAAATAAAAATCTTGCCTTCTGTCCTCGGATTTCTTGTCAAACGTTCATTGCTTCACATGCTGAAACAGTTAGGAATACAAAGCATATTTTTATCCTACTTTATTTTATTCTTTGAACAGCACTCCACATAAAAAAGTGAAGAACCATGATTGAATCTTAATACAAAAAAAAGGGCTTAAGTTACATTCTCCTGGGATCATCTGTAGCAAAGCATAATAAGTTTCTCAATATCTGACCTAATTATATCTGTCCTTCTAAGTTTTGTTTCCCATAAGAGCTAAATGTCTATGGTTAAAAATAACATTTGAAACTCCTCCAAGTTCCAGCAGAACTTTTTCAGCCTCTCTCAAATTTAATATCTATTTTTAATTTGTTTTAATTTTTCACCCGACTTTAAAAGTTACGATTTTGAGACTGGCATTCTGCTCTGCTATCCAGCTCCTAAAAATGTTTTGGATAGATAAACTCAAGAGCTAGGAAAAAAAATAACAATTCTATTACATGGGTTTATTTCATTGTGTTGGAGAAATACCGCCACGATTGGAGCATGTGACACAGAGACATGGGGAAGGAAGGATGGCTCTGTGGTTGAAAAGAGATTGGCTCTGCTAGGAGTGTGTCTTCTGGGTCACATTGAGGTCTCTGCCAGACAGTGCCGGGTGATTTTGTGGTGGCTGTTGGCATATTTTGCCCCCTCTGCCAGCAGTCACTGCCCCAGAGCAAGACTGAACCAAGGTGACAAAGGTCTTTGCTCCACCCCATGGGATGTTCAGGGATCCCAGTGGCTACTGAGGACCTCTGTGCCTTTGAGATCCACGCAGGACTTTGGAATGGGAGATTCAAGCTCAGCCTTCACTGTTAAAAGCCTTTTGTGGCTTGCAAGGATGTGGAAGGAGGGATCTGGAGCTCAGACCGAGTGCTGGAGTCTTGTCTGGAGGAGCCCTGCATCCATCTCTCTGTGCTGGCCATAAAGTCGCATCCCGGGGCTGTATAAATGGCACTGCCCGGTCACAGGAGCTCAGGGCTCAGCCCACAGGAGGAGGGCACAAGCTGAACCACAAATTCAGCTTATAATTGCCCAGATATTCCGCTTCGAGTGTCTGGGGGAACATGATCACAGCACACAAATGGGAATTGTTGGGAGAAACAGCACCACGAGGCTCAAAGTGATTGCAAAGGCACAGGACTCCGGTGTTTTCCCTAATTTGTAATGCAGGTTCAAGGCCAGAGCAGCCTGCCAAAATTCCCCCAGAAAACGACAGTTTCCTGAGCGAAGGGCAGTGAGGACGAGGCAGCAGCTCCTCAGCAGCTCGTGTGGTGAGGAGGCCTGGCTGGTGGCAGCCTGCTTTGGTGGCTGGACACTGGTTCATGGAGGACGTGTGCCTTGAAATCCCTGCGGGCCCAGCTGGGCCGAGCACTCCAATTTCAGGGACCTTGCCTTAACCAGGAGGATCTTCCACGTGTGCGAAGCCTGATTGCAAGCCTGGCATCCTAATTCCGCAGAAACATCTGACTTTTCTCTCAAAACTCAGAAGAGAGACAGGGACAGAGCCACCTCGGGGCTCCTCAGGAGGCCTGGCAGCACTGAGTATTGCTGTCTTGGGGACGAGGGGCCGGGGCTGGGTTGCTCCTGCCACAGGAAAGGGGAAGGAAGGGCAGCACTGCGACGGAAAACCAGGCTTGTTGCTTGCTGCTGCCTCTGCCGCAGAGATAGGAAGGGTGAAGACAGAAGTACTGGTGCGGGATGGGGCCCTGGGGCCCTCCCTTCACCCCACACAGCAACTGCTGCCGGGCTATCAGCACGCCTCCGCCAGCTCCTGCCATGGCAGGACCCACAAATGTTGCTGCAGCTGCTTGTTGGCCTGCCTGGCTTGGCTAAAGGAGACATCTTCTTCTTCCCAGTGGTGGGATCCCATGGTGTTCATCCCCAGAACAGGGGAATCTGTGGGTAAAGCAGGGAAGAAAGTGAGACAGCAGAGAGGGGAGTTACTGACACGGGATGGCAGCTGCTGTGGTTTGGGACTGGAGCATGGCAGTGGTACCCTGACTTGTTTTAACACAAGGGGGGGTTGAACACATGAATTAAATTCAATTAATTCAATTAAATCACATATGAATTAAATGCATTGTGTTTCCATTCTCTGTTTTCTAGCTGCTCTGCCCTGTGTAAGGCATTGAACTGTTGGTTGTTTTTTTTTCTTTTACACATCTCTTTTTTGGAAGAGTAAGGTAGAAATTAAGGGTCTCAGACATCTCTGAAAGCCTATATAGCCTCAATTGTGGGAAAATGGCTCCTTTTCACCAAGATGTTTTCTAATAAGAAGGTGGTTTGTGAGCAGTAAGCACCTGACATTCTTTGATGATATACCACGGCTCTGCCACAGCCACTTCGGGAAGCGATAGAAGGGGAAACTCCTATTAGAGAAAAGCCAGCATAGATCTATCATGAAATAAAAGGCCTACAATTTCACCAACATTAGTCCTCCCAGACTGGGAAACTGAGGAGAGGACAATTATTTTTTCAGACAATATTGACATTTCCAAAAGCAGGACATTCTTGGGTGATAAGGCTGACTTGCAGCAATAGGTGCACACAAACACCCATTTGCTCCTCGCAGGAGTGTCAGAGGCTCATTTCTAAATCGGGCACTCGCACCTGCATGTGTAATATTCCAAACATAGTAGGCACTTCTGACTGTTTTCCTATGTCTGATTTTAAAAATCTGTTCCTCACAAGATTGAACTCATTGCTTCCCAAATATCTTCTTCAATCCAGGTTTGCTTGTGATGTTCATCCAGGACTTCTGCAGGATCGGTTCCGCTGTTATGTTTTCTGATGTTATTTGTTTTAATGGTTCCATAACAATTTTTCTGCCCTCCCTTTCATTTCTATCTGACCCCCCAGGAAACCTCTATAATCCTGATATGCTGTTTTCATACTTTCTCCAACAATCTCTTTGAAGAGACCGGACAAGCTCAGCCATCCCCGAAGTGATGTGAAACATTTCCCCAGTGTGGACATAACGTGTGCCAGGAAATTCCTGACTGAGTTTGAGCATTTCCATGCTGCATTCATGTATGTCAGCAGCCGTCAGAGGGGCAGCCTGTCCTCGCTGGAGACTGCTCGTTCCCAGAGAGGTTATTTTGCACCTGTAGGTCACTGCATCTGCCTCTGCCAGTTCCAGCGAAGGGCTCTCCACCCCTCCGATGAAAACAGCCACCCCCAGCTATCACCTGCCGAAAGCCCATCATGACAGATCATCTCCAGCAGCCCACGAGACAATCAATGCAGATAGCTGCTCTTGGTTTATTTTTAAGGCTAAATACAGCCCAGATGCCTCTTTTCAACGAATGTCATTCTTTTTTTCTTTATTTTGGTATCTAGAGCAAGTTCTGATCGCCAAGCGAGGCCAAAGCAAAGAGGCTCTAAGCAGAGAGGCACAGAAATAGGATCCTCTCCCATGACAATTTCTGGATTTCCAGCAGAGCTGCTCTCCGGTTGTTACAGCAGCCTTTACACAATCGCTGCTCCTCTGCTCCACCCTCTAGGGAGATCTCAGCCACCTGAGCTCAGCACCCTGCCTCCCTCAAGCATAAAGGCTGCACACAGAGCAAAGGGCTGGTGCTTTGCTGTGGGGACGGGGGGGAACCCAACAGAGCCCCCTCTTGGGTCAGCAGCCCTCCTCTGTCCCTCCTGAAGAAGAGCCGGGGTCCTCTTCTTTCCAGCTGCTGCTGGTGGGAACAAGGATTTGTTCTCTTATCTCTGCAAGATCCTTCAAATACAGAAGTTAAAACCAGGCTTATCCTCTCTTCTCTTTACATAAAAGCTCCCACTCAAAGCAGGCATGTTCTGAAATCTATTATCTTCTATATTGTTCATAGTGGGTCTAATTTTTCCCACGTTGCTCAAAGCTCTATCCTCAGGTGACTGTTCCCAGAGCTTTTGCAGCTCTGCTTTACCTTTCAAATAAGATTTATCCATTAAAAAAACAATTCCACTGCTTTTTGCAGCTATCATTTTGTCACATATGGATTTATTCAATAAATGCTTTTAATAGCAACATTTCTAGGCTTTGTTTGTCAAGGGCTGCCAGGCTTTTACAAGCCAGGGTTGGCACAGACGCTGAATTGCCTCTTTGTACCCAGGAGAGTTCCCCGCTGGTCGTGACAGAGGTCCTGCACACACAACTAAATGAAAGGAAATTAAAAATATGAGTATCTACATAATTCACAGCCAGTAAATTGTGGCATGTATCAGGCTTCCAGCAACTTCTGGACCTCAGCAAAGGTTCTCATAACAGCCGAGATGTGGGGTTTTAATTGGCAATTTCAAGACCCACCCAAAGACCTAAAAGCCTGGCTTCAACACGCGTACCCGGGGAGGGAACTACACAAAGGGCATCAGCAAGAGCAAATCCAGCCCGTCCAAGGGCACTGGGAAACAACAGCTGACAGGCCAGAAGGGAGAGGTCAAGCCCAGTATGCCAAAAATTTGTCATTCCTGGGTCAGCCTGGAGTTAAGCAGCCTTGCTCCTGTCCATCCGCTGCCTGCTGTGGAGCAGAGGCTCCAGCATTTGTGTCTCAGTGTGTGGGGCACCCACCCGTGCAGGACTTCACATGCGTCTCCCGAAGAACTGTAAAAGAAGGTGGTGGCTGTAAAAGAGGGAGTCTTTTATCCTCTTTCCCTGATCCCTTGCTTTTTCTGCGCTCTTCAGACGTCTGTTGCTAAATCCTTGGCCCAAATTCTCCTCCTTGAAAGTGGTGCAGCACTAAGTTTTGCTACAGCAAAATTGAAAGAGAAAAGAGAGCGCATTGCCTAATGCTCTTTGTGAGTTGTTTTCCAAAAGCTATCAACTCCTTTTGGTGCCTCTTTGGCTTTCCTTCAATGAAATGTTCAATACATCCAGACATTAAGAGGACCTTTTTTTGCTCATCGTCCTCCATCCTCTCCACAGTCACCCGCAGCCCCACAAGGACTTATTAATTAAATTCTCTCAGTACCCTGTTATCTCTCTCTGCCTCTCTCTCTTCTGTGCTGCAGCTTGTGTACATTGTCGAGAGAAACCAGAGCGAGCAAAGAACCAAATAAAAAGATCCCTCCAGGAATGCAGTGTTCGATTATACAAAGAAAACCCACAGTTTGGATTGCTCATCCTTATTTCCCAGAGGAAACCGGATGTCTTTGTTCTTTGGCTTTTTTAAGAGAATTCCTTTTTTATTTTTATTTTTTTTCTGGTAAAGTCCTTCTACCTGTGAACTGCAGGCCAGGCCTTTGGTCACATTCACCTGCTGTTCCATCAGCAGTTGTCACACATCGCCCTTCCCCACGCTCTGCCTCCAACCAACAGCTCCAGGGCATTTTGCAGCGCTCCCTCCCCGGGGCTTTGTACCCGGCTCCACAAACTTAGGATTTTTTTGGGGGGGAAGCCTGGCTTCACACAAACAACACGGCTTTTCTCACAAATGACAAAGTGTCATAAATGCATTGCTGCTGATAAAAAGTGGTGATGAGGTCCCTGGAGAGGCCAGGAGAGGAATGAGCGTGGGGCCCACGGTCCCCTCTCATCTCCCGAAGTGCCGTACCTGTTTTATGGACAAAGAACACCTTCTGCTCCCGGAGTTGTCCGCCAAAGCCAGCTTCTTCAGGGCTAAAGTTACAGTAAATTACTAACCACGTAACTTTTAAAATCGAAAATAAAATACAGCTATGTGTATAATGCACCAAGCATTTAAAGCAGCGAGTTCCCTGCCCCCTCGAAGCCCATACATTTCCATCATTCACCTGCACACATACACACGTTTTGAAATATACAGTATTTTGCTCTTGTCTAAACATATAGCTGGATAACGGAGGGGGAAAATCCACCTACCCCCTCACGTTTTATGCTGGGAACCTGATATTACCTCGAGCTCGCTGTCTTCCCAGCTGGCTGGGTATTGGATTGTTTGTGTTGGACCTCCTCCAGGATTAGCAGCAGCATCTGCACAGTTTTCAACATCTCATCGTGCTAAATCGCTTTGTTTTGAGATCTGATTGCGCCCAATCTCCATTATTTTAATTGTTTAATGTATTATAATTAGGGGGTAATTAGATCTAGCAGATCCCACTTCAGCCCTGCGGATCCACACCCGTCTGCAGGCTGCAGGAAGCACGAGACAAAAAGGGTCGATCCCACGCTGGCTTTTCAGCCCCAAGATCAGTGCTATTTTTTGCCACTGACTGTGAACGAAGTTTCCTATCTTCTCTTCCCCATCACCTTAACCCAGTGGAAAGAGCATTCACCCGGGACAGGGGGGACCCAGATTCAATTCAATCCATCCTAAAGAAGATAAACCCATTGCTTTAGGGAACGCTCTTGCTACCAGGAAACCTTTAGCTCCTGCTGAAATGTCATATTTGTGCCAAAATGGACAGCAGAGCATTGATCCTGAGCTGCTGGGCAGTGCTGCAATGGAGAGCCAGGAGCCCTGGTTCTGCTGCTGTGCCTCATCCAGTGATCGCTGCTGGGTGAAATAAATAAGCTCAGTTACCTTTCGGAGGAGGATCAGCACTGCAGCCAGCTAAAGGTGCGAGGCTGCTCACTTGACTTTGAGGAACGTGTGCCCAAAGGAAGATGCTGCAGGGGCAGTGCTGGAGGAGCACAGGCACTCAGTCCAGGCAAAATGCCCCGAGCAGAGGCGAAATGGGTGGGCTGCAGAACGAGCACCCACCAGCCCTGAGCTTCTCCCGAGCTTCGGCAGCGTCAGTGCTTCTGTTTCAGCCTGCTCTGAAAACGTTTCCGAGATGAATTGAAGGCTCTCCCTTCGAAAAGCAAAGAAAAAGGGGATCTTCCGTAGGAAGCTCGGTAAAAAACAAGCAGGAAAAAAAAAAAAAAAAAAAAGATTTCTAGCGAGCATGGAGATAGAATTTAAATTTTAAGGCTCTGGAAGGAAAAAAAAAAAAAAAAAGTGCCTTCTATATTTTTAAATCCCTTTGAACATTTACAGATCTGCAAACATAGTCAGTTAGAACAACTGCAATCAAAACAATACACAGCATCTGCTTGTAGCCTAATTTGGGGATTCTTTTCGACTCCCCAGACATAACGCTGGCTCATTTTTTTTAGGTAGAGAAACGTTTTTATTTTGGTAATTTTTTTTTTCTCTGAAGAAAAGGTAGTTCGAAAATAACATGTGGGATGGATTCATAAATTCATAACTGGTTTGCAGGGCTGCTAGAAATGAAAAATAGCAATAATAATTTGAGAAATCGCAGCGTTTGGGCCAGCAATCCTTACATCCGGGCTGGTCCTGAGGGCTGAGCACCATTCCTCTGCTGCCTGGCTCTTTGTTAGTGCTGTCAGCAGAGCTGCTGAGCATTTCTGACTCAGGTGGGCAGAGCGCTTCACACCCCAGTAGCCATGACCACAGACTGGGAGGGACCCGGCGGCAGCTATTGTTGCCAGGGGAGAATTTGTCAGAGCAAGAAGCTCGCTGGGGAGTGCTGGGGAAGGGAGGAGCAGGCCAAAATCACCGGCAAGGCTGCTCTGTGGGAGGAAGATCATGATGGGGAGGGGGGATTTTTTGGCATGGCATAGGCAAGGGGTGCTTTAGTGCTGTGAAAATCCAGAGGAAAGCCTGGCAGAGCTCTCTGAACGTCCCCCTTGAGCTGCTGTGTCTTACCTAGGTGGAGAGGTGATATGCTGGAGATATGAATTGCTCTGTGAATGTAGGAGTGGTGCCAGGCACTGCAGAACAAACTCCCAAATCTCCCTGGGAGTGGCACGCTGCACAAGTGCCAGTAAAGGCTTCTCAGTTGACAGCTGAGGTAAGGGTATGACAGCCTGGCTTCTACCTGAGAATCAGAAGGAAAAGCCTTCCCTGAGTCATCCCTGCCTGGTTCAGGGGCAGGCCTGGGATTGCACATCAAGGACACGTGCACAATAGCTTGAAACTTCCAGCAGAAAGCAAACCCTTAACCAGGTTTGCTTCATCACCTACTTACTATCTGTAGAGATACAGATGGAGATGGAGAAAATAAGTGGTCTGGAGAGCTCCTTGTTTGGTGCTGAGTAGCTGTAGCACACACGGCACTGACTTGTGGATTTAAGCGTGCTCCATGATGCTTCAAGATCCTCTTGCCTGAACATCAGCCGTAGCTCTTCCAAATCTCCACCTTGTCTTGTGATCTGCTTGTTAATCCCCCTGTGTGCCCTTTTTTCCGGCAGTTGCAGGATGCAGCACAGATCTTCCCATTCTTTAAGACCATCTGTGGCTTTCACCTGTAGTTGTGCTTTTTACTGCTTCTCTTTATTCACCCAAATTCTGAACATAGAAATGCTTCAGACTTCTCTTATTAACCTCTTGATGTTTGTCTTCACAGCAGGTGGAACATTTTTTACACTAAGTTTTGGGGGTTTAGATTTTTTCCACCAAATCTCGTCCCTCCAACTATCATTGCACATTGGCAAAAAAATCCAGATTTTCCTTAGAAGAGCACCCAACCTCTGATTTTGAGTTTTTATTTGGCATTGGTAAGGACCTCAATCCATGGCCTAACAAGTCTTCCTTGTACACTGTTGTCTCTCCACAGCTTTTTACATTTGCAGGCGTGAGCCGTAACCAGCTACGGTGATATTTTTCTTGTGAGAGAAGAATGAGAGCTGATCAACACACCTGGTGGTGAAGTCCAGAGGCATTCACAGCATTCAGAAGTTCGTGTACTGCTGTTATTGCTGCCTGCATGCTGCCTATCCTATCACAGAGATCATTTGTTTTCAGCCTAGTTGCACTCCTAATTAACCTAGCCAGAAGCCCATTAGAATGGCTGAAAACAAGTTTGAAAAAATAAATGTTTAACTGAGAAGTGAGACATTAACTATTTGGGAGATAATCGCATCCATAAACTTGTTAGTCTCCTTCAGCAGTTTAACTTTCTTCTCATACAAAACTCATTTTCAAGTAATAAATAAATTAAAAGAAAGAGAGAGAGAGAGAATCCAGAAATTAGGGAGGAAAAAGAGTAGCTGCCCTGTGAGACCTCAGGTCTGGAGTTTTTTCCTCAAAAATTTCTCCTCAAGGCTTAGGTTTCAAAGTCTGTGCTAGGTAAATGATGAGAAAGATTAGCTTGGTAACTCTGGCCATGGCCTGGAAGTGACAGGGTGGGATCTCGGTCCCTTCTTCAGCCTGGGATTTTCTGGATGGCCGTAGGCAAATGATGCAGGTATTTGCCTGAGAGCTTTGTCCCTACAAAACCTTATCCTGCAGGACTGGGTGTAGATGTCGATTTGCTGCTGACCTTTAAACGACTGTAAAACTGTAACTTGGCCACACTGCAAGCACTCCCACTACTTTTATACTTCCTGAGGCTTATCTATTATGCAAAACCAGACAGGTTTCACAAGCTGGGACACTGTGCAGAAGAGCAGCTTTTATCACAGCGCAGTGCTGTGTGTGTATGTGTTCGTTGTTTTGACACAGCACGGTTGGGTCATCCTGTGCAGACAACTGACCGGAGAAGATCTAGAAAAACTTTCTCTTCTAGATAAGGTACCCATCCTGAGGTAGAACCTGAGAGAAAAGACAAAAAGGAGGCAAGTAATTTGTTTCTCCGGTTTCTCCACATCCTAACAGCCTGGCTGAAGTTTTTGGATGAAGAAAGAGCCAGTAACTGGCTCCCAGCAGGGTACCTCTGAGACCTCATTACTAAATCAGACAAAATTTGTACGCCTGTTAAGTTACATGGACTGATACTGAGCCAGGAGAGCAGGGGGAATGCAAAGATAGTAACAGACTCCCAAAATTCTGGGAGGAAAGCAGGTGTTCAGGGTGGAAAGAAGGAAGAAGAGGCAGGACAAGAGAGTCGAGTTGCTCTGCAAGAAATAAAACAAGTGAAGTGGGCTTTGACTGATTGTTTTCACAGTCTTGTGTTGTCTCCTAAAATCTCCTTTGCCCTAATAACCTCAGGTTATCTTTCGAAACCCACCCTCCATGTAGGGCACATGCTATGCTCAATCAAAATCTTTGAGCACACTCTGGCTGGCTGGCTGCTCTCAACTGCTATAAAAGGCTGGCTTCCACCTGCCTTCTCCATCGTGCAGGCATTTAATTATGCTCCTTGTCCTCTGTACAGCTGCAGTTTCTCACAAACCTTATTTATCTTGAGATTTCATCTTTCAAATTCGGTTGAAATTGGGTCCCGAAGTTTTTTAAGGGGAATTGCTGAATGTACAGAGAGATAAACAACACAATCCTATAAACTTCGTTTCAAAGGCAACCAGGCTAAAAAAAAAAAAAAAACACAGCTTTTAATTTCTGATCCTGTTCGTGCCAAATGTTGTCTAACATTTCAGCAGCAATCTGTGGCCCTGAGAGCCTCTTTCAATATCCTATCAAGAATATAAAATAAATTGTGATAAATGTAGTCAGTATAAAACAAAATGAGTGGAAATTGGTTGCTGGGATGCAAAACCGAAGTTGACAGGCAGTTGAGAGGAAACTTGCAAGAAAATGCTTATTTTGTGTATTTCTTTGGGGCTTAGCAGCCTGGAGCTGTCAAGATGGTTTTGCACATGCTCGGCAGCAAAAACAAGGGAACGAAGAGATTTTACCAGTGGAAAATGCAAGTTCCCACAGCACTAAGCAAACCGTCGGGGTTAAAAATGCTGTTAATGCCTGTAACTTGAATGAATTTGCTTAAATACTTATTTCAGGGCCCAAGTTTCCCTTGTAAAACTACATTTTGAATTTCCTTAGTAGCTTGTTAGTTTCACCAAAGGTTTATGAAAAATCTTAATAAAATATTTTAGTAAATTCTCCTTTATCCATACTTCTATTTAACCATTCAGGTAACAGTGAGAGTTTATGGAGATGGACTTTTCTACTCTAGAAATTGTGATTGCTAAGACCACCTCAGAAAATGATCTTTGAGGTACTGCATCATTCCATTTTAAAGAATAATGATAAACAAATACACAATTCACTGTATTAGTAATTCCTTGGATTTCCTTTTAAAAATATAGGTTCAACAAATTACCCGCTGATCATGTTTTTAGTGAGAGTTCTCATCTATTATACACTAGCTATGCTACTTCGTTTTTGAGGCCCTTTAGAAGTCCTCAGGCCATATGAAACTGGCAACTTACATGTTTACGAACTGCGAGCACACCTTAGCATTTCTTCTGATGCCTTCAACTGTAGCAGCCGTTGTATATTTCTAAAGAATGTAAACACAGTAAATAATTTATCGTTTAAAAACTATCAGACAAATTAATTCAGAATAAATGCATACAAGGCAAGGAGGCCTGAAATTTAGTGACAGAACAGATATGAAACAAGACATTACAGAACCTTTTTCCTGACAATCAACGTTAAAATAACATTAGCTCGTAAGCTCAAATAAATAAAAAATAAGTCCAAAAATAAATCAAAGTAAGTATAATAGAATGATGTTAGTCTCAAGTCTGCTTCAAGACATCCTGTCTCTTCTGGTAACACTTTTTATGTATTATCTCGCTCGCTCAAGAACAGTTACACATAAAGGAAATGAACACAAGCTAAGGAGAGTTCCAAGTTCCCAAATCCCCGTGGCTATTGTTTGCAAAAAGAAAAGAACTGCTTTCAGCTATAGACCAACCAAATTACTCAGGATTTAGTAATTCAGGGTGTAATTTAGGGCTATGTAGAGTACCAGGCTAAGACCAATGCATGGTGATTTTATCAGCACGGTATTAACTTCACTCCAACTCATACTTTCAGCCCCAGAGGACCCGGGTTCAGCCAGTGATCTCACCTGACAGTGGCCTCATCCATCTTGTCTCCTGTAGGGAGAAATTGAGAAGAAAACATATCTGATCCACTCATTCAATATGTCTTTGGAAGACACAAATAACTCAGCATTTGGGCAATCGGTTAAGAATGAGAATATAATAAAATCACAAGACATAAACCATATATATTCCACTCGCAGGCCTCTGTCTAGCCAAGTGTCTTTAAACACTCACGTTAAGTCTCCTTGTGCTGATGGTTGGGGATATTTCATTTGATTTCTTCACAGTTCTGATAACTGCAGCAGCATCCCTAAAATGCTCCTTAGCTGCTTCTCAAAATAGTCTGATTAATCAATCTTATTCAAGTGCTGAACTTTATTCTTCCGCATAGCTTTTCAGTTTGCATTTAATTTTGCAAAATCAAATCAGGTACAACACAGAAATAGGATGAATTTTCCATGGGAAAGTAAATACACCCAAAGCCGTGGCAAGTTGCCTGCTCTGAAAATGAGCTTTCAGCAGTTCAAGAATTTGCTCATTTTCTCCTCAATATGTAGGTGCTCAAATGTCACACATGCATTCGAACACTAAAAGGAAAGGAATCAAATGAGATCCATCCATGGAGCTACATTTTATACACAACATCCCAACCTCTCAAACTAACTCGCAGCTAACTTGGTACGGAAATTTGTTGCAGCCCTTTAAATACATTCTGGTGTTCTCTGCCATGTCATACACTAAATGTCAGAAATAAAAGTTTTTTAGATTAAATTCAGCTTCTAGTGACCTCTGTGCAAACTTGCGGGCTTTCATACCTTGCTGGAACTTTTTCTAAACAAGGAAGAACTGCATTTAGCTTCCTTTCTCAGAAAGGTCAGTAGGAAGTAAAGAGCAGCGTCAATTTATCTTTGTCATTTGGTGACAAGTTCTGTGAAGGAAGTTGCCATTTCACATCACTTTTATTTTCAGAACCAAGGAACGTGCTAACTCATAATCTACCTGCTCTATGCCATTTATTTGGTGGTGTTCTGACATCCTTCTTGGATACACATCACTTTTGTGACAAAATGTTTACTAATGTTAAAAAAAATCTACATTTTATTTTTGTGAAAATGATGTTTGCATTTTCCTGACAGCAGAATCTCAGGAATCATCCTTCAGGACACTTGCAACCAGGCACTAACTCCCTAATATATGCATTTAAACCAGTCCATATCCAAAATCACTTGAGAATTTAACTCCTGTGTACCCGCTTACTGAAGCAGGACTCGCTCTGATTCTTCAGCTAGATGTGCCATTTTTAATAAAAATGGACTATGGATGGAAAGGTGAGGAGTTTGGAGAAGGTTCTCAGCACATCTCTAGGGAAACGGAGGGAAAGGGCATTTAAGACCCAGCAGCTCTAACTGCTTTCCATTCAGTGGCAGAAAATAGCAGCCCTATCCACAATTTATACTTTTTATCACTGGCACCTGACACGGAGTCAGAATCTGACTCATGTTAGACCACTGGGGGAAAAAAAAAAAAAAAAAAAAAAAAAAAAAAAAAAAAAGGGAACAAAATGGAAAGTCTCAAATGCATCCTTCCTTCAGTAAAGTCTCTGCTTGATCAATCTACAAGAATGTCCTGAGAACAAAGTGTGTTAGCTGACTCAAGACCTCAATCAGACTACACAAGAGAGGAAATATCTCATCCACTAATGCTATCAGCAAAGCTTGAAGCTTTTAAATCACTGAAAAACTTTTAAAATCACAGGTTGTGGCCAAGGAAAGACATGAAGGCAGCTATGACGGATTCCTTTAAATTTTGATGAAAGTTTTACTCCAGAAAGGTGGTGATACTCTGAAGATCTTGCTTTTGCTAAGTGGGGGCAAGCGGCTCAAAGCCCTACAGAAGCTCAAAAAGACTATGTAAGGATACATAGTCCTATATACAACATAATAACCTGAGAATTGGTGCAGAAAAGTGTGAAACAAATTCACAACAGCTAGGGTTTTGAGCAAGCAGCTTTCAGAAAAGTGGCTCCTGATGGCTGGACACCACAGGACAGAGCTGCCATCTCTTCTTTCTCCCCACATAGGCCATAGATTTGCCGAATCATCTCCTGGTCTCCTGAGAAATGCCCTTTGCTAGGCTGCTTTTCCTCATTTTCCTGTTCCCAGGAAAAAATAAGGCAATCAGAACATGTCCATTTTCTAGCAGCAGCAGCAGCCGCCTCCTGGTTAGCTCCAGGATCGAGCAACGCTCTGCCTCCCAGTTCCGGACAGCATTCACCGACCTTTAAGAGCTATTCCTACTGACTTCCTGGACTGCTTTCCCTGGGCTGTGTGAGGATAACCTCCCCCAAAATTCCTGCTGTCCTCTTCCAGCAAGCGGATAACCCTCCTTTAACCACCCGTCCACTTTCAGTCGGGTATGGTTAAGCACAGGGGAGAATAACTAGCACTTACAGGAGAAACGATGAGAGGGAAGTAGAAAGAACTAAATGCTGTGCTCAAGGGAGAATAAAAGACATCTGGGGCCGTTTTCATTTTTTTCCCACTCCGTTTCTTCCTCTCTCAAGAAGCAAGTGAAGTGAGAAGCGCTGTAAATAAACACACATAGATATACTTTTATATGCTAATGTGTCTAACTCCACAAATGAGTTTTTGCTCCTAGCTGTTGACAAGTATGCCTGACAGTCTGAGATAGTGAAAGTGCAAGTCATCGAACAAAAAGCCGTGTGGAAAGCAGCACAGAAAATGCATTTGAAGGAAAGGGAAACTGCTTAAAGCCTATCTTTTTAAGAGGCCGAGCTTCTTGGTCAAAACTGCAGCAAGCAAGACAAAATATAACATTCCACGCTGGGGGAAAAGTGCAGGAAATGTAAGAATAGAAGACAGCAGGAGAGTATCTGTTCAGGAGACGGCATATGCAAAGGTGAGTAATGTCTAATTCCTTGGATCTGTTTCAAATGGCAGCGTTCGTAAAATCCAGAGAAGTGGAAACGGTGTTTGGCAAAAATAGCTTACTTAAAGGAGAACGAGTGCAGAGTCTATTGACATATGGGGCTGCTAGCAAACAAAAACTATGGTTAGTGGCAATTAGGGCTGCTGCAGGAGACGTTCCATTCACTCCAAAAACAGAAATAATGGAAAGAAGTGAATGGAAAGGCTGATGTTTTCCTTCCACAAACCTATTAACACTACCTACTGTATTGCAGCCTACTTCGCAAGCCATTGCCCTGTGTTTCCTGGAGGTACCAAGAAGTGATACGATGCATACCTGTGCTTCAGCTGACACACACACTCCAGCATGGATTTTTGTGCACTTGTAAGGCTGTAAGGATTATTCTATTTTCTCGTATCAGTTCATTTTTCACCACGTTACCACAAAACATTCAAATACCTCTGAAAATGTATAGTCTATATTTGGGTAGCTGCCATTTCAATGAGACTTTTCTACAAAATAAAGGTTTAAAGCTTATGTTAAAAATGAACTCTGTAACATAACTTGAAGCAAGTTGCAGCAAATGCTGTGCCATCATACCATCTGTGTTCAAGTACAGCTCTCAAGCTCTCCTCCTATAGCTTCCTAAAGTGGAAAATAATGATAAAAAAAAATAAAAAACAGATAAGATGAAGAAGCATTGTGTGTTGGAATCCATTATGAACCTGAGCTTTACCCTGCTTGTCACAATAAACAAACTCCTCTGTATCTGCCTCCTGCAACAAGGTGTCACTGGGGAAATAAAAAAGGAAGGTTATGTTCTTCATCAGGTTTAAATTAAGCAGCAGAGATCTTCTCACCTGACACAGCTAGCCAAGCCTGGCCAGCTTTGCTTGACCCAGCGTTGTCCACCAGCCTCCATGCTCTGCTGTCCTTGGCTCCTTCCTCAGGCATCCCAGCAATATTCCACGGGCAAGCGAGTGAAATTCTTATGGAAGGCACTAGAAATGTTAAGAAAGAAAAAAAAAAGTAACATATATATATATATATATATATATATATATATATATATATTCCTCAGTGTTAAATCAATGTCTAGGATATCAGTAGCTGCTGGAGAAAACAAGGAGGAAAAGGCACGTTATGACAAACCTCAACACACATCTTAGGCCGTGAGCAAGGGTGGTAACAGAGCCATAAGCCAGTAGTACAGGTAAAATGTCACTGCTGAAAATGGAGCAGTTCTTTTTGTGATACAATTTTAAAGGTAGATGAAACAAAGCCCTGTTCTTAGGAAACCAATTTTGTCATGCGGAGCTTGAAATAGAGTCTTCCTGATATTCAGTCAAAACACGGGACAGTTGGTTGGAAGATTTGGAAATAAAATCCCCATTCTGGCCACTTTATCATGCTCCCAGTCTCCGTCCCCTTTGCCAAGGCAGGGAGAAGGGAAGGCGAGGAGCGTGCCAAGCAGCTCCCCCAGAAGCGCCTGGAAAAGACAGAGACGTGCGGGAAAGGCTGCGAGGCACAACACGGGAGGCGGCGAGCTCGCAGGAGAACCTGCTCACGCTGTTTTCTCCGGTCCCGTCCCAGCCTAGCCCTGACCAGTGACTTGCCAAGAGCACAAGCACACTCCCAACTTCCTCCTGCTTTCCGAGAAGCGAGTACCTCAGCCTTCCTATGCTCTTCCCACACGCTGCCCTACCAAGAGATTTTTACGGCTCTACCCACATAAATACCCCTCCGTCCCCTGCTTTGGCTATTTCTGCATGAGTTGTTTTGAAGGATTTGCCCAGCAAGCGTGCGTGAGGCGAGCAGGAGCAGCTCGGAGCACTGCTGCGGCTTGTTTTCCAGCCGCTGCTCCACCGCTGAGATACAGGAACCCGCCACGTGACCGCCGCGCGAGGTTTTTCTGTTGGATCCCGCATGGAAAAAGGAACAGGGTGGAGTGCTGGCTGCAATCTCCATAAATACGAGCGCCTGGAGCGAGTCCACGAGAGGGAATCTCCCTCTCCCAGTGGAGGTGCTCCTGCTCCGTGACACCGCCAGCTTGCGGTACAAAGCCCGAGGAGAAAACCTCCCCGGCCCCTCTGCTGTCACCGGCCATGGGCAGGGGACAGATTGGGGCGCTTTCTCCATCTTCCACCGACAGCAGACCCCAAGCCTCAGCATCCTGCAGCCGCTGCCTCACTCAGGCCGGCGAGGCACCACCTCAGCGGCTTCTCGTGGGATGCCCCAGCCAGGAGCGGGGTTTTATTTCCGATCCTGCTCATCCCAAAGCCCAGAAGCAAGCTCAGGACGCAGCGTGCTGAGGCAGAGAACGAGGCAGCCAAGTGGATGCAGGCTTGAACATCTTATTTTATTTTATTTCATTTCACACACAAAAAGCGTTCCCAGTATTTTGCATTCCCACACGCCTCCCACTCCTTCCCAGCACCTCCTCAGGACCCTCAGACCCTTTCCCCAGGCACCCCACCCACGGGGGTCTCTCCCGGGACCCCCTCAGCACTCCCGGGGCTCCCTGTGAGGGAACCGGGGGTGATCGGGGAGCCCCCACAGCAGCTCCCCACGGGGGAGCCATTTTGTGCACCCCCCCCACCCCACCACCACCATGAGGGAGCAGAAATGAGGGGTGCTGTGCTTTTTGTGACAAATTTGTGTTGTTTTTTTTTTTTTACATAAGGGGGGGAAAACACAAAAGGGCGGCGGAGATCGGGAGGTGGGCGGAGGGGGGGGGGGGGAACGGCCGCGCGCCCCCGCCGCCGGGGCCTCCGCCCTGGGAAGGGCGCGGGGCTCGTGCCCGCGCCTTGCCCGTTGCCATGGCGACGCTTGACGTCACGGGCCGGGCGGCGGGGCGGCGCGCTGATTGGCCGAGCCGCCCGTGCGCGGCTGCCGAGCTTGGGGAGGGGAGGGGAGGAGAGGCTGCAGCGCCGCGAGCCCCGCACAGTCCGCGCCGGCCGCCCGCCCCGACACACCGCCGCCGCCTCCCGCAGGTAACGGGGCCCCGCCGCGCCCGGCCCGGCGCCCACCGCCCTCCTCGCAGCCTGCCGAGCCCCCTCCGGGGCTGAGCGGGGTGGGGGGGAGCCCGGCGGGCCCTTAGGGGGCGGGTGGGGCCGGCCCCGGGGGTCCCCCCCCCCCCCCCTCCGCATCCGTTAACGGCCGCTCCCC
This sequence comes from Aythya fuligula, assembly GCF_009819795.1. NCBI lineage: Eukaryota > Metazoa > Chordata > Aves > Anseriformes > Anatidae > Aythya > Aythya fuligula. The sequence continues at coordinate 138,035,057 of NC_045560.1, read as the reverse complement.
GCCTCACGCTGAGGCAGAGGGGGGGGGGGGGAGGGATGTGTGTGAGGGGGGGGGCGCCCCCTCTGCTTCTTCCTCCTCCTCCTCCTCCTTCTTCTCCTCGGGGCTGGAGGCGCCCCGCAGTGGGCAGGGCTGCGGCGCCGAGCCGCCATGACAAAGGCGAGGCGAGGCGAGGCGCTCGGTGCCCCCGCGGCCATCCTGAGGGGCCGCCCCCGGCCGCCATCTCGCGGAGCCCCCCCCCCCCCCATCCTCCTCCTCCTCCTCCCCTTCTTCTCCTTGTGCTCCCCCCCCCCCCCCATATAACAGCTTGAGGAGGGCGGCACCGCCTCCCCCCACACCCCCCCCCCCCAGGCCGGAGCCGCCTGTAAAATGGCTCCCGCAGCCGCCGCCGGGCTCCCCGCTAGGGGTTGTGCCCCCCCCCAGCCCTCTATTGCTTGGGCTGAGCCCCGCAGGGTTTTTTATTTTTGTTGTTGGCACCCTGGGGAAGCGAAATGGGTCGGATGGAGCCGGCTTTGAGCGGGGTGTGCGCCGCAGCAGGGTGGATAAAGGGGTTTTGTAGAGCCCAGCGGGCCGCCAGGGCTTCGGGAAGGAGCCAGCCGAGGTGTGTGAAAGGTTGGGGGTGAGGAAGGATGGTTCTGAACTGTGGAGCAAAAAAAAATAAAGGTAGTGGTTATCCCCGTGCAGCAGAGCTGGGTTGGAGGAGCCCTCCCGGGGTGCAGGTCGTGAAGCATCGCCACCACCTCCTGCCATCTGAAATACGGATGCTGAAGCGATACCTTACTAAACCCTAAAATTTCCTTTTGTCTCCAAAAAACCTCTCAGGCTGAGGGGTCAGAAGGTCTGGCATCCCACCTTTCAGGAGAGGAGGTTAGCGTGGCTGAAATCAGCGTGGCTGCTCAATATCTAGGTGCTTTAGGTTCTGACTTTGCAGCATCCAGTGTGGGATTGGATTTGCAGATCCATCTGCCAGTTCTTTCTGCATGTAACCATAAGATTTTTGTTAAGGCACAGTGCTGCGTGGTGCTGTTCATCTTAACCTTTATTTTGTCTGTTTTTTGTGGGGGAAAAAAGCACTGCTGGCTGCTTCCTTTGTCAGTTCTGTTGTATTCATGACTAGATGCAGTTGATGCTGCAGGTTGGATGCGCTCTTATGAGAGAGTGGCAAAGAACTGGGATCGTGTATTTGCATAAGATAGGAAGGATTTGCTTCCAGTTCACCTTTGGATGCTTTTGTTTGCATTTTTTGGAGTAATCACTTCTCCAAGTTAACAGCTTTTTAGGAGGAATCAATGACTGTGAGTTTTCAATCCCTGTGTCTGAGCACTTGCACGCCTCGCGGTCTAGATTTCAGCCATACCTTGTACAATTCCAGGCTAATTAGAGGATGGCAGCTCTGCATGTGAAGCTAAAACATCTCTTTTCATGAAATCGGTGTCTGAATAATGCCTCACTATTTTTCCTCTTTAGAAACATATCAGCATGGATAAAAATGAGCTGGTGCAGAAGGCCAAACTGGCTGAGCAGGCTGAAAGATATGATGACATGGCAAGTTGCATGAAGTCTGTGACTGAGCAAGGAGCTGAGTTGTCCAACGAAGAGAGGAACCTTCTCTCCGTTGCCTATAAAAATGTTGTAGGAGCCCGTAGGTCATCTTGGAGAGTCGTCTCAAGTATTGAACAAAAGACGGAAGGCGCTGAGAAAAAACAGCAGATGGCTCGAGAATACAGAGAGAAAATTGAGACTGAGCTAAGAGACATCTGCAATGATGTGCTGGTGAGAAATAATGAAACTGTTGATCCATTTTTACTTACCGTTTGCAGGGTGAATGGTGCTGGGTCTTGTAAGGCTGCTTCTGTCTGTTCTTTCATTAAAGCTGTGGCATTTCTGAAGGATGGGATTTAATATTTGTCTTGCTCTTCTTTCCCTCTAATATATTGATTATTTATGTACAAATTAACATAGTTATCAATGCTAATGTGTTTGGAGATGTGTTGAAACCTTTACGGTAGCTTTTCATACCTGTTACTTTATATCTAATATTTCTCTGAGGCTGAAGTAGATGCAGGCTTGGTTTGGAGCCCTCTCCTCCAGCCCGCCCCCCTGCAGTACTCGTGTCCTGGATGGCTTTGATTCCTGTAACTTTAAGGCGCTGCACTAGTTGTAAGAGGTAGTTCTTACTCGACGGAAATTGTGCCCCTCCCTGGGTAAGATGATGTAATGTTAGTTATGACTCAGCCATGCAGAAAACTCACTGCAGGAAGAGGCAGTGGGGACGCTGTGATACCTCCTCAAACTTCAGATTTTTACAAGCAAACTGCAAAGGGGTTCAAGTTCGGCATTTTCTGGGACTCGCAGTTGTGTCACAGTGGGCACGTACCTACCAGGGAATGTTACATTTGCCATTAGGAGGCTGGTTTAGAAAACCTGAACCTCCTCCAAATGCTTATTCCACGTTGTCTTTTTTTTTTTTTTTTTTTTTTTTTTTTTTTTTTTTTTTTTAAACTGCATACGCTGGTAATGCTTCAGCGAGCACACGCGCAGTGGCCATCCTGTCCTGCCTCCACTCGGGGCAGATGTTGCTGTCAGCTGTAGAATTTAACCCTGGACCGTGGGCCCTGCTGGTGTGTCACCCCGTGTACATCAGGGGATCACATCCCTGGCGGTGACAGCATGCCACACGAGCGGTCTGTAGCGAAGCGTGTGCTCCCAGACCTGCTGCCAAACTAAAATTAATGCCACTGGGTAGCACAAACCTGGCTCGCCGTGTCGGAGGGCGAGACGGCATGGGCGGTGATGGCTGCTAGCAGACTGGTTCTCCAAGGGTGTGTAAAAGTCGGCATGGAGAGCTCAGAGCCTTGGCTCCCAGCTCAGGCTGGCTTCTACGGTTATTGTAACACACCCAGTTCCATGCGCTTTGTTGCTCTGTGCGGGGATGGCTCTTCAGCTTCCACTGTGAAAATGGAAAAGCCAAGGTTGTGATCGGAAAAAGCTGCCTTGCTGTTCCGTGCGTTAAGTGGCAGCTCATCAGTTTAAGTCAGGAAAATAAGGATCCGAATCTGACGTTCTAATTTTGTGATTTCTTTTTTATTATTATTATTAACTGATTTTATTAACGGGGAAAGTCCTCGGGGGTGGATGCTTTCAGTTCAGAGCGATCTGAAGTTCTTTTTTGTAAACTGCATGTGGGTTTAAGGATTAATTTTAATTAAGCCGTTGGGCTTAGAAACCCCTTTTTAGTAGAAGTTAACAAAGTGTTTGCAATTAAGTTTCATTCTGATAATGGAAACCAGATTGAGGCAAAACTAGCCTGCTTTTATTGTGCATGCTAAATACAAGAACTAAAACAAAAAAAAAAGTTTTTGAGGCTGCTGCAGCAACTAATGAATCAGGGAGGGGGAAACATAGGTGGGGAATCTTGTTAAATCTTTTGATTCTCAAAATAGGCTTGAACTTCTCTTTGCTGTGCTTAATGAGAGGTACGTAAATTATTCAAAAAATTATTATCCTCTGACATGTTACTACTTCTAGGCAGCTAATGTCTCGCTCGTTTTCAGTGTTGCCAGTCTGGTTTTTGTTAATAGATTGAGGAAAAAGTATTGTCCAGATGGAACAATGCCTTAGACAGTGATTAACAGCAATAAAACTACTTTTGAGATTTGGGATTAAAAAGGAAAATAAAATCTTGTATTGAAGAGACGAGATTTAAAAATGCTTTCAAGTGGCACACACTGAATTTGACATTGATAATTACAGTGAAGGATTAGATTTATGTCTTAAAATGTATTCTTGATTCTTTGTTCACATACATTCTTCCTCACCTAGTGACATGACTGATTCCATTGCTTTACTTGAAATCCACTTTGCTTTACCAGAGGAAAAAGGTCTAATAACATAATTTTCTTTTTTTATGAACAGGAGTCTGCACAATGCCACGTGCAAAGGTAGAACTAGGATTTTTTTCTTAGATCCTCTGTAATTTTTGCACAGCCTGGAACTGCTCACAGAAATGAAAAATAATGCTTACCAAACCTTGATTGGTATGAAAAATGCCTTTAACAGGGCCCAAAGTGTTAAATTTTCAGAGTTCTCAGGCATGAAGCTTATCCATTTTGGCTTAAAAAACAAAAAAGGCAGCTTGGCAACTTGTTTGTATCTTTTATCAAGACTGTGAATCCATTTGAGCCGTTGTCTTCAGTTGCCTACTGGGCTCTTAAGTAACATTTAATGCCCCAGAGTGTTACGTCACTTCCATGCTCAGCTGTGACCGGAGCCTTAACTTCTGTGTTGAAGGGAGGAAATTAAGGGAGTGTTGAAGCGAAATGTAGCCAAAGCCGGCTCCTCTGAAGCTTCTCGCTCTCTTCCCTCACTTGTTGGAATCAAATTAGTAGCGGCTGGAAGGAACAGCCAGTAGGTGTGGAGTGTGCCAAACTGCGAGTGGGGTCTGTTCCCAGCTCCCCTGCTAATTTACGGGCTGAATAAGAGCAATGCTGGGCTTTGCTTGCTTCCTAACTGCTGGCGATCGAGAGATAACAACATGAGCAGTGACGTGGGGCAGATCCAGATGTTTTTCTTCTTTGCACTGACCTCGCTAGAGAGAAGCCAGCATCTACATCCTCGCCATCTCTTTATCTTCCCTTCCTTCACCTTTCCACCGAGTACTTGTACAGCTCTAAGCAGGTGAACTCATCCTTTTGCTTGCTGCAGCCTCGGCGTGCTGCTGCGTGGAGAGAGACCCAAAATCTCTTGTTCCAGCACCAGTTCTCTCAGATACGCCCAGATACATTCAGACATATTATCATCAACCCTGATTTTTGGTTCCTTTGGTAGCTACCAGTAAACTGCAAGTAATTGTGACATGTGATGCATACGACAAGCTATGTGCACTGTAACAGTGAAGACTGATTTTCCAAACCCTTCAAGAATAATATAATTTGGGGGGAAGACGTGGATGGATAGTGTGTTGCCATATTCAAGCATCCTAAATGTACGTATTATAGAAAATTTCCAGCCTCAGAAATTTCATATTGATACAGGAAATTAAGCTTTTAAGTACTTTTCCTCATGTTAGCTAAGTGTGTGCTTCACAGCCCGTTTCACTTTCTGGGGCAGAAGGAGGGTCTGTCTGAAATAGCAGTATAATAACCTTTTATTTGTCGTTTCCATAATAAAAATGGATGTTACTTGAACAGGTGTGGATTTTCTTCAGAAAACCTTTTTCAGTTAAAGGGAAACAGAACTGTAGCTGAAGTAGGTCCCATTAAACGTGTAGTAAGATGAATTTTCCAGCTAATACGGGTTCTGAAATACAGAGAAGAACATGTGGAGAGGTCTTTGCACAGCTAGCATCTGATATTTCTTACTGCTCATGTGTTCCCTGGAGCTCTAAACTACTGCTAGCTTTCAGGCAGTCTGATAATTTAATAATTTGACTAATAATTGGAAGCATGACAAGCTTTCTGCAGCTTACTAGGCAGAGTTACTGTCTGCTCTCTATGCTGGCACATATGGAAGCACAGTCCCTTGCATTTTTTCTAAAACACCTTGTGATTTTCTTACATCTGCCCCATGCCCAGTCTTCTGGGTGACCTGCCCTCTCTCCCCCAGATTCTCCCACAGCCATACCTTAAAAGAATCTTCCCCTGCAGTGCACAAGCACTCTGCTTCCCTCCTTCTGTTCCCTTTGGGTTGTTCCTCTTGAGGTGTAGAGTGCTTCCTGAAGCCCTGGCTCCCATTCAGCCCTCGATAGCTGCTGTTGCACAGAGGTGCTGCGCCGCGTTCCCCTCCCTGCCAGAAAAGGTTAAGGATAAAGGTGCTGTTCAAGAACAAGATGAATTGCTTGCTGGCTTTTCCAGGTTTTATTTCTTCCTGACTTCATGCTCAAAAGCATAAAATGGTGCTCTTTGTGTACCTAGCTGGATTTCTTTGCATTCTATAAAAAGTAAAACATCCATAACAGTGGCTATTGTGAACAGGGAAGGTTTGAAAGGTTTAGTAACCTGTTGTGGGGCTGCAGTTCACTGGGGGCTGAGTGTAATTCCCTTCAGAATGCATCTAAATGGCTTCTTAGAGAACATAGCACAGAATTAATGCCTCTTGCTGTCCTACTCACAAATTCCTCTGCGACTGTTTTCTGGATGCCTGCAAACACCTAATAGGTTACTATTTCAACATCTATAAAACCTGTTTGTGTGCTAGCTCCTAAGCGATAGGATCAGGAAACTTAGTCCTCCCCCCGTAAGAAGCTGTGTGTACATGTGGGGTGTTTGTAAAGCTCAGTGTGTCAGGACACAGCTGACCTATAGAGTGGTATAATTGAGCAGACAAGTAGATTGTTTGAGCCACAGTGGCTGATTATCCTGTACAGCCTTCAGATATTTTCATAGTGTAGATGCTAACAAAAAAAAAATAGCATATTCTGGCTGAAAACTTCCATGTTTAGTTCTCTGATTCCTTCAGACTTCATCTTTTATTTCTGACTCCACTTTTTTCTGCCTTTAAGACCTGTGCCCTTTATCAGTTGTTTTTAGGAAGGAAAAAAAAAAAAAGGAAGAGGTGGTAGAAACTTCTGTCTGCAGAAAGCAGCTCTTTGAAGGAGGATGGTTAACTTTGAAATCTAGGAGTTGCGTGCACCAAGTCTTTGTCTTGAAAAACTTGTTCCATGTCATTTTAAGCTGCTTTGGTTGAGTAATTATTGAGGTTTGAAGGCAGGCCTTTTAGTTCAGCTTCACTCAAAACAGGTGCTGCTTGATCACATCAGTCAGGGTCTTGTCCAGTCAAATTTTGAACATCTCCAAGGATGGAGATTGCGCAGCCTCTCTGGACAGCCTCTTGTAATACTTGTTACACTGAAAGTGTAACCATAAAATATATATATTTTTTTCTCTTTCTATGCAGTTAGAACTTCTTATGCTCCAGCTCTTTTGCTCTGTCTCTTTCTTTCCCTGTAGACCTTCTGGAATAGTCTGGCTCCATCTTCTCTAGTCAGCTGTAACAAGCAGTAAGATCCCTTGGTTATCTCCAGGCTGAGCAAGCCCAGCTCTCAGCCTTGCCTCACATTTCATGTGCTCCTGCCCCATAATTATGCTGGTGGCCTCCCCAGGCTCGTTTTAGGATGTCCATATGTTGGGCTGTGGAGCCCAAACCTGGACAAAAAAACTCTGGTTATCATCTCCTGTGTGCTGAAAGATGGTAACTGGTAACGTGCTAGTGGATGTGTATGAAATAAGTCAGTTCAAAAATCATTCATTTGAATAAATTTTTGTTTATTGCAGAGGAGAAAACAGCCAGGGTTTATGCCTTCCCAGGATGGTTATAATTAAACCTTTTAATTACTTTCCAAGTCTAGCTTTTTCAGTGAAGTTTCAGCTGGGATAGTTGTTCAAATACCTTGAAGGGAGGAGGCTGAGACTACTTGTATCAACCTTGTGATTTCACTTTGCTAATCCTTTAATCACTTCCCTAGTTGTAGCTACACCCCTTCAGGTGTTTGTTTTTGTCCTTGTTTTCCTGCAGTGGCGAAAGCACTGCCTAAACTTGAGCAATTTCCTTTTTTAAATAATAATAATAATAATAATAATAATGTGGTGAAAAGCTTTTGAATCACAGAATTAAAACATGGACAAGTTCAAATATTATTACTTTGATAATTTCAATTATTAGTTATCAGGTGTGCAAAATTAATCCTTTTTTCTACATTGTTCGTGTAATTCTTTGCAAATGCATGAAATTTCAGCTCATTTTTGAGAGGACTTTTCTGATTCCAGCATCTGTAAGTAATTTACTGATGGTTGGGCTGCAAGAGTAAAGGTGAGACAGCACTTACAGATGGAATTCTTGCTAATATTAACAATGTTGATGTTTTCGGAGCACCCATTTATCATAAAGTTGGTCATGGTGCTCTGCACAAATGCAAACAAGTATTTAAATATGCAGTTACCTGTTATACACACACGGCTGCATGTACATACATGCAGGTATCTGTGCCCTCTCAAATTTGTACAGCAGATCTTTACTATAACCAGTGGTCTGCTGTACTAATTTAAGGTCACATTAATGCTTAATAATTGACTTTGATTAAAAAATGAATTAAGAACTGTACATAGAATTTGTGCTGCTCAGGAGCATCCAGGTAACTTTCTTATTTGAGAGCAACCTTGAGTGTTTGCCTGCCTTATGTCCTTGGAAGTGATACACAGTTTCAAGCAGCAAAATAAAAACAAGTTGTTCAATTTTAGGCACTTCTAACAAATGTTCTCCCCCTTATTCCTTGCTGTTGAAGAAGCAAGAACTTGACGCAAGCACTTGGAACTCTTTAGCTGCTAGGTGTGCTCATTTCACTGATACTCAGGAGGCTGCCAGCAGAAACACTGCTATGGGAAGGTGCCTGCTGCTGCTGGGCCTGAGGAAGATGTGAGTGGTAGAAATACAACATCTAAAACATGCGCAGAGTTGGTACGTTATCTCTGCTCATCTGTAATAAGCAGATGCCAAAGCTATCTCTGGTTTTATCTGGAAACTTCTGCCTTGTTACCATGCGTCTGACAGAAATACTTTTTTGAAACCAGTTCTCAAACTCTTGTCTTTTTTTAGTTAGTTAGGTTTTTTTTTTTTTTTTTTTTTTTTCCTGTAGGTAGACGAAGCAGCTCCTGGCTGTTAACCTGAATGTGATCATCTCGTCAGGCAGTAGCTGGCTACCATTATGAAATAGTTTGGGAGAAAGCTTTGTGCTGTTAAATATGATAGAAAAACATTAAGACAATTACCTCTTGAACTTGTTTTTTACTGAACGCCAGCTCTTGCATAGCTGCTTATTTTTTCTTGAAATCGGACTAGATGGGACTTAGATGGGGCTGGGCCCCATCTAATGAAGAGTAATAATAAGTCAGGCTGCTGCTGAGACAAAGATAAAAAGTATATTTTTTGATGAGTTTTAATCCAAATCAAATAATTGAGCAGTTTTTTTTTTCCTGGTTGTTACTACCCTTTGTGGTTATGCAGGTAACAAAATATTTAACAACAGGAATCTAAGCTACTCAGTCTGTAATCAATCAGCTCCTCCTAGTGCAGAGTGGGTTTACATCTCTAAAATGCCATTTTTGCTAATATTAGCATCCCGTGCTGTAATGAACTGCTAATAGACACGTTGTGTAACGTGGTGCACTTCACATTGCAGATCTGCTCAGAGATTGCTAAATTGCTAGGGATAACTTGGTCTTTTGTTTCTTCTCAAGGATAAGAAGTGTTACATCATGTTTCTGGGGGGGCTTAATAGTATCTCTTCAGAAAGGAAAACTGGAAAAGCTCAAGACAGCTAGAACTGTGCTCTGGTTTGGAGTGCAGCCAGGACAGCTTGTCATGTAGCCCTACCTGTCCAGCAGAAATTCTCATCCAACCCAATTGGTTTCAATTTTGTATTATTACAAGCTTCTCAGAAGGTATTCTGTTTTTTTTTTTCTTTGTTTGTTTGTTTTAGGGAATAATGATCTCTTGGCACCGTGCTATTTTGTTGCGAGTTCACAACAGTCCAGAAATAAACTTGAGGTGATGCCAAAAAGCAGGGAAATGTTGCGTATTGGCTTTGGTTCCCAGCAAAGGCTGTTTTTGTGTATTAATGCCTATAGCAATGCCTCAACAAAAGAATAACGAGGAAAACAATTAGGATTAAAGTGGCTTATTAGCTGCTGCCTTTTGTATGAATTTTCTCCAAGAGTATATCCTGATATTTAGCGTACCTGTTCCCTGTGCCACCAACACTCGCTGGAGAGCAGAGAGGTGGAAGGAACAGGTCTGCAAGGAGAGCTACGGATCCACCTGTGGAAGCGTGATATGGAAGATCTCGCTCCCCACTGCCTTGTCCCCCTGCTTTTCTTCTCATACTGGGGGCTTTGTGGCTGTAAGAGCCAGATCTTCCCTCTGAACCACCACCCCCTGAACTACCTGTTGCTTAGTGCCACATCCCAGCATATGTGTGAGCACGAGGGTGATTTTTTTCTGGGTGTCCTACTTAGTTCTCTCATGTCTTCCTCCGATTGCCCACATGTGACACTGCTTTTGTTCTCTTTCCTACAGAAATATATTTAGACCATCTTTAACAGCATCTTTTGCATAAGCTAAAAGTTCTTGCCATTCCTCGCCTGCTCTACAGGATTCCCTTTTCTCCAGCAGTCTTCTAGCCCTGTCAGTTACCCTCTTATTACTCAGGACTGTCCTTCATTTTCCCCCTTCCAGATCTTCACCAGATCAGCAGCTGCTTTGCTGTAACCACGTACATTTTTCCTGTCCTTACCAGTCCTAGGTAAGCTCCAGGAGTCCTGCTCTTCCCCGTGTCCCAAATCCTGCGTTCCTCCCCTGCTCAGGCTCATTATTCTCACCTTGTCTTCCCTCGCCTCGCGTTTTTCAACCTGCTGCTGCCTGTGTGGGCAGCCACTTTGATGGGAGGAGGGGATAACTGGTACTGAGGGCAGGCAGCAGGCTTCTCTCCTTCTTCGGCAGCTGTTTTAGCAGCCAGTGGTATTTGACAGATCTTCTTGTATGCCTGTTCTGCTGGGGAAATGAGTAGATAGAAATCTCAAGCTGAGTTTAAACAAGAGACTTTGCTGTTGGCCAGAGAAGGCTGGCAGCAGAACCATCCTCTTGTGGCGGTTTGTTGGTTTTCTGTTTCCCAAGAGAGCCGGAGGTCACCAACGAGGCAGCAGTTGTAAATCCCCTTAAAAATCAAAATTTGCCATTTTCCTCCAGCAATTCAGATAGATGTCTGGAAATAAAACTTGTGCTGGCCACAGATGGCTCGGTTGAACCCTTTGTAGTGGGCACACAGATCTGTGCGGGGTGGCTACTTGCAGATAGGATTTCGTAGCCTGTGTGACTTGCCTAGCTGGGGTGCTGACACAGAACACACACGCACAGAAAACCAAACATGATACCTACTGGTCCTACAAAAAGCTAGTGAACTTACCCAACACATGTGACTGACTTTAATTTTGGCATCAAAATAGAGGTAGGGAGTAGTTCAACCAGGATGTTCTGCAGTTACTGCTCCGGTTAGTTGGCTCTGCTTGGGACTAAGTGTGTGTAGTTCTTCCTGCCATGTGTGTACCTGATCAGAATTGATGTGATAAATGTTGGCCTGGCTGCACCTGATGCTTTACATCTGTAAAGTATTTCCACACCTGTAGAAATGAGGTTGTTACCCTGGGAGCTCTGGAACACGAGAGGAGCTGGGTACTCTCTGGTTTGCACTTGGTAAGTGTATTAGTACATCCCAAATACACCCCAAAAGCTAATTCAGGAGATTCAGGGGTCTTCAGTTGACTGCAATTTCGTTGCCTGTTCAACCACAGGGCTTCAGCTTGCTGCTGCCTTCCTGACATCCTCCACATCTCTCCCTCTTCCACTCCTCACCTTCCTTCATAGACCACAAATAAAGAGCTGCCTGGATGGTGTCAAAGTGCAGCGTGAGCTTTTGGTTCTAATTTGGAAACGGTGAACTCTTCAAATGATCTGAAGCTATCTGGTGGCCTTCTGAAAGAAAGGCAGACTTGAGCACTGATGCTTTTATAATCTTTTTTTTTTTTTAATTAAAGTGGTTTAAGGCAAAAGTAACAATTCCTTGTAGTCACATATCTGCAACTTCCTTGACACACAGCACTGTGGCTCTTAAGGTAATGTTGATTTAAAGGGAGCTTGGACGAGTGTGGCCAAGCAGCCTGCTGAAGGTTACCACACTTAGAAACCACATCTGGCTCAGGAAGTCCCTAGGCATCGATGGAGGCCAACGGAAGCATGGTATTTTCTTGGCTTTTTGTATGTTTTTCTAACGGAAGCCTCTTTGGGGCATTGTTGTGGGTGGGTTGGACAGAACAGCCCTGTCTTCCAGGGCAGTCACCCCTGTGTTCTTGTAGAAAACACAGCGCTCGTGTTGTGCTCCTGAAGAAAGGTGATGGCACGCTGCCTACATCATGAAATTAGGCCGCTGTCCCTTAATAAGAAATAGCAAAGAAATAGGTTTTCAGGCTGAGCTTAAAGAAGACACGCTGTTTCTTTCATGCCTTCTGGGCAGATTTATAAAAAGAGAAAGCCCTTCCATATGTTCTTCAGCCCTATGCCATGTTCACTCATCATCAATTTGTGGTATTAAAATTCAGCAAATTCTCCTGTGTAAGTTCTCCCCAAAAGCAGCAGTAATGGCACAGCTGTGTCAGATGGCTTTGACACTGCTTGAAAACAAAAGGCCTGCCACGTTAGCTCTGAGCAGAACTGATAGCGTTTAAATTAGCTACTATTTTTCAGCGTGTTCCTCTCAGGTTTTGCCTCTCTTAAGCTCGGTCCTTTTGTGCAGGAGATTTTTCTCCCCCTTTGATATTTCAAAAGGTTTTTACTCAACTATTTATCTTACTAGTAGCTAATTGCTGGTATTTAAACATTTTTATATATTACCTGCTCATTTACAATTATATTGCTGTGGAATCAGGTGACTTTATTCTTATGACCTGTTTGTCAGGACAGGAATATCTTGAATAGAAAACAGAGCTGTTGCTGCAGTCCTCAAGCGCTTTAGGAATTATCTAAAGATTCCAGACCACACGTACTGAAACTGAGCCCATATTAAAAGGAAATGCATGCAGGGCTACAAGCAATGGAGCAAAACTGAGGCATGGATTTTAACGCTCTTATGGTGGATTTGGGAATGGTCTTCTGGCCTGCACAAGTCATTTGCCAAAGATGTAAGCAAGTACTTTCAAAAGAAAGGCATTTTGAGGCTTCTTGTGAAAGGAAAAGACTATTCAAGTCGTCTTGGGTTGGCTTCCTGTCTTCAACTGAAGTTCTCACCACAACGTGACAAATTTAAGCCTGTATGCTTGCAGAAGAAGGCAGGCTTCTTGTAGAGGATTTGTTTTTGTTGTTTTTTTGACTGAATTACTACTGTGATGCTTCCTTCATGCTCCTCCTGAGTCTAGTGCTCACCTTTAAGACTATCTTGCAAAACCACAGGAACATGTCCTTGGGGCCTTTCATCCAAAACGCCTTGTGCCTGTGGTTAGCATTGCCATCTGTTGAATGCGTCCTGCTCTGGCTAAAGAACATAATTAAAAAGGAACAGAATAAATCTTTCTCATTTAGTTTTTATTTTAATGCAAGCCAGAACCAAAGCTCGCTGGTCGAATAATAAATTTGTGCTGATGCAGCCTGTTACATCCTTTGAGACAAAGACTTTCTTTGCTGCATACTTGCTGGGGGTGGGGGAATGTACCAAATTTGTGAGATTGCTTATCTGTGGTATGCGTCAGCATAGCTGGCATCTCTCGGGGCTGAATGCACTTTCTCTACCAGACCAGAGGACGGACGTGTTGTCTGGACTGCGATTGCTGCCAGCTGTGACGTGTTGAGCCCGAGCTTTTCATTGCTAGTGTATTTGTAAGAGCTGATATTCAAACTTAATCCATGCATGTTTAAAAACGGACCCCAAAAAAGTGAGTTTCAGTTGAAAATCTCTTTGGAAAGGCTGCTTGTGACTCTGCTATGAGAAGTATTTGAAGCACTTGCACAAGCTGTTACAGGTTTCTGCTGTACAGCACTCTGAGATGCTGCTGCATCCCTGTCTGCTTGACTACAATGCCGTGGTTTGTTTCACAGCAGCTAAAGGCTCTTGCTGTCAAATTAAAAGCTCCGGCAATTACAGCTGGGGGAGTAGAAGAGGGGTGGTTTGGGGAGATACGTTGTTTCTACAGGATTCTCATTCCAGCACTGTAATTAACTGCCCATGGAGGTGTAGTTAGTGCATACTTCAATATATATTATATATAATACTTAAAAAAAAAATCAAAAATGGGCAGAAATTTACATGATAGCTAGGATATCTTGAATAAGCAGGACAACTTAGCAAGGGTACATAGCATCTGTATGATACATTGCTATTTGGGACATCCTTCCATTGTCAGGACACTGCATGCATTGCAGTGCTGTGGCTTACCTAACGAACTTCTTAATTAGGGGTTAGCATGTTGGTCCTGTCCTGGACTAGTTTCTAGCACTTCAGTGCCCCATGTGGTGATGAGCACTACGCTGATAACCACCCACTGCCATCTACCTACCTTCTTTCTCCTTTAGCAGTTGATACACTAGAACAGAGCAGTTGAAGCATCAGTAGGACTGTTGATAGATTTCTGGAGAGGGGAGAGAGCTCCTCCTTTCAGTAATCTTACAGACTGGCTCTCAGGTCTTGCTGTTACCATTTATGAAGTATTCAGCATAAATAAAATTCTCCCAGAGATGCGTGGTGGTTGGAGAGAAGATTTTCACCCCAACAGGAGCGAGCTACCCACGTGGTTGGAGACTCGTTGTATAGGTTATGCTGTAGGAATAGCTATTCAGTGGGATTTTCTTGGTTCCTCTGTCTTCCCAAGTCAGCTTGGGTTCAGAACCCTTTTCATTTCACTCTTTACCCACTGTCCAAGCTGCTGTTGCCCTGTTAGGTTCTATCCAATTATGAAGACTTCATTAATTGGTAGTCTTCCCTCCTCCGTGTCTGCTGGTGCAATCGACCCCTTCAGTTAGATGTTGGCCAACAACTTGACCTCCTTTGGGACCAAAGTGAAGTTCAGGTCTGGGGATTCAGCTGCTGCTGTGGGAGTGAGCGGAGCTGTACTTCTCAGTCAGCTTCCTATAGAGGTGACGAATAACTTCTCGTTCTGGAATCGCTGCAAATATTTTGGTCTGGCCGCTTAATGGAGGGCACAGAAGGAGGGCAGCTCCCCGTGGTGCCAGAGGGTGGGTGCAGACTGACACGCCTGGCTTAATTGCAGCCCTGCAGAGACAGCCTAACGAGCCTCCTTCTCAGCAGCAAGGAGGAACCTTCACTTGTCATTGGAGTCAGAGCTGCTTGGCACTGATGAAGAACGCCAGAGCTGCGAATCCTGGAGCTGTGCGATGCTGAGAGCAGAATGTATGAGTAGTGACAGAGCCAAAGTGTGTGGCCCACAGACCTGACCGCCTTCTGCTTCGTGCCAGCCGTGCCGGGGCAGCATGGTCTTGCCCTCTCCTGCTCTTTCTGTCAATGACAAAGTTCTCTGTTGCTTCTGTCCACTGGTTTACTGCCCACAGGTGCCTGTGTGGGGTTGCAGCACACTGGTCCCAGCTTACTGTAGTCCAGTTAAGCCTGTCCCAAGAGCTCATCATGTAAGACACTCAGTAAACCTGCAGGTCTAGAGGAAAGCACTGTAAGGCAGCCGTGGCTCTGGAAAGATGAGCTAAAAACAGTGAAGCAAAACTGAAATGTCATTCTTCTAATTTCAAGTGAAAAGCGACGCCCAAAAATTCATACTGAGACCTCTTTTAAAAAAAATTGTTTGCTATGTAGCCATAGCAAAGTTTATGTAACAGCTTCTGATTGCATTTTCAGTATTCAAGAGCACTTCTGCACTTTTTTTTTTCCTGGCTTTTAAATAACTGGCTTTTCTTTCAAAGTCTGACTTTGAGCACTCACTATCAAGAAGTTTGACAGGCTTGTACCTTAATTTGACTAAATGTGTTGGAGCTAGTGACTTTTTTTCTTTCTTTTCATCATAATAGAATTCTTACTAAATTACATGACTGCCTCAGCTGGGAACTTGCTATGTTAATTTAATAAGCAGCTAGAATAATCTAGAAAAACCTGGTCTTAACTGGCAGCCTACGGGGAGGATTTGGTGGGGTGACTTCAGAGAGCTCCCCTTTGCTTGGGAAGGGATGGGAAGACCTGTTAGGGCAGCACACAAATAGCTGATCCTCCTCGGTGCTGCTCAGCTGTTGAGAAATTCAAGGATCCAGGTTCACCTTGCAGTTTCTTTTGGTGATTCCGGTGTTGAGTTCTAGTTAATCATAACTTTAAAAAAGCCTCATTAGCCTGCCCTAGTTCCTGGTGCCAGTTTATGTAAGATATTTGGGTCTCTGATTTGGCAGCTGATGTTTTGAATCCTTTTATCACTTATCACCTGTGGATCCAGACTTTCTTCCATTGTGTATGCTGTGGCTGTGCCCAGACTCTCTGGATTACCTTATTTTTGTCAAGGCCTACAGAAACCCTTCCTGTGGTTCTTAAAGATTCATCTGCGAACCTAACACAGCCTCTTTTTCTGTTCTCCCCATGGAGCATTCCTTTTTAGTGCCTAGAATTGTGATCCAGGACACGTTCACCTTAACTGACAACGCTATGTAAGACGTGAAGAAAACAGGCAAAAAAATCAAACTCTCTTGACTGTGAGATAGATGGTGGTGTAACTGAGCTGTTGCTTCAACGAGCTGTACGAGCACACATGTTCACAACACTGTGTTCTTTGTTTCTGTTTCAGTCTCTGTTGGAAAAGTTCTTGATCCCTAATGCTTCGCAAGCAGAAAGCAAAGTTTTCTATTTGAAAATGAAAGGCGACTACTACCGTTACTTGGCCGAGGTTGCTGCTGGAGATGACAAGAAAGGTATTGTATGGCAGCTTGTCACCGCCTGTTGTCACGTTGGGTTGCTTTTGGTGAACACTGACACCACTGTAGTCGTGGAATACTTCTGTTTGGGCTGTAAATTTCTTTAGTAATAAGCCTCCTATTTCCTAAAGAAAAGTCATAGGTCGCTGGCTTTCAAACGAGTTATTAAAATTTGAGGCAGGGAACAGATGTTCAGTCACTAAGTCTGGAAATCAACTCCACTTCGTGCACATGGGCACCTTATCACTGAAATATGAGTTTGTGCATCTCTTTCCTGGCTGAGTATTGGTTTTGCATTTTCACAGGGAGTCAGTCAATCTAGCTTTTTGAAGTCCTTTTCATGCTAGTTCTGCATTCTTACAGCATATCTGCATAGGTTCAGTGATCAAAGACTGCAGTACACCTGGAGAAGAATGGGATTAATGAACTAAATGGTGCTGTTAGGTGAGCTTGTTCGATAGCCATGATAGTTTAATCTCCAAATGGTTTTTAATTTCCTAAACTTGCTTATATCTTCACTTAAGCAGCTTGTCCTAATTGCAGGTAAGTTGCCTTCACCTAAGTGTGGCTAGTAAAGTTAAAATAAGGTACTTAACTACAGCAGTTAAGCCACCTAATATATTGTAGCATTACAACAAGTTAACTCTGTGCAGCCACCTTCAATTCAAGAGGATACGTTACGTTAGGTGGAGCTTGCGAGCAGTCCTAAATCATTTCCTGGAGCCAGTTTAGGGCTGCGACCAGTGCTCAGAAGAACAGAGCCCAGTCTACAAGTTCTGCCAGCCCTGAGCTGTTTCCTTGCAGACTCAGTTTAATCTGTTACTCAGTCTGTGGAAGTATGGGATATTGGGGAGCGTGCGGACAATCCAGATGCGTGGACTGCTGTTGCTTTGCCTCATCTGTTTTATCCACGTTACTTGTGGTAGCCCAGTTTCCCCAGTATGCTGGATAATGGGGAATTGAATAAAATTACTGAAACTTAAATAGGGCTTGATTTGACTTCTGATGCTTACCGCATGCAAACTGACCCAGCCTTAGTGACTGCAGAACTGTAACCAGTGGTCTGTACTGTCACAGCCCTGAAGGAACCATGTTCCATTTAGTAATCTCTCATTTACAGACCTGGAAGGTATGATGTTCTGCTCACGGTGAGGATTAAGTTGCAGGCTATAAAATCAGACTGTTAAAATCTCTGCTTAATGTGGTTTTAAAGTTCATTTTTAATCAACCCGATCTCCTGCCTGAGCAGTTTTTTAGTGGGTTTTGACTTACCAAATAAAGAAAACGAATTGAAAGCACCCTGGCTCCTAGTTGCTATGGCTCCTAAACTGAAGATCTTTTTTGTAGGTGTTTCATCTTGCAGGCTTTTCCTGCATGCTGTGATGGGTAACATTGAAGAAGAGCAGCTGATAAGTGGTTTTTAGGAAATAATGGCTGTTCAGATGAACAGGATTCTTTCAGCCTTTTGCAGAATAATGCAATATCAGGATAAAGCTCCCAATTCTAGAAACTGGATTTCTGTTTTCATAAGTTATTGTATTGACAGGGGTTTCTTTGAGCTGTTCAGTGGACAGGAGTGTCAAGCAGGTAACCTTACCCTGCTGTTTTAGCCTTGAACTTTGGGGTTGTGCAATGCTATTTGTCTGAGCAGAACAAGGCTGAAAATCTTGCAGCCTTTTTATGCTGGATGACTGATTTTAAAACAAATAGAATATATCTAATTCTGCTTGCAGTTCCATGAATCCGTGCTCAAAAGATAACTCTTGTCAAATAAGGAAAAAAAAAGTACTTTTTTGAAGTTATTTATCTTAAAGAAAAAATGTTTAAAATGAAGCACCTTCATGTCTTGAAGGTGTTTATTTTTCAAGGTACTTGTTCTGGCTTTCAT
The DNA here is from genome assembly GCF_009819795.1 of Aythya fuligula. Lineage (NCBI taxonomy): Eukaryota > Metazoa > Chordata > Aves > Anseriformes > Anatidae > Aythya > Aythya fuligula. The sequence goes on along the minus strand of NC_045560.1, from coordinate 138,016,720 downwards.
AAACAGCACCATTTTCTAGCTCTTTTCCATTACGGAAGGAGTAAAACACATCCCACTACTTCTAAATTTAACTTCTTGTAAAACCAGTTCTTCTCAACCATAATGAGCTAACTTCTGGTGATTTTCAAGGTGGTGTGGTGGTTGTCTGACTTCTGAAGCACTCCATTATTGGTAGTAAGTGAAGAGGGGACAGAGCCCTGAATAATTGTGCAGTGAGTGTCCTTCCTCTTCCACGCTGAAGAGGACAACGTAATGCTTTAATTTGGGGAAATTCATTCAAAGCTGAACCAACTCAGATTACATAGGCATCCTGGATATTGGTGTTCAGTTATTCTCAGATTTTGAGTGCTCTGACATGAATACTGATATTTTTGAGTCCTTAACCTTAAGATTGCTTTCTTCCTGTTTGGCTATGTGACTGGCACTCCTGCAGAGATCACGCTGGATACATTTCTGGCGTGATCTAGAAACGTTAGGATGTGAATCCTTTTGCATCTGAATTGAATTCCTTCCTGCACACCTTTTTTCTCAGCTGCTATTAACAATCTTTGAGAGTAGGGGGTAACAATGGTGACATTGTTCTCAGTGTCTTACACTTTACCTCCTGCAGTCATCAAGGGCATAGTCCAGCTTGTAAATGGTGTTGGACCATGACCTCTGACTCGTGCAGGCACGGGCTGCTCATAAGCTCAAGTGTGCTCAGTGAGAATGGTGTCTGGAACGGTTCCATCTTAGTAAACACTGTAGAGTTCCATTTATTTCCTACTTTTTTCCTGTAACTGAGTGGGAATTCACAGATGACTGTAACAGAAAAGATCCAGCAAGATAGACAAAGGTAATCAGGGCTTTTTGGGACTAAAATGTGGATCTCTGTGCAGTACTTACAGGAATTGTGGTATTACATCAAACCTGCGTGTAGTTGAACCTTCAACTTTGTACCTTTTTCATTTAGGCAGTGAGTTTTATATTTATCAAGCACTGTAAAAGTGCTGTAAGCATTTGATTGTATTTGCAGATAGTCACGATGTGACAGGGAGATGCTCTAACCTATGATTTAGTGGCAACTTCCTGTTTTTTTACCCATTCAAAAATATGATTTAGTAATATCTTTATAAAACAACTTAAGTGCTTATTCACGAGCATTGGCTCTTAACATACTTTGTTCATGCAACCATGAACACAGTCCTCATTGTATTTCTGAATACGCTATTTGAATTATTTACTTGTTGTGTTTTTGTGTGTGTTTTTTTTTTTCCCTAAAGGGATAGTGGAGCAATCACAACAGGCGTATCAAGAGGCTTTTGAAATCAGTAAAAAGGAGATGCAGCCAACACATCCCATCAGATTAGGTCTGGCTCTAAACTTCTCCGTGTTTTATTATGAGATTCTCAATTCCCCGGAGAAAGCCTGTTCCCTTGCAAAAACGGTAGGTCTGTGGGGGTGGAAAATCCCACTTCTATTATTTATGTAACCTTTTGTCACGTGTCTAATGAAGTTTGTTTTTGAACTGTAGGCTTTTGATGAAGCAATTGCTGAACTTGATACATTAAGTGAAGAGTCATACAAAGACAGCACACTAATAATGCAGTTACTGAGAGACAACTTGACAGTGAGTATCGTTAAATCTTACGTATTTATTGGTAGTGGGGTTGGTCTTTACAACAATTAGAGTTGCCCTCTTCATTCTGAACTTCTATTTATTGTTATTCTTAGCTGTTATTTACTTACAGGCAAGCTTATGTGATATTTCTGAGCTACATCTTTTTCTCCTGCCTAATCTCTTGTGTCTCAAGGCGAATTAACATAACACACTTTTCTAGCAAAAGATAGATTGACCACGTTTTTGTTTTGTTAATCCAAGTAATTTAGCATGTTTAAGTGATGTGGCATGGGGACTGTGACCACTGACAGTGCTCTCTTTTATTGTAACAGCCTTAGAGAATACAGTCACATTTGCCACCTCAAAACTTCCATCAAATCTCACGTAGCTTGCTCTGTGTATTTGCATGTAGAAGGAGCAGACCCTATATGCAAACCCAAAGCCAGCACATCCATTTAAGGACCTGCGGGGGGGGGGTGAGGGAGGAGGGCGTTGGTTTTAATTTTGGTAAAGCTGAAATTGGAATCAGTGCTAGCCAGGGTATTTCTGGGGAAGTCATAAAACAGCCATATTAATTCCTTTTGACTTGGACTCTGCTGTAATCATGATCTTCATCGTGTATG